>NW_004444036.1:2232375-2289875 GCF_000243295.1 Trichechus manatus latirostris
AGGACAGAGTAGAACTGCCCCATAGAGTTTCCAAGGAGCAGCTGGTGGATTTGAACTGCCGACCTTTTGGTTAGCAGCTGAGCTCTTAACCACTGTGCCACCAGGCCCCGACATGTTATACATACGGTATGAAGCATGTTGTTAGTTGCCATCGAGTTGATTCTGATTCATGCATAATGTTTTGCACTTTGCTTTTTTTTAAAACTTAATCAACCTCAGAGATTTTTCCATTAAAAAAAAAAAACTGGGCTTGATTCCATCTCTGGATAATGTGAAGCCAGCATTACATCACAGTGCAGATAGGCATGCAGCAGAGCGTCAAGAGTATGGACACTGGACTCAGACCTGCCTATTTCCAATCTAGCTCTGCCTCTTACTAGCTATACGACCCTGAGCAAGTCATTTCACTTTCTCAGCCTCAGTTCCTTCATCTACAAAATGGAGGGAGTACAGGTAGTTCTTATGACGTATTCAAGTTATGACAAACTGTACTTATGACCGTCCGTTTTTTATTTTTGTACATGTTATCATTAGTAATATGAACTACATACAATGTTGTAGCACATAATTTGCTGATGTTATCATTCTTATGCCAGCCCCCAGAGACAAATGAAAAAAGCAATAATAATGAAAACTAAAAAAAAAAATGAAGTATTCGACTTATGTCAGAACGGAACCCTATCATAAGTCGGTGACTACCAATAATACATACGGTACTAGGTATTTTGAGAAATGAATGAGTAGCATACATGTAAGTCACTCAATAAATGGTATATTTTATTATTATAGAACTAAAGGTCATAGTTGTACCCAAACTTATGAATACTGAATAACTTTGTCAAAAATGAAAACTGAGAACTATGGCTCCAAAATTAAACTGACCAGGATATCTCTCTCAGTGACCTAGCACTAACCTGACAATCAGTAGACCCAAGGTTCTAACTGAAGCTCTACCACCATATGATCTTGGATCACATTTAAAAAAAAAAAAAAAAAAAGAACTAAACAAAACATGAATGGGAAAAAAAATCTGACCAAGATGTTGTGAAGGCGTCAATGCCCCAGGAGGAAAGGAGTATAAGTTGAAAACAATGACTGGGAAGCTAAAACCACCTCACATTTATACCCCAAAGAACTAAGACTCTTCCATAAACCAGTTACATTTGTACAAAAAAAAAAAAAAAAAAAGACATTGTAAAATACTTAATCCGTCTCCCTAATATAACTTGATTTTTTAAAAAAAATAATCTCTCCCTGTTGTGTCTGAACGGGCAGTAATTTGAGCTGGCAAATCCTTATACCCGTGCTCTAAATATGGTCATTTTCTATCACATTGCTAGCCAATGACCATATGTAGCATTTATCATTTGGAGTCTTAATTTTTTTCTTTTTTCACACGGCAAAACTTTTAGTCTCCCTTGACAAAACTGTTCAGCTTCACTGCTCATAAGCTGACCCTATCAGTAACAGGGAAAATATGCAAAGCTCGAGGCTTTACTAATTTAGATTTGACTCCTTTACAACAATCCCACAGCTTAATACTCTGTCAAGAGCCAAAATAGTCAGAAAGTCTTAGCTAAGCCCGAGGTCCCAGTTTGCCTCTGTATCTTGTCCTCATTGACAGACAGGAGGTTATTCTCTCAGAGTAAGATAGGTGTACCTACGTAACCTTGTGATCTGATTATGTTATTCACAGATGCCCAGGGTCCCTCTTCTTGTTTGTCGTCTATTCTATTCTAGTCCATACATTAGACCCAACACCTTCTGGCACACTGAATATAATCTTTATGAGCCCCCTGGTCTTCTCCAGAGTAATTCCAAATCACAGTGTCTTCCACCAGCGCTAGGCTTGGGTTTACAAGCTAGGTGGAGAAGACAGGCAAAATATATGGAGCTGAAAGTTTCTCAGTTGAATGACCAGCACTCTCAGCTAAATGATCAGCACCCAGTATTTCACAGCATTTATCACAACTGTTAATGTCTATCTTCCCCACCCCACCCCCCAAGCTCAAAGAGGGCAGGAATCATGTTTGTCTTGTTCATCACTAGATTCCCATAGTAAACTGCCAGTATGTGCCAGGCACAGTCATAGGTATTACAGATGCAGCAGTTAATAAAATAGACAAAACTCCTGGCCCTCTAAGAGCTTACCTTCTAGAGGTCACTCACTGATTTTTAAGATGAGATGTTAGGGTCCAAGCCCTGAGAAATATTTGCAGCTGTCAATTCAATTAAGTAATCTCATTTTTTCAAATCAAAAGTTTGAGAATTTTGAAGTAATGATTTTAACCTTTTAAGAATACATTTTTAAAAACTTATCTGTGTTCCTTGAAATCAATGTTTCTGAATTAAAAAAAAAAGCTTTCTAAATACTTAAGCTATTTTATACATACATGGGTAAATCCTATTCGTTAATATACAAAAGGATCAGTTTCTGCATTTGGAAAAGATCAACTGTCAAACAAGATGCTAGGGAGGCAATCAATATGCCTATAAATAAGGTGGGGGAGTGGATATTGCATGATAAACATTCTTTTTTTCATTTGAAGCCATAAAAATTTGCAGTCTTCTGACTGCCTCAAATTAAAGCTGGCCTAAAGCCTTTATTTAAAAATGGTAATTTTGTACCATTGCATCCAAGTCTGATCTTTCTATTGGTATTATTTCTTCAAAGCCCACGACTACCAAACATTGTTTGAAACTATAATTCAATATGTCCTAAAAAATTTCTTATGTATAGTTGGAAGTTCTCCCCCAAAAGGGTTTTATCTTCTGTTGTTTTCCTGGTTGTCTGTAGTTTTGCAGGAGGAGTGGGATGGGGAGGGAAAAAGTTATGAAGTCCATTGCTATGTGGAGTTGAACTCCACATCTTCACCTATACATTGAAAGCCTTACCATCAATATGGTAGAAAGATCTAGAAAGAGGAATGGATTGAATTATAGATCTCAAAGCCTTACATACACACAGCAAGCACTTACTCAATCTGAATCTTTCTTCCCTCACTTGTCTAGGATCCTAGATATAAAGCTTACTACAAGAGACCCACCACCCAGAAATAATTCAATTACATCTTTACAATTTGCCACAATCCAATTCCCACCCCCAATATCAAGTAGTTGTAACAGATGCCATGGTCATTAGCACGAGGAAACAATAGTGAGAAATTGATAAAAACTACATCCCTTTGTATTAGCTAGGGGTGGGTAGGAGGGAAAGATGGCAGGTGTTCCAGCAAGGTTAACAGCACGAGCAGAGAGACCCAGAGGCATGGAACAACATGACAAGCTCAGGATTTGCAAGCAGTGCTGTATGGCTACATATGGCTGAGCAGCAGGAGACAAAGCCTGAGAGACATGCAGTGGCCACATCATTAAAGACTGTGCACTAAACTCAGAAAATCCTGGTATACCGTGAAAGCTATAGGGAGGCACTGAAGGATTTTAATGGATGAAATTTGAGATTTAGAAAAATCATTCTGGGAGCAGTACGGGGAAGGGCCAGAATGGAAGCAGGCCTACAGTAGGGACTAGTACAATAATTTATGAGACACTTGATAAGAGACTGAACTAAGGCAGTAGTAGAAAAATGGAGTAGGCAGGAAAAACAAAAGTAGTGTTAAAGGAGAGGAGTATCTAAGACCTGAATGAGCAAGCAAAGGATAATCACTGTTTCTGGCTTGGGCAACTGAACGATGGTGGTGGTATAATGCACCAAGTCAGAAACGTAGGACCTAGTTTGGAGGGTAGGGAAAAGATAAGTGTGGTTCAGGACAAGGTAGTTTTGAGGTACCTATAGGACAATGAAGTAGACCTGCTGGTACAGTGGTTAAGCGCTTGGCTGGGAACCAAAAGGCCAGTGGTTCAAACCCACCAGCTGCTCTGCGGGAGAAAGGTGTGGCAGTTTGCTTCCATAAAGATTAAAGCCTTGGAAATCCTATAAGGCAGTTCTACTCTGTCCTTTAGAGTTGCTATGAGTCGGAATTGAAGTGATGGCAGAAGGTTTTTTTTTTTTTTTTTAAATAAGACAATGACTTGGATGTACTCCTGTTCAACCAATTAAGGTCTGTAGCTAAGAAAAAAAGTGTAGGCAGGACACAGATTTGGGAAACTTTAGCAAATAAACAGGGGTTGAAATATAAACTTCAGAATAAGTCACCCAGAAAGAATGTATACAGTGAGAAGAGCAGAGGTCTGAGGACAGAATTCTCAGGTGTTGACATTTAAATGATCAGATGAGGCTGACTGTAGGTCAAAAACTGTTCAATATTGACAATTTCATATGGTTCAAACTTAACAAAAATGATAAACCAAAAAATTAGGTAGAAGATGTCAAGAAGAGTGGTAACAAAAAGCAAAGGAAGAGAGTTTGGGAGCAGTGAGTAGTATGGAATAATCTAGAGATGGCCAGTAAAATATGGACCAAAATGTGTCTACTCAATTTGGCAACACAGAGGTTGACTGAATTTATCAGTAACAGTTTCACCCAAGGGGTGGAGATGAAGTCCAAGTTACAGGAAATGGAGGAAGAACTGGAAGTGAGGAAAGGGCGCCCATGAAAACAAGAAGCTGGGCTGTGAAAAGAAGGGAGAGAGGGGCTAGAGGGCTGAAGAGAGGTTACTTTTTATTTTTTTTAACTGCTTTTAGGAGAAGTACATTTTTAAAATGTGAGAGTTTTGAATAAGTTCAGTGGCTATGGAAAAAGCCAGTAGAGAGAGATTAAAGAATTAAAAGAAGATTTAAAGCAAGGTCCTTGAGAGGGTAGGAAAGGCTGGGACCCAGGACAGGGGACATTTCTGCCCTCCCCTCCCCACTAGAGACAGAAGGATGGGAAAAAGAAAAAAAATAGAGAGGGCCAGTCACAAAACACTGCATATTTTTATTATTCCATTTATATAAAACATCCAGAATAGGCAAATCTGTAGAGATAAAAAGTAGATTAGTGGTTGCCTAGGGTTGGGAGAAGAGGGAGAATGGGGAATGACTACTAATGGGTACAGTGTTTCTTTTTGGAGTGATGAAAATGTTCGAAACTGATTATAGTACTGGTTGCACAACTCTGTGAATATACTGAAAATCATCGAATTGTACATTTTAAATTAGTAAATTGTATGGTATGTGAATTATATCTCAATAAAGCTTTTATATTAACAAAAAAAAAAGATGGAGAGGACTTTGTGGGGATGAGGAGGTACGTTCTAACCTAATGGCCTCCATAGGGGGTTGGAGGGAAGAACTGAAAAACAAAAAAGACCAATGGGAAAGGAAGCTAAGGAAGCACTGAGGGCCCAACTACAGTGAGAGATTCTATGGGATGACCTCTACAGGAAGGAGCCCTAGTGGTGCAACGCTTAATCACTAGGCTGCTAACCAAAAAGTTGGCGGTTCAAACCCACCCAGCAGCTTCGCAGGAGAAAGACCTAGAGAACCCTATGGGCCAGTTCTACTCTGTCATCTGTCACATGGGTTCACTATGAGTCAGAACCGACTCGATGGTACCTTACAACACGTGTCTACTCTATAGGCAACCTTTGTGTGAGAAGAGAAAATCATGGGGTGAACTATCCTAGGATTGGGGCGGCAAAGCAGGTACAACAGAAAGACATAGGGCAAGAGGTCTGCCTGGAAATCTCTGGTAAGTACAATAGTTTGCTATAGTTTTTTTTTTTTTTAAATTCAGCCTTTTATGTGCATATGAATTAAGGAAATGTTCTCATTTTCCTTAAGGGTAGGGGCAGTGGGTTAGATTCTATCTCCTGAGTCCCTGATGTGGCACTATATGTATGTTGTTCATAATGAGGAGCTTAAACCATGAATTAATAACTCAGGGTTAATAAATAAAGTTAACGTTTTACTAAACGTTTACAATTCACCTAAGCATTATGTTACCAAAACCAAAAACCAAACTCGCTGCCCTGAGTCGATTCCGACTCATAGCGACCCTATAGGACAGAGCAGAATTGCACCATAGGGTTTCCAAGGAGCGCCTAGTGGATTCGAACCGCCAACCTTTTGGTTAGCAGCCGTAGCACTTAACCACTACACCACCAGGGTTTCCAAGCATTATGTTAGGTGTTTTATATTCATTTTTTCCATTAAATCCTAATAGCCCCATGAGGTAAGTGCTATTATTATCTTTGTGCAACAAAGGAGGAAAAAGGCTAAGACACATCGAGTAATTTTCTAAGGTCACACGGCCAGTAAGGAGTGAGGCCAGGATTCCAGAACAGGCCTCCCTAAGCTCTTAACCACTGCCTTCTGACCATCAAGAAAGGATTTTCACAGTGATTCTGATGTTAGAAGAGGGCTTTTTTATTAATAATCAAATTATTTTAAATTGGTAATAGATGGTAATTAATAACTGGATGTCTATAATCTGTCAAAATTTGCACTGAAATACACAATTATCTTTTTTACTTAATCCTAAACCAATTTATCTCTAAGCAAAAACAGAGTAAAATTTTCAAAATAAGATATAATTTTTACCTTTCCTAATGCTTAGATTTTATATTTAGAAGAATGTATTGTACATATACTGTACCAAAAGCAATAAGAAAAGAGTTCATATTAACACTGAGCGTGGAATAAAAATATGTTGTATTAAACTACTTTAAAACCTACCATTTTGCATGTGCTGTCGCAGAATGGGGTGAGCGGTTAGGGTCACATAACAATGTATGTAAAAAAAAACAATTTCTGTATGGGAGACTAACTTGAAATGTAAACTTCATTTAATTACAACAATAAAAAAAAAAAAAAACCCTACCATTTTGTGATGGGAAATTTGGCAGTGATTATGGGTGATGATCGCACAACATGATTAATACAATCGATATCACTAAATTGTACACCTGAAAAATGTTAAATTGGCAAATGTTGTGTTATGTATCTTATCACAACAATTTTAAAAAAGTGTGAAAGGGGTAGCTATCACACAGAAAACCACTGATGAAACTTGTACCTTGATTGCTCAGGGAGGACTAAGTGGTTGCGAGATAGGGATAGGAAGACGAGTCTTTCCCTAGTGTATATCCTTTTGTGTCTTTTGAATTTTGAACATTGTGAATCTTATTTACCGAAAATTTAAATACAAGAAATGTAAAAATCAAATTACAAATAAATAAGTAAGGGCCAAAGGTAAAAAACAAACAAACAAAACCTACCAGTTTGCACGGAAGATGTGCTTGAGGGAGGACTTCTATCTTGATTCTCCTTCTTAACATCCATCGAATCTAAAAAAACATAATAATAATTAGCAATAATGGATGGTCACAATAGTTTGAAAGGGCACTTTGAAAAAATATAAACTAAATCTATTTTCTAATATTAACCAGTTTTAATTTTATAATAGCTTCATTTTCTACACAGGACTTATCACTTTCTAATATACTAGGTATGTTATAGGAGTCCCTGGGTAGCACAAACCGTTAAGTGCTCAGCTACTAACCGAAAGGTTGGCAGTTCAAATCCACCGAGGCACCTGGGAAGAAAGGCCTGGCGATCTACTTCTGAAAAGTCATAGCCATTGAAAACTCCATGGAGCCCAGTTCTACTCTGAAACACATGGGGTTGCCGTGAGTTGGAACTGACTCAACAGCAACTGGTTTCTGGTTTTTGTTTTTGTTTTTATTTAACTTTATAATTTCCTCACTTATTTTGTTCATTGTATGTCTCCCCCCAACTGAATGTAAGCTCCAAAAGGGCAAGGACTTATTTATTTTATTTTGTCTGTTTTGTTCACTGTAGTAACCTTGGTGCCTAGTACAGGAACTAGCATGCAGAACACTCTGAAGCATGTGTTGGATGAAATGAATCAACAAATGAAACTAGCTATCTTTACAATATTAATACTGGCTCTAGAAATAAAGTAGATGCTTTTGAGAATTCAAATATAAAAGGGATGCTAAACTACAACATAATAATGAGATAAATGAATGTGTTTCAACAGTCTAGGCAGAGTTTCTTCTCTGTCCCAAGCTAAGGAGCTCAAACAGCACTGGATCTTGTGACCTCGCCAAGCTTAAGATATTATATCATTTCATCTGTATATATTACAGTATGTATCTCTAAAATAAAGAACTCTGGGGGCACAACGGTTAAGCTGCTAACTGAAGGCTGGTGGTTCAAACCCATTCAGTGGCTCTACAGGAGAAAGACCTGGCGATCTGCTCCCATTAAGATTACAGTCTAGAAAAAACCCTATGGGGCAGTTTTACTCTGTCACATGTGGTTGCTATGAGTAGGAATCGTCTCAATAGCACCTAATAACATCATCTCTAAAACGACTCCTTTTAAAAAACTTAATCATAACACTGTCATTACACCTAAAAAAAAGTAACCATAATTATTTAATATCATCAAATGACCAATGTTCATATTTCCCCAACTATCTTAATTCTTTCAAGATTGTTTGAATCAGGTTCAAATAAAGTCCATTCACAGCAATCTGATATGTCTCTTAAGTCTCTTTTGATCTATAGGTTCCTCCTCCTTTTTTTTCTTTCCCCTTCCCTTTGCAGTTTTTTCGCTGATGATACCAGCTGGTTGGTCGTTTAGGGTTTTCCGGTCTGGATTTTGCTGACGGTCTCCCCGTGGCATTGTGTTCTTCTGGCCCTTGTATTTCCTCCAACTGGCATTAGTATTTTGATCTAGAAGAGCTCAATCTGATTGAGCTTTGGCTTTTTAAAAAGGATCTATGGATGATGCCAGATGTACTGAAAATCAGATCTACTTTCTGCTTATGACTGAGTGACTCTTTAAGATACGTGAACACTTGGAGGAGGGGTAAATGGGCTGCTTTCTATTTCAATGATTTGACTAGTAAAACAAAGTACACATTTATATTTATTAAATAGTCCTATAGTAACATTTTCTAATAGGGAAGAAAACAGAACTGTAAAGGCATGGCTCCTGCTCTAGAGGAGCTTAGAATCTAGTTAGAGAAACTACATTAAACTAATACACTTGACAAAATTAGAGTATAGCAGAGGACAGCATTCAGCCAGAGAAAGTCATGGAAGACACAGGACTTGAACTGGATTTTGAAGGAGGAACAAGACTTAGAAAGACAGAGATGTGAAGAATGTATTATAGGAAGGAAAATATATCACAAAGCAGAGACTGCAAATGAGTATGGTATATTCATGGGACACTAAGCAGACTTCTCACTAGAACAAGACAGAAGGAATCATTTTTTAAATCACTCATATTAGAGTTCGAAAATTTGGATTCTAATCTTGGCATTGTCAAGACTGCTGTATGACCTGTTCACTTAACCTCTCTGAGTTTGTAAGGGACGACAAGATTACCTCTAACAACTATTTCAGTTCTAAAATTCTAAGTACCTAACACATCCGATAGCTTTATTTTTTAAAAAGGCTTTATTTCAAATATTCAGTATATCAGGAGATAATTATTCCAATTAACTAACTAAAAACATTCTCACCTTTAGACAAGTAAATCTTACCTTCATTCACTGTTCGCCCCATGATATCCCTTTCAGGTATTCTTTCCTACAAAAAAAAACAATTAATGCCCTGTTATAGCACAATATAAAAAAATTTCTGTAGGGTAGTATTATTGAAAATCAGTTATAAGGTCAGATAATTTTAATCTCTTTCCCTTGATTAAAAATTTTAAGAATCTTCACAAAAAAAGACTAGACTTACTGGTCTGACAGAGACTGGAGGAACCTTCGAGACTATGGCCCCTGGACGCCCTGCTAACTCAGAATTGAAGCCACTCCCAAAGTCCACCTTTCAGCCAAAGATTAGACAGGCCTATAAAACAAACAATAACACATGTGAGGAATGTGCTTCTTAGTTCAATCAAGTATATGAGAGCAAATGGGCAACTCCTGCCCAAAGGCAAGACAAGAAGGCAGGAAGGGACAAGAAAACAAGATGAATGGACATGGTACCGGGGTGAAAAAGGGGAGAGTGCTGACACATTGAAGGGATTGCAACCAATGTCACAAAAACAAATTGTGTATAAATTTTTGAATGAGAAAATAATTCACACTGTAAACTTTCACCTAAAACACAATAAAACCAAAAAAAATTTTTTTAAGAATCACAGAGCCAACAAAGTGCTACAGACAGAAGTACCACACCATTCCTCCACAGCAAAGACCCAAAAAACTAAGTAAAACAGAGACAGACATTAATCCTGGAACCCTAAGCGTCAAATGAAGAAATAAAGAACTCAACCAAGCACCAAATGGAATAAGAAACTAACAGAGAACACAGAGCGAGGAGAGTTACAAGCAGAGGTCCCCTATCAGCTAATGTAGCACGGATCCACCATCTTTGACTCCTGTTGGAGATCAGCGGACAGGGAGTATGGAAAAGCAGATTCACGGAGCTCCCAGCAGAAGACAGAGCACCCAGTAACCAGCGAGACATGCTTTCCCACCCCCCGCCCTGCCTCCCCCGGTTCGACCTTCACTGCTTCCCGCTGGGTCGATTTCCAGCTTCCCAGTGGGCCGATTCGCTGCTTCCCAAGTGGGCCAATTCCCGGCTTCCTGGAAGGCAGAGCCACAGCTTCTCAACGGGCCAATTCCTGGCTTCCCAGAGGGCGGATTCGTTGCTTCCCAGCAGGCTGATCCGGGGCTTCCTGGCGGGCCGATTCCCAGCTTTCTGGAGGGCTGGTTTGCTGCCTCCCAGCGGGCCGATCTACTGCTTCCCAGCAGGCCATGACCATGGCCCGGGAGGCACCAGTTCTGTGCCACTCGGATTTGCCCTACCCACACCAGCCAGCTTTTTCACTGCCATTTCTTTGTTGATGGTGTTGCTTTTTTCGGCCGCTTTTGATTTCTCCCCTGCCTCTCACCTCCTCTCCCTCCTTTCAATTGAACACCTGACTCCATGTACCATCTTTGCTTCTTCTTGACAGGCTGTGAAGCGCCGCTCAGCTGGGGAACTGCTTCCCCAGTCCACTAGGCCACGCTGGTGGGATCCCTGGGGGCTTTTTTTTACCCTTTCTTTTTTTTGGGTTGTTTGTTTTCACTTTCTTTTTTCCTTTTTATTTTTCTTCATTTCTCGGTTTCTCATCTCTTTCTACTTACCTTCTTTTCCTGTCTCCTGAATACCTGGTGCTATGTATTATCTCCACCCCTTCTTGCTGGGCTGTACTTTGTGGATTGGGAGCCGCTTCTCTGATCTGCGTAGCTGTGCCAGTGAGATCCCTGGGGGCATTTTTTTTGTTTGTTTTTTTGAAATTTTTATTTTTTCATTATTATTTTTTAATTTAATTTTTTATGCTTATTTTTTTCCTTTTTGTTTTTCTTCATTTCTCAGTTTCTTGTCTCTCCACTCCAATGGCAAGCTCCCTCAGCACTTTTTTTTTGCTCCTGTTTCTCTCTCCTCCTTTTTCATACCCAACCTAGCTCCACACATCACAACCTTCCCCTCCCCCACCTTCTGCCTATCTGCACCACATGCTGAACATTGCACTCCCAAGCAGCACGGGCACGACCTACTGGAACCTGCCCTGCACTGACTTCTGGATCACCTTGTCGGCCCCAGTATATGCCACAAACAACCCATCCCAGCCCCTCCCCTTCAGCTGGACCTGCCCTGCTGCACCATAGCTGAGTGACTGGCACTGCCCATTGGACAAGGAGGTGAAAAATATTGTGTCCACAGACAAGCAAACAACAAAGAACGTGCAGTCAGCCTGCTCAGACATAACCACATAAAACAACAAAGTAGGATGAAAAAAAAATTTACAATCAATAAACAAAGGAAAACAACTACTGAATGTCCCAAAAACAGCAGACAATATCAAAACATATAAAAAAACAGGACAGGATGGTTCCAGCAGGCGTCTAAAATAAAACACCAGATGACTTTCCAATAGAAGAAGAGGCACTAGAACTACCTGATAAGGAATTCAAATCTCTAATATTCAGAGCTATCCAAGAGTTGAAGCAAAAAGCAGACAAAAATGATGGAAAATAGACAAATTCATGGAAAATACAGACAAAAAAATAGAAGAATTCAGGAAAATAATACAGGAACAAAATGCCAAAATAAATTCAGAACTAGAAATCATACAAAAACAACAATTAGAAATCCAAAAGATAAACAACAAGATTTCAGAAATGGACAGTGTCATAGAAGAGCCGAGGAACAGATTTAAAACAATGGAAGACAGGATCAGCGAAATTGAAGACAAACACCTGGATACAACTTTGAGGAAAAATCAGAAAAAAGAACAAAGGAAAAAGAAGAAACCCTGAGAATTATGTGGCATACAATCAAAAGCAAAAATTTGCTTGTGATTGGAGTTCCAGAACAGGGGGAGAAAACAGAAAACAGAGAGGAGCACTGAATTGCTGACAAAAAACTTCCCTAATATCATGAAAGATAAAAAGTTGACCATCCAAGAAGCTCAACGAACCCCATATAGGATAGACTCCAAAAGAAAATCACCAAGGCATATCGTAATCACAATTGCTAAAACCAAAGACAAAGACAGAATCCTGAGAGCAGCTCGAGAAAAACAAAGTCACGTACAGAGGAGAAATACTAAGACTAAGCTCTGATTACTCGGTAGAAACCATGCAGGCAAGAAGGCAATGGGATAACATATATAAAACCTTGAAAGAAACAAATTGCCACCTAAGAATAATATATCCTACAAAACTCTTGTTCAAATATGACATTGAAATTAGAACATTTCCAGATAAACAGAAATTAAGGGAATATGTAAAAACCAAACCAAACTTACAAGAATTATTAAAGGGAGTCCTTCGGTTTGAGAACAAATAACATCAGACCACAGCCTGCAGCTACGACACAAGATTGCACCAGCAAGATACCAACCTAGGAAATGAACTCTCAAGGACTATTCAAAACCAAAAGATTTATAACAGGGAACCAGAGAGGTTAGTCTGCAAATGACAACAATGTCAGAACAATAAAAGAGGGAATAAATGGTGTAGGTACAGAACTCTCTAATGGAGAGGAAGGCAAGGAGATACCAAGTAAAAATAGACTGGTTCAAATTTAGGAAGATAAGGGTAAATTTCAAGGTAACCACAAAGAAAGTTAACAAACCTACTCATCAAAATAAAGACGAAAAACATAAAGTCTCAGTAAAAACAAAATCTATAAAAACAAAAGAAATGAAAAAAATTCACAAACAAAAGAAATTCAGCACAGGAAAGTAAGAGGAACAAAGAAATCATCAGCACCACAAAAAAAAAACACTACAAAATGACAACAATAAACTCACACCTATAAATAATTACACTGAATGTAAATGGCCTAAATGCACCCATAAAGTGACAGAATGGATAAAAATACAGGATCCATCAATATGCTGTCTACAAGAGACATACCTTAGAAACAAAGACATAAGTTTATTAAAAATCAAAGGATGGAAAAATGTATCAAGTAAACAGCCACCAAAAAAGAGCAGGAGTGGCAATACTAACCTCAGATAAAATAGGCAATATTAATCTCAGATAAAATAGACTTTAAAACAAAATCCACCATAAAAGACAAAGAAGGGCACTATATCATGATTAAAGGGACAATCCAGCATGAAGACATAACCATAATAAATAGCTACACACCCAATGATACGGCTCCAAAATATATAAAACAAAACTCCAACAGCACTGAAAAGAGAAATTGACAGTTCCACAATAATTGTAGGAGACTTCAACACACCACTCTCGGTAAAGGACAGAACATCTAGAAAGAAACTCAACAAAGATACAGAATATCTAAAGGCCACAATCAGCCAACTTGAACTCTTAGACATATATAGAACACTCCACCCAACAGCTGCAAAGTACACATTCTTTTCCAACGTGAATGGAACGTTCTCCAGAATAGACCACATCTTAGGCCACAAAGCAACCCTCCACAAAATCCAAAACACTGAGATAATACAAAGTATCTTCTCTGATCACAATGCCATCAAAGTAGAAATTAACAACAGGAAGAACAAGAAAAAAAATCAATTACATGGAGACTAAATAACATCCTGCTTAAAAACCACTGGGTAATAGAAGAAATCACAGATGGAATCAAAAAATTCCTAGAATCAAATGAGAATGAAAACACATCATACCAAAACCTTTGGGACACAGCAAAGGCAGTACTCAGAGGACAGTTTATAGCAATAGATGCACACATCAAAAAAGAAGGGACAAAATCAAAACATTAGCTACACAACTCGAACAACTAGAAAGAGAACAGCAAAAGAAGCCTACAGCCACCAGAAGAAAGGAAACAATAAAGATCAGAGCAGAAATAAATGAAATAGAGAATAGAAAAACAATACAAAGAATCAACAAAACTACATGCTGCTCTTTGAAATGATCAACAAAATCGACAAACCACTAGCCAAACTGACAAAAGAAAAAAAGGAGAGAATGCAAATAACCCATATAAGAAATTGGGGGACATTACAACAGACCCAACTGAAATAAAAAGGATCATAACAGAGTATTATGAAAAACAATACTCCAACAAATTTGAAAATCTAGAGGAAATTGACAAATTTCTAGAAACACACTATCTACCCAAACTATCACAAATTGACGTTGAAAATCTGAACAGACCCATAACAAGAGATGAGACTGAAAAGGTAATTAAAAAAAAAACTCCCAACAAAAAAAGCCCTAAAAATTAAGCACTTATGCTCATCAAAAGACTTTAACAAAAGAATAAAAAGAGAACCTACAGACTGGGAAAAAATTTTTGGCTATTACAAATCTGACAAAGGTCTAATTTCTGAAATCTAAAGGAAAATTCAACACCTCTACAACAAAAAGACAGATAATCCATTTAAAAAATGGACAAAGCTAGTCATGGTGCCCCCTGTGAAGTACTGCATCCCCGGCGAACGTCTGTGTAACTTAGAGGAGGGGAACCCCGGGGCAGCGGAACCTACACCCGGCACGGCTACATTTTCTTGTAGCTTGCCAGCTGCCTGATGAAGAGCAGCGAGAATGGCGTGCTTCCTGTGGTGTCTGTGATGAGACAGACAGAATCTCAATTACTGCCAGATGTGGGGGCTATTATAACCTATAAGGTCTCTAGCATCAATTCACGCTTTGCCAAAGTACACATCCTTTTTGTGGGGTCCACATCACTTAAGAACTCCCTTCGAGGAACTATCTGCAAAGAAGATGTCCAAGCTACTGAAAAAGACAAGGTTGAAATTTATAAGAGTTTCCACCCAGGTGACATTGTCTTGGCCAAAGTGATCTCTCTGGGTGATGCACAGACCAACTACCTGCTGACCAATGCCGAAAACGAGCTTGGCATGGTGGTGGCCCACAGTGAGTCAGGTGTCCAGATGGTTCCCATCAGTTGGTGTGAGATGCGGTGCCCTAAAATCCACACTAAAGAATTCCAGAAAGTGGCACAAGTACAGCCTGAATTCCTGCAAACCTAAGAAGCCACATGTTTCCCCACAGAGGGGGGTAACCAAAGAAGGGGGCAATAGAAAGTACGTGTACGAAAGTAGCATCAAGATGCCATTGTCTTTATTCAGACACCGGGGGTCAGCCAGCTACCAGCTCTAGAAAAATCTGCCAGAAACTTACTCTGTAAGTGGAACATTTTTCTTATGAACCTTTCAGTGAATTCCATTCTCTTGAGTGATGAAACTTCTCTTTTGGAGGCACCAGAAAACAAATTGTGTGATGTTGGAAATAGCTTCTTCCTCCTGATTGTCCTTATAAATATGCATTTTTTGCTGTGACAAAATATTTTTATTAAAAGGAAAAAAAATTGGCAAAGGAAATGAACTGACACATGAGGAAATGCTCATGATCACTAGCCATTAGAGAAATGCAAATCAAAACCATAATGAGATACCATCTCACCCCGGCATTACTGGCACAAATCAAAAAACAGAAACTAACAAATGTTGGAGAGGCTGTGGAGAGATGGGAACTCTTATGCACTGCTGGTGGGAATGCAAAATGGTACAACCATTTTGGAAAATGGTATCACGCTTTCTTAGAAAGCTAGAAATAGAAATACCATATGATTCAGCAATCCCACTCCTAGGAATATATCCTAGAGAAATAACAGCCGTCACATGAATAGACATATGCACACCCATGTTCACTGCAGCATGGTTCACAATAGCAAAAAGATGGAAACAACTAGATGCCCATCAACAGATGAATGGATAAACAAGCCATGGTACATATACACAATGGAGTACTACGCAATGACAAAGAACAATGATGAATCTGCAAAGCACCTCACAACATGGATGAATCTGGAGGGCATTATGCTGAGTGAAATAAGTCAATCACAAAAGGACAAATATTGTATGAGACCACTACTATAAAAACTCATGAAAAGGTTTACACACAAAAAGAAGCAATCTTTGATGGTTACGAGGCAGGGGAGGGATGAGGGTGAGGGAAGAAAAAAGAATCAAAAACATATTCAGGAAAAACGTTTGGCAGTCCCTCAGAAAGTTAAACCCAGCAATTCTACTCCTAAGTATATACCCAAGAGAAATGAAGATATACATCCACACAAAAACTTGCATATATGAGTGTTCAGAGCAGCATTATTCATAATAGCAAAAAAGTGAAATCAACCCAAATGTCCATCAACTGATGAATGGATAAACAAAATGTGGTATACTCACACAATGGAATATTATTTGGCCATAAAAAGGAATGCAGTACTGATATGTGCTACAACACAGATAAACCTTGAAAACATGCTGAGTGAAAGAAGCCAGGCATAAAGTCACATATTATCTGATTCCAGTTACCTGAAATGTCCAGAATAGGCAAATCCAGAGAGAGAGGGAAAATCCTAGCTATGTCAGGCACTCTACAACAAAAATAAACGAATAGACAGTCCTTGCCCTCCAAGAACTCAGTCTAGTCAGAAATGGGCATACAAATAAAACATGATATAAGTGATATAAAAGAGGTATATACACAGAAATGCTTAATATGGCAAAAGGATATCCACCTCCACTCTTCTGTGCAACTGCAGTATGAACATGATGATGTATATAATTGAGGGTAATTTGTTATTTAAACGAAGCCTATTCTGGTGGTGTAGTGGTTAAGAGCTACAGCTGCTAACTAAAAGGTCAGCAGTTCTAATCCATCAGGCGCTCCTTGGAAACCCTATGGGGCAGTTCTACTCTGTCCTATAGGGTCGCTATGAGTTGGAATTGACTCGACGGCAACAGGTTTGGTTTTTTGGATTTTTATGGGGTCGGCATGAGTCAGGATTGATTCAACGGCAACGGATTTGGGTTTTTTTGTTTGTTAACGGAGAATACATTCATAAAGCCACCCAGAGAGTCTTCTACACCTCTGACTCAACAGACGTACACTCAAGCAACACTGCCCCAAAACTTATTCCTTCTGACATCTGTGTTTCTCTTACTAAAACCATTACTCTTGCAGGTACTTGGCCTGAAAACTCCAGGTACATTTGTTCCTCTTTTCTTACACATTCAATTAGTGGCCAACACGCAGTGCCTCATTTCCCTCTCCCCTGCCACTCACTGGTTTATAGCCTCATTAGCTCCGGCCTGGTCTAGTACCATACCTGCCTAACTCCTCTAGTCACCCCAACTTCCTCTCTACATAATGCCAGATATGGTAAGCTGTTTTCTGACCAAATCACCCTCCTGCTTCAATAATTCCACTGCCTCTCCACTGACTACTTAATTAAGCAAAAAATCTTCTGCGGGGTATTTACAACCTCATACAATTTCAAAGCCACCTGACATCTACTGCCCTCAACTATCCTGTGCCCTAGCCAAAAGGACTTTGTTTCAATGACTCATCATGTTGCTCAGGATGCCCTTAATTCCCCTTCTATTTCTTAAAACCCTATCATCCATCTTGAAGGTCTAACATAAATGCAACCTTCTTCTTGAAGCCTTTCTTGTTCCTTTCTCCATTACCACCGTTTGCTTCCAGGTGTGAGCTAGGCATTTATTAACAAATATTTATAGAATTCTTGTTAAGTGCTTGGTGCTGTATGGATAGAAGCTACACAATCTGCTATCAAAGAGCTGAAAATCTAGTGGGAGAGACATATTAACAAATAATTATGAAACAAAGCAGAATAAAACACGGGCTTTAAGAGAGGCAAAAGTGGTGTTCTGCAGGAAGGCAGAAGGAGCAATTAACTCTGGGAATATAAAAGAAGGCTTCCCAAAAGAAATGGCACTTGAAGTGCTCCTTTAAGGATGAATAGAATTTCAATGAACAGGGAAGGAAGGGAGAGGGATTTCCGGCTGAGGACACAAAATGGGTGGAGGCTAAAAAAGGCTCCTGCCTCCTCCTCTTTTTGAATTATGAAATTATGAAATGCTGGAATTGCTCAGGTTCCTTTTGGGCCCTCATCTCCCTCTACAGTCTCAGGTCCTATGGCTTCAGGAGCCATCTATACATAGATGACTCACACACACAAAGCACTACCTCCTCCTAGACTTCTCCTCTGAAAGTCAGACTCAAATAACCAAGCTATTTGATACCTCGGCTAGGATGCTGTTAGTTCTGATTCTGACTCATAGTGATCCTATAGGACAGAGTAGAACTGCCCCCATAGGGTTTTCTAGGTTGCAATCTTTACGGGAGTAGATTGCCAGGTCTTTTCTCCTACAGAGCCACTAGTGGGTTTGAACCGCTGACCTTTCAGTTAGCAGCCAAGTGCTTAACCACTGTGCCACCAGGGTTCCTTAATCTATACCTAGAGTCTCTCATTAGAGACAACTACCTGAAGAACTTAAGACAGATGAGGAAGAAAGGCCTGGGAACCTACTTCCAAAAATTAGCCAATGAAAACCCTATGGATCCCAACAGAATACTGTCTGATATAGTACTGGAAGATGAGCCCCCTAGGTTGGAAGGCACTCAAAATATACAGTGGCTGCAACAAGGGACTCAAGCATAGCAAAGATCATGAAGATGGCACAGGACTGGGCAACATTTCATTCTGTTGTATATGAAGGTCTTCATGAGTAGGAGCCAACTCAACAGCAGCTAATGACAACAACCTGAAGAGTCAATAAGGACAAACATTTTGACAAGTACAGGAATTAAACAAGTCGGACAGCAAGAAATCTCCCAGGACCCTTTTCAACTTTAGGCCATGGGTCAGATGTAAAATGGATAGAATTATAGAATCTCAACCTGAGACAGCATAAGAATTAACAAAATACAGATGTTAAGCTAAAAGAAATAAATCTGTTCCTACACCAACAGCAAAGTTTGCTGCCAGAGTTTCCAGACAGAAGTCCTACAGGAGGGAATGATGTCCAAATATAAGCATTCATGATTAGACTTGTTCACTGAACCTCCCATTTTGGAGCTATTAAAATCTAAATTTCTTAAAAGAGTAAAGTGCTTATAAAGAGATGTGATCTTAAATTCAGACAATATCCTCACTTTTATTAGTGTAGAAGAGATTCTCAACTACATTATATATTTACCACACTGACTAATCTTTTCCTGATGACCACAGTTAATGGTAATAAACATCAATGATCACATCCCTAAAATGTGATGACAGAGTTGCAGTCTGACTTCTACCTTCCCTCTTTTCCTATTAACTGTTTTCCAAGGCCCCAGTTATCTCCCAAACATCAAACCCCATTTCCCTGTTTCAGTCATCCTTGACACTTCAGGAGTCCCTCATGCCAGATACTCCCTCCTCTCTTGGCCTTAGGCAGACATTATTCTCTGGTAGTCCTACCTCTATCATCCCTCTAGATCTACTTCCTCCTTCTGTTTTAGCCATTGATCTTCTCTACTCACTCAGTCTCTTCCTCTAGAGTCTAGAGATTCTAGAGTCTATAAACTCATTATAATCCATGGCTGATATAACAACCTAATGTGGAAAACTCCTAAATCAGCATCTCTAGTCCCGATCTCTCTCCCAAATTTCTACTCTAGCCGATTGAACATCAGCCTGAATGCTTCACAACCACCTCAAGCACTACATATTTAAAAAACTAAACTCCTCTGCCCTCCAAAATGAGCTCCTTTTCCTCTGCTTCCTATTTTAATTGGCATTACAAACATCCAATCTTTCTGAATTAGAAGTCATCTTTGACTCCCCTCTTCCTTTGCCCAATATCTTATCAGTTACTAAGTTCTGTTGATTCTTAAAGATGAGAAAGCTGGTAGTGAAAGAAAAATGATTCAAACCTAGGTTTCTCAGATGCCAAAAGACGTGGCTCCAATATACCGTACATGCTTTGAAGGGAAGAAGTAAAGAGATATAACGCACCATGCACCCTGGACAGGATGGATCCGTGAGGGCAGTAGAAAATAAAGGCTATATGCCAGAAACCTAATGATGGTGGTGTTGGCAGTGGTAATAATGATATTAATACTCAGCTCTTGCTAAGTGTCTGGTACCCAACTAAGGCCTTTATGTATATCACAAGCCTGCAGGGTAAATACCTGAGGCACTGGGGGTTCAGTGGTAGAATTCTCGTCTCCCATGCAGGAGATCCAGGTACAATTCTGGCCAATGCACCTCATGCACAGCCACCAACTGTCTGTCAGTTGAAGCTTGTGTGTTGCTATGATGCTGAAGAGGTTTCAGTGGAACTTCCAGATTAAGACAGACTAGGAAGAAAGGCCTGATGATCTAGTTCTGAAAATCAGCCAATGAAAACTGTATGATCATAATGGTCCGATCCCCAACCAATCATGAGGATGGCAAAGGACTGGGCAGTGTTTCATTCCATTGCGCATGGGGTCGTCATGAGTCAGGGGCCAACTCAAAGGCAACTAACAACAACAGGCTAGATACTATTATTAATGTCCACTCATGTCCAATATCCAACTTGTCTCAATATCCAAGTTAAGGATTTTGAGACTCAGAGACCTGTACAAGACCACCCAGCTAGATTAGAACCTAGTCCGTGAATACTTAACCATTAAGCTAAAAATTGCCTCAAAAAACAAAACAAAACCCGTTGCCATTGAGTTGACTCTGATTCATGGCAACCTCGTGTTACAGAGTAGGGTATTCTTGGTGGTAATCTTTATAGAAGCAGATCGACAGGCCTTTCTTCTGCTGGGTGGGTCTGAACCACCAACCTTTAGGTTAGTGGTCAAGTGCAAACCGTATGCACCACCCAGGAACTTTAAAATTGTCTCAGCTGCATTTAATTGTTTACACGCCTTATCTCTCCTGCTAGATTGATAAGCTTCTAGGAGCAGTATCATTATCTGGCTCATCTTTGTGTCCTACAGAATAACTAGCCCAAAGTTTATCACATTAAAAAAAACCAAACCCGTTTTGATTCCAACTCTTAGAGACCCCACAAGGTTTCCAAAGCTGTAAATCTTTATGGAAGCAGACTGCCACATCCTTCTCCCGCGGAGCCACTGGTGGATTCAAACTGCTAACCTTACAGTCAGCAGCCAAGTGCTTTAACCACTGCACCACCAAAAAAATGTTTGTTGAAGGAGTAAATAAAATCTACTTCGTATCTAAACCGTATCTTCGTGTCTAAACCATACAGACCCAGAACATTGCTGATTAAAAAAATTTTTGGTGACATTTTCTTTTGGCTGTCATTGTCATTCTTCTCAGTTTCTTAATTTATACACTAGTTTAGGTCAATGAAAGAGCCTTGGTGGTCCAACAGTTAAGCACTTGGCTGCTAAATGAAAAGTTGGTGGTTCAAACCCATGCAGCAGCTCTGCAGGAGAAAGACCTGGCGATCTGTTCCCATAGAAGATTACAGCCTACAAACTCCAGAAGATAAGCTAGATAACTGGGATCTTCTAAAAATTAAACACTTATGCTCATCAAAAGACTTCACCAAAAAAGTAAAAAGAGAACCTACAGACTGGGAAAAAATTTTTGGCTATTACAAATCCAAAAAAGGTCTAATCTCTAAAATCTACAGAAAAATCCAACACCTCAACAACAAAAAGACAAATAATCCAATTAAAAAATGGGCAAAGGAAATGAACAGACATTTCATCAAAGAAGACATTCAAGCAGCTAACAGACACAATGAGGAAATGCTCGCCATCACTAGCCATTAGAGAAATGCAAATCAAAACCACAATGAGATACCATCTCACCCCTGGCATTACTGGCACGAATCAAAAAAACAGAAAATAACAAATGTTGGAGAGGCTCCGGGGAGACTGGAACTCTTATGCACTGCTGGTGAGAATGCAAAATGGTACAACCATTTTGGAAGACAATATGGCGCTTCCTTAGACAGCCAGAAATAGAAATACCATATGATCCAGCAATTCCACTCCTAGGAACAGATCCTAGAGAAATAAGAGCCGTCACACGAATAGACATACGCACACCCATGTTCACTGCAGCATTGTTCACAATGGCAAAAAGATGGAAACAACCTAGATGCTCATCAACAGATGAATGGATAAACAAACTACGGTACATACACAAAACGGAATACTACGCAACCATAAAGAACAATGACGAACCTGCGCAGCATCTCACAACATGGATGAATCTGGAGGGCGTTATGCTGAGTGAAATAAGTCAATCATGAAAGGACAAATATTGTATGAGACCACTACTATAAAAACTCATGAAAAGGTTTATACACAAAAAGAAAGAATCTTTGATGGTCACGAGGGAGGAAAGGGGTGAGGGTGGAAAAACACTAAACAGACAATAGATAACTTTGGTGAAGGGTAAGACAGTACACAATACTGGGGAAGCCAGCACAACTTGTTCAGGTTAAGGTCATGGAAGCTCCATGGACAAATCCAAACTCCCTTAGGGACCGAATTACCGGGCTGAGGGCTGTGGGGACCACAATCTCAGGAAACATCTAGCTCAACTGGCATAACATAGTTTATAAAGAAAATGTTCTACATTCTACTTTGGTTAGTAGCGTCTGGGGTCTTAAAAGCCTGTGAGCAGCCCGGCCATCTAAGATACTCCACTGGTCTCACCCCTTCAGGAGCAAGGAAAAATGAAGAAAACTAAAGACACAAGGGAAAGATTAGTCCAAAGGACTAAGAGACCACAACTACCATGGCCTCCACCAGACTGAGTCCAATACAACTTAGATGGTGCCCAGCTACCACCACTGACTGCTGTGACAGGGATCACAATAGAGGGTCCCAGACAGAGCTGGAGAAAAACATAGAACAAAATTCTAACTCAAAAAAACGACCAGACTTACTGGCCTTACAGAGACTAGAGAAACCCTGAGAGTATGGCCCCCGGTCTCCTTTTTAGCTCAGTAATGAAGTTACTCCAGACGTTCACCTTTTAGCCAAAGATCAGACAGACCCATAGGACAAAATGAGACTAAAGGGGCACACCAGCCCAGGGGCAAAGACTAGAAGGCAGGAGGGGACAGGAAAGCTGGTAAAAGGGACCCAGGTCGAGAAGGGGAGTACTGACAAGTCATGGGGTTGTTAACCAATGTCATAAAACATATGTACTAACTAATGAGAAGCTAGTCTGTTCTGTAAACCTTCATCTAGAGTACAATAAAAAAAAGATTACAGCCTAGAAAACCCTATGGGACAGTTCTACTCTGTCTTATGCAGTTGCTGAGTCAAAATTGACTCGACGGCACCTAACAACAACAACTGGGTCATTGAACCAAGGAGAAAATTCTGTGACATGAGACAGTCCCTGCTCCTTCCCAACAGCTGACAGACCTTTATTTTTTTAAGCTCAGTATGATCTCTTGCTAGGATATTTAAGGTCTCAACAAGACAGGCCCCAGTATAAATGGGTTACTATCACCGGTAATTTTTTTTCAGGGAGAGGAAAAACTAGGAATATTTGCTGTACCAGAATTCCATTTATAAATTCCAATTACATAACTCTAACTCCAGCTGGGAGCCCCTGGGTGGTACAAGCAGTTAAGCACTAGGCTGCTAACTGAAAGGCTGGAGCTTCAAGTCCACCCAGAGGCACCTCGGAAGAAAGCCCTGGCGATCTACTTCTGAAAAATCAGACATTGAAAACTCTATGGAGCACAGTTCTACTCAGACACAAATGAAGTCAGCATGAGCTGGGATCAACTGAACAGCAACTGGTTTGGTTTTAACCCCTTCTGGAGCTTTCTGGAGGAAATTAAAGTTACTAGAGGGACAATTTTAAATATGCTTTAGTAAAGTCTATCCCAACAAATTGGAAACCCTGGTGGCATAGTGGTTAAGTGCTACGAGTGCTAACCAAAAGGTTGGCAGTTTGAATCCATCAGGCGCTCCATGGAAACTCTATGGGGCAGTTCTACTCTGCCCTACAGGATCACTATGAGTTGGAATCGACTTGATGGCAGCGAGTTTGGTTTTTTTTTGGTTTATCCCAACAAATTAGGAGCTAATCTTTTTCTGTGTGAAAAGAAACCCAAGAACACCACTTAACTATTTAAGAATTTTTAAGTATCAAAAAAATTATCTAGAAGTTAATCACTTACAATCTTAAAATGAGTTAAATGAAAGCTATGCATTTAGTTAAGAAGTATGTTTAGTTAGAAAACATATAAATGAAAGACAAGTCAAAGGTTGCTAAAATCCCAGTTTATAGTTGTAAATTCCTAAGACTTTAAAACAGCCACAGGCTAATTGCCAGAGACCTGCTGCCCACCGACATTTGTGCACGACTAGAGTTAATGGCAGCGCATGTCAATTTACTACAGGCAGCTCACGGTGTGACATTTTTACAAAAGAAATGGGTCAGGTTACAGCCTGTTCCTATTATCACAGCAGTCAAGATTTATGGTTTCTAACATCAGCCCTACAAAAAATAATGGAAATGATGACAACAACAATCCCCACTAGACAACTACAGAAAAGCACGCAATAAACCTCAATCTAAAGTGACCAGAAAACTAAACATCCCTGACAATAGTTCAAACATGAGGCAGGTGTCAGTAAATTACCTATTTAAATATTTCTACAACCTCTCAAAATCTCACACACACGTGCACACACGCACACAAACTCAAATCAGAGTTCCTAATCTCTAACCAAGCAATATACAAATGTACTTATCATTATTGAGTACTATGTTTTAATTCTTTTAATGATCATCAAGACAATGTTTCATTTGAACAGATTTATGAAACTTTACCAAGTTATTAAAAAATTAGATAATACTGATATTACTTTTCAAATAATTTTAAAGTGTATTGAAAATACTCCAAATAATGCTTTTTAGAGTCTTTCCAAAAAAAAAGAAAGAGATACAACACGGTGAAGGGCATATGTTCGCAAGTGTATTCAGAGAGGCAAGAGAACTGAAGGGAAGAAACACATCTGATTCACTGCCTAATTTAAAACTAAACATATAATCAAAATCTTCAGCCAGTTATAACTTATGAAAAGGTGGGGAAAGTGACTAAATGTTAACAAAAAACAGGGACTTTGCCAATACATACACTTTAAAAATTATGTTAGGGCTACAAGTTACATACCAAACAAATGGAGCCGTTTATGTCTGGCATTCAGCACTGGTTAATCCTTTTGAGAAAGAGGTCAAGAAAAATTAAACGGGTATTCTAAAGGCAAGAAGCAAAGAGAGTCTCACCAACTCTTCCCTGAGAAAAGAAAGCATCCTCAGGGCATTACCTACAATTGCAATATATCTATCCCTTCCGAAGTTTACAATGGCACGTTACCACAAGAGGTGGGCACTCTTTCCGCTCTTAAGACAATTTGCTCCTATAAACTTAGGAAGGGGGAGAGTCACAGCCATAAACACAGGTCACAAGTAGTAGGTAGTCAAATGCTCTCTATCTTTAAATGTTTCCCAGCTCTTTACTCAAACAAAAACTCAACAAGCTTATTTTAGTTTTTCTCTCCTTGGTTACATAAGGAATTCATCTAGCCTAGGTCAGATGAGCACAATACAAAGTTGAACAGTACTATCATATAAACTGTATATGAGCCTCAAATCTTTCACTCTTCACACAATAAGACATCCCCATTTCTTATTTTAAAACTTTTCCATCATATGCCCAAAAGAATGAAAGTAAGAGAAAGGCTTAGAGATACATATTTAGTATAAATCACTTGGCATAAAAATCTCCAGTGTTATTATTTCTAAGGTGGCCAAGGTTTACTTATATTAGACAACATAAAGACAAAATAAGCGAAATGCCTTATTCATGAAAACCAAAGAATATATATGCACATTTTCAAACCTTAGATGGTTTCTGAAATTTTCTCAAGTTATCCTACTTTAAGAACCACCACCTCTGTTCTCTTTTTTAAATGAGATGCTATCACTATAGTAAAGGTATATCTATGCTTAGTTACCAAAGCCCAAGCTAGTTAGGGCCTGGAGAACTTAACCAGCAAAATATACCAGCCAATTTTAATCTAATATAAATAGCAGTGGTTTCTTTCATTTATTTCCCCAAGACAAAGGGATCATAAACATTAAGACCCCCAAACCAGGGAAGGTCAAACTCTTTCAAAATCACCAATATTTGCCATTTTCAAAGTTTCCAGGTTTTTGGCTCCTGGAATCAACAGTCATTTCAAATTGTAAGCTATTCTGAAGTAGCAATTCTCAGACATTAATAATGTTTCTAAAAATCTCAGGAGTGCTTGATTTGCTCACTCCAAGGGAGCACAAAACATTTCTTGGCAATGCCAGACTATTCTTTGCGCCACAGCCTCGAGGCTCTAACTTTGATGGCTGGCAGAACTCACTGTGTTCACATGTTGTATACCCTAAAAACCAGGAATATGACTATGAGGAGACAATGAGACTCCCAGGGAAGGGGAACTAATAGAGAAGATGACCTCAGATTTCTATTCACAACTGGAATGAGAACAGAGCTGGCATAATGGGGAAAAAGTAGCAGACGGTAATCTGGCAAAAAAGGACTAGAGGTGACTAATAACTCAAATAGCACAGGATCACCAACGTCCACCAGCGTTCCAGCTACTACAGTTAACTGGTTAACAGTCATTTCTATTAACCCAAAGATAAATATGTAAGTGACGTTTTCCTCCCCCCACCCCCACCAAGAGCTCAAACTGAAATTGGAATTTGAATCTTCCTTAAATTGAACAAGGGGATACACCATTTTCATTCAAAAGACTTAGTATTTACTCAGCCTTTGCAAGGCACTTTACCGTCATCAATTATTTCTCAGTGAGGCAGCACAGGATTACCCTGACCATTTCACTGATGCGGAAACAGACACCAACAGCAAAGGGAACAGGGGCAGGAAGAGGGGCGATAGGAAGCATCTGGGAGGAACAGGCAAGCAACTAAAAAGGAACAAACCCAAAAGAAAATGAGAGTCACATCTGGCTTATAGCTGACAATCATAAACCTTATTTGTTATTTTTGAGCTCAGAGAGATTTCTGAAACATTTTGAAAAAAAAGAGCTCTAAAAAATTCAGTCAGTCAAAATCTAGTTACAGTCTAAAATACTTAGTCATAGGAAGTGAAGTTGCTTAGCATTAAAAAATAGTCACTCTCCAGAGTACATACTGATTTCAATTTATACCAGTAACTCACTTTCCCCCTCTAGGGGAACCAATATGTTATCTATTTGTCCCAGAAAATAAGCTCTCATTAAAATGTATAGCTTTATATACTCAGAACAAATAAGGCACAGTTAAAATCAGGTAAGTCAGAAATAATTTACTGACTCTCTGAGTTTGTCCTTTAAATGTTCCAGTCTTATTAATTTTCTTAGCTATAACCTTAATTTCTTTAGGAATAAACTACTGGGTGGGAAGCCTTAAACACCCAGAAGCCAGCACTGTGCCCAGCACATAGTAGTCTCTGAATAAATGTACTTTGAACTGAAATGAACCCCATACTAAAGACAGTACAAGCACTTAATAAAGATGTGTTGATTGAACAATATATCAGAAGGACTGACCAGCTGCCTCATGAGAAAAACTGATACCACCACTTTAAAACTGACTCCAATGTTCTTTGTACTTATTATGACATCAGCTTTAAAGCATCCTCATATATAAAGTAGTTCAATAACATTCATCTTTTTTTCCAAAATACCACTTCCAAAACAAATCAGGTTCTCTGGGGGGAAACAGACATACATTCTTAAGAAGCTTGTAAGGTTGCATGATTCAAAAATTTCAAAGCCATTTTAAATGGTGTTTGCCTTTGTTTTATTTATTTTTTTAAATTCTATCAGACTGTTTTGAAGGTTATTAATTAAAGCTATGGCAAAACGAATACAAGGAATCAGGTGAGTGCTCATAAACGCACTCCTTTCTCAAAAATCTCAACTGGATATGGCCTCATTAATTCAATCTTAGATTGCATTACAGAAGGTGATTACATTACATTATATCCACAGGTATAGGGGTTAGGATTCCAACACATATTTGCGGGAGGACACAATTCAATCCTTATCAGTTTATATCCAAAAGACTTGAAAGCAGGGACTCAAACAGATATTTGTACACCAATGTTCACTGCAGCATTATTCACAACAACCAAAAGGTGGAAACAACCCAAGTGTCCATCAACAGATGAATGGATAACAAAATGTATGAACATACAATGGAATATAAAGAGAAATGAATATTCAGCCATAAAGAGAAATGAAGTTCTGATACACACTATGACATGGGCGAACCTGGAAACATTATGCTGAGTGAAATGTGAGACACAAAAAGGCAACTATTGTATGATCCCACTTATATGAAATATCTAGAATAGGCAAATGCATAGAGAAAAATTTTATTAGCGGTTACCAAGGAATGGGGGAATTGGGAGTTATTCTGAAGGGTTTTGAGTTTGTTTGGGTGATAAAAAAAACTTTTGGGAATGGATAGTGGTGATGGTTGCACAATATGGTGAATGTTACTAATATCACTGAATTGTACACTTAAAAATGGTTAAAATGGAAAATTTTTCATGGTATATATTTTACCACAATAAAATAAAAAAGGAGGGGGCATGAATGAGGAGGCACTCCAAACTTCCTACATCTTCTTGGGTAGATATGCTATTTTAGGCTTTTTCCTCTCATAAGAAGGGACCCTCTTCCTTAACCCCCACCTCTACCTCACCCTTTAACTGGGAGGGGATATTAGTTTTCTGATTAAATAATGATATCACACCTTCATAATGAAATTGAGCAAAGTGCTGTCACCTTAGTGCTCCATCTTTTGCTTCCATCTTTGAATCTAAGTTGTGTCTCCCACTCTAGAGAAGATTGATTATTGACTGTCCAATCCTTCTCTTTTTAAAAATTGTCTTCTGTAGGTCAAGTATTACATGGTACATTGCTCCACATCTCTGCTACATATGTATCAATCGCTTATTCTGTATTTCTAGAATGCACAAAGATACATATATGTATGCACGTCCTTTTCTTAAATTGTCATTTTCTTCTCTCCTAAATAAACAAATCAAAGCAACAACAACAACAAATCCCAACTGGACTCCTTTCCAAAAGCTTATTTTCACATTCCTCCCATTAAATATACAAAACCACGAACAGCCTGAAAGGCTATTCAGCCTTGGAAATACCTTATTTAATGAGTAATTAACAAAAGGAATGGCAAAGAAGGCAAAATTGTCATTATTAAAGAACATTCCCAAGTATCGTTATTGAAAAAAATTAGATTTGTATCTATGAAGTATTGTTACAACATAATTTCTTGTCATAGGTAGTTGTACTCCATAAATGTTGCCTTTTTATAATATGTGCTTCCAAAAATCAGAAATATGAATAGCTCTGGGGGCATTAAAAATGCAGTAGTATCTACAGCTGTTTTGGGGAAGAAAATGATTCCCAGTAAGTTGGCAAATCTTATGATCATAAGCAAGTTACTGGCTTTCCCTGCCTCAGTTTCCTCCCTGCTAACCGAACCATTCACTTTCTAGAGATGTTGTCCTAAACTCACAGGTAAGTCATAAATGTTAATCTTCTAATTCTTCAAAACAGAGACCAATTTCTAAGTGTAATAAAATGTTTTACAACCTTTTAAAAGAAATCACCAGTCCTCAATGGGAACTTGGAAAGAAATACCTGTACTTCCCAAACATTAAAAAAAAAAAAAAAAAAGGCTGAATTACAGCTCAGCACTTGAAGCTAAGTATAACCTCAAGGCACACAAATCTGTAAAATTGGAATAGCTGTTCTCCTTCTGGCTCTTTACAAACCAATGTTGTTGTTGCTCTGCGCCATCGAGTGGATTCTGACTCATAGCGACCCCACAGGAAAGAGCAGAACTGCCCCACAAGATTTCCTAGGCTTTACAGGAGCAAATCACCAGGTCTTTCTCCCGCGGAGCCGCCGGTGGGTTGGACCCTTTCAGTTAGCAGACGAGCTCTTAACGACTGCGCCACCAGGGCTCCTTTCACAAACCACTAGCCCGGTGAAAAAGTGCGAAAGGTTACGAACCATGCCGGGGCTGTTTCTAAATGAGGGCAGCAATGGTCCGCGGACCGGGTCCTTACTGCCGCAAGGGAACTGCGACCTCTGGCGCCTCGCGGCTTCTCAGGAGAGTTGGCACCCTCTTCCCGCCCCCACGCGGGGCGCGCCCTCCTCTCCCTCCTGCTTCCCCCGGGGGGCGAGACACAGGCACCCCTACCCCCGGAGCCCGGGCCAAGTCCTGGGCGCGCACCTGGCATCGCGATCCGGCCCGCGCTCCGCCACAAGCGCATCCTTCCGGGCTGACGTTTCCCTCCCAAACTCCAAAAGTTGTATCACAAGTCCCCGGAAGGGGCCCAGGGCGGTCTCTAACGAGACCCCGCAAAGGCATCCCTCCTCCGCAGCCCAGGCCGCCCCCTGCGCAGCCGGGACCCCAGCCCAGTCCCACCCACCAGGGCCAAAGGGATGCGCGGCAGGGCGCTGTCCGCGCTTAGGGCCAGGGGCCGCCTGAGAACCGCCGCGCGCCGAACGCCGCGGGCGGGATGGGCCCGTGCCCGGCGACAGGAGTCCCGGGGGAGCGTGAGGGGCGGCGCGAGAGCCGCTGAGGGGCACCCGCGGAGAGCGCTACGAGGGCGGGGGAACCCCAGCCTCGGGCAGGAGACCGCGCGGGGTGGGCGAAGGGGGTGCGGGGCAAAGCTGAAGCGGGACCCCCGCGGGGCGGTGAGGGGGCGTTCCTCGCGCGGGACGCGCTGCCGAGGGCGCCCCGCCGCCCGCCCGCGGACAACGGCCAGGGCCCGGACGCCGCAGCTCTGCCTCTCTGCTCCTCACAGAGTCCGGAGTCGCCACGCACCTCGGGTCTCGTCGGCGAGAGGAACGAAATTCTGTCACACTGGTCGCGCGAGCCGGTACCGGGCTTCACACCGCCGCCGCCATGTTTGAGAAGCCGCGCGCGGAGCCGCGCATGCCCCGCAACCGCCACCGCCGCCCCGCCCCCCGCCCGGCCGGCCCGCGTGCCCTGCGGTGGCCGCAAGCACGCTCTAAGACCGCCACCGCGTGCGGGGCCTCCGCCGGAAGCCCTCGGCGGAGCAGCCCGCCGCCTGCTGCAAACTCCTCCGGGCGCCTCTGGGCGCGGGCGGTAAGAGACGGCGAGCCCGGGAAAGTCCTGGGCATTTTTCCCTCGTCTCCCCGCCTCCCCCCCAGAAATGCCAGTCGCAGTCCTTGTGTCCAAGACCGTGGTGAGCCCCTAAGTGGGACACTAGGGTTCGCGTCAAGTGTCCATCCCGGGAACTCGCTCCCCTTCGCCATCGCCTTCGACTCCCGGCCACCACCCACCCTGGCCACGCATCCAAAAAGCAAAGCAAGCGCTTCCCTAGGAACTCATCGTGCAAGTTCGATGAGCAGGAAAAAGCAGCGCGTTAAGGCAGCCAGAGCAAAGCCACTCCTTCGTGAGTTGCAGCAGATTCCTTGAGACAATTTTTTTTCATGGGTTTTTGCCACGCATTCCTCTCCCAGCTCCATTTTCTGGCTTTAGTCGTGCTTCTAAACCCAGAGTGAAGCTAACGGGAACTGTAGATTGACCCAGGGAAGCGAAAGAATTTGCTCACTTACTTGAGGGTGCTCGGGAGCGTCCTTCAGAGTCCCTTTTGGGGTGCCCTCTGCCCGATCCCTCCTCACCCCGGGAGGGGAAGGAACTAGGTTCCGGGGCCGGTTGCGCAGGTGGAGGTCGCACCGATGGGGAGGGGGTGTTAAAAAAGCCTTAAAACGGCCCACGAGTCTCTCAGCACAAAATGTAGCAAACAGAAAGTGGGAGAAAAACAGCCTGTCCCTCGCTGTGAGGTTGGGTATATCTAATCAGATTTAAAACTTTTATTTGAAAACAATACAATATGCTCTGTATAACTGGCAGGCCTTCTCTTTCTCTCTTCAACGCTTTGAAAAGTTGAGTGTAAGTTTTGCATCAGTGATCCTGTTAACTTAGTATATAGGGCATGATATACTTTTAAAATCATAATTCAGAAATCAGAACCTAAAACCTTTTTCATATCGGTGGAACATATGCATTTTTAACAATGCAGAATAAAATTATTTTCATATGCAACTTTTGTGGTATTAAAAGCCAAATGTTTTTATTGTATCTAAACATTGGCGAATAGTGCAAAATCTAATTGCTCTGATTTTCTTGACTCCTTTAAAAAATGAATAAATCCATGTTAATGTAAAATTCAAGTAAACTTTAAGGCAAAAATAGAAAAAACTAGGCCAATGCAAATATTAAAGAGAGATTTGATCCTATCAATTGTATAATATATATCACATAGAGAATGTTGAAGTGGTCTAAAATGAGGGCTCAAGTTTGTTTGTTTGTTTTTTAAGCCAGAAAGATAACTTCAGGTTTTTAATCTACGCAAGTCCTTAGTACGGGCAACAGTGGGCTGAGGGGACTTAAATTCTTAATTAGTGGCTACTGCACCCTGGTGGTGCAGTGGTTAAGAGCTTGACTGCTAACCAAAACGTCGGCAGTTTGAATCCACCAGCCGCTCCTTGGAAACCCTAGGGGGCATGTTCTACTGTTCTGAGTCAGAATTGACTCCAAGGCAACGGGTTTGGTTTTGGGGTTTGGTCTTTCTAATGAGGAGCCCTGGTGGCACAGTGGTTAAGAGCTCGGCTGCTAACCAAAAGGTCGGCAGTTCGAACCCACAGTTTTGCTCTGCGGGAGAAAGATGTGGCAATCGGCTTGCAGTTGGCTTCCATAAAGACTACACAGCCTTAGAAACCCTGTGGGGCAGTTCTACTCTGTCCTATAAGGTCACTATGAGTCGGAATCAACAGCAGTGGGTTTGGTTTTTTGGTTTGGTCTTTCTAATTCTAACGCAAAGAAAATATTTGAGATTCATCTCTATATTCTCTATCTGAAAGATTCGGGTTATTGTTTTTTTACCTCTTTTACATGCATGTACTCTTTATTAAATTGTAGAAATACTCTGCTAAACTGCCTGTGTCATTGCTGCTCTGATACCTCCTCTACTTCCCGTGTTTCTGTTTTTATTATGAAATGACTGAAGCCCTCACTCTAAAAATATAATCTGAATTATCTGTATAAGAACAATCTCTTCTCAGTGGCTGCTTTCACCAAAGCATTTATAAAAGTGGGACTCTTTCATATATTAAATATGAGTTATTGATGATAACAATAGCTACCATTTATTGAGCACTTATCATGTGCTGAGAATCATGCTAGTCTCTTTAGATAAATATTCACAATGTTCCTATGAGATAGGTATTCTAATTCCCATTTTACAGGTGAGGAACTTGATGATTACAGAGCAGATAAGTGACAGAGTCACCTCTTGAACATATATTTGAACCTTTCCTTATCTCTGCCATGCTTGTGATCAATCTTATGCTTTTATCATATACTGTGGATATAAACATTCAATAATAATTCTGTAATTTACTTATATTCTGCTTTTCCCCCTCTGCCAAAAGAAATTTGAGACTGTTTTTTAGTAATGTCAGAATTGATCATAACATCCCCGTTCCATTATATGGAGGTATCTTGCATGTAGTAGGAAATTGGTAAATATTTGTTGAATGAGTGAATGAATGAATGAATACCTATTATTATGATATCCAATTAATTTTGCCTAGAGAACAATAAAATAAGGAGATACTTTGGACTGAAAGAGTAAGAAGTAAGGTTGGTAAAATCCAGGTTTTCGTGATTGATTTTTCAAGCTTCAGATTTGTTCCTGTCAGTTTTGCTCGTATAGTTTCCTAACTCGACCAAACACCTGGACAAGCTTAAAGAAAATACATTGTCCTTCCCAGCCCAAGTCCAATGCAAAATACTCCTGTATCTCAAGTGTATTTGATTTCTCCCTTTTGTACCTTTCTTTAGAGTTTAATATTAGTCAATCAGAATGAAAAGATTAGCTTCTTTCCTAGATAAGTAAATTTAATGTAGTTCTCCATCCATACAAGGGCTTTTATTAAAACAATGTTATTTGTATAGCTAAAGTTAACATTTTATGATTAGCGAAGGCTCCCTCTAGTTTTCCCACTTCATGAGAGATCCTTTCTCTTAAACACAGAAGTCTACAACTAAAGAAACCCTGGATTTAAAGTCTGCCTTAATAATATAGAGGAGCCCTGGTGGCGTGGTGGTTAAGAGCTACGGCTGCTAACCAAAAGGCTGGCAGTTCAAATCCACCAGCCGCTCCTTGGAAACCCTATGGGGCAGTTCTACCCTGTCCTATAGGGTCGCTATGAGTTTGAATCACCTCGATGGCAATGAGGTTTGGGGTTATTATTGTTGGTTACAATAAACCTTTTTTTCCCTAACTTCAAAATAAAGGTGAAATTTGTAATATTAAGAAAGAACAGCTAGTCTAACAGGAAAGCTGGAGATCTGAGCTCTTGTCTTGAATCCCGAGTCTAACTATATTTCTTAAGAATCTTTCCATGCCTCAGCTTTTTCATCTTTAAAATGGGGATAGTCTGTCACACTTACTTCACAGATGAGCAAGTGCTATTCAAATCTAACTAAAAGAAAACCACTTGATCTTTCCTTAACAAATCCCTGCACTTTTTTTAAAGTATAAATTAGTCTTTTACTAAAAAAATGTATGAAATCTAAGTTGACTTTGGCCAAGCCAAATATTTCATATGCTGCAAAAACTGACATAACCTCAATGAACATTACATACTACACTTGACCATTATAACATTCACTCAGCCCTTCATTTAAACCCCAGACATTTAATGAATACCTGTTGGGTGTTGCTCTGCTAGAGGCGGGGATACTAAGATGAGTAAGACAATTTGAATACTCAAGGAGTTTACACCAAGTCCAAAGAGGAGAGAGAGAGATGAATAAAGAGATGGGTGGCTTGATGGCTGGCTGGCTGGCTAGGTGGGTGGGTGTTTTCATCTTCCAAGGACCTAGGATCCCTTACCATACCCTCAATCACATCAAGCATTTTAAAATGTACCCATATAAAATAATATATGAGTGGAGTTGCAGTTGTCCAGCTGACATAATGTTCTTTGGACAGTTAATGAAAACATTTATTAATTTTGATTTTACAGTTTTTATGCTGGTGATTCTCCACTTGAACCTTCGCCCATCCACTACCCTATTTGCCTCACTGTGTGTCCTGGGGCGGGGACGGGGAGTAGGGGGTGGGGAGGGGTGCATCACCCTGGCTCTTTTGCCAGCTGGTTTGGCCTACGGCCTGCAACACCTGGAGAGATGGGAATCCAGGGGAGAGAGAGGGAGGCGTATTTCTTCCCCACTCCCTTCCTGCCTGGGATGGAAGTTGTGGCAGTGGCAGGGTTCTCTACAAAGATAGCTCCTGGCAGGGGCTCTTCCTTCCAGCACCAGTTCTCACTGGGTCTTGAGGATGGAGGGGTGGGGCTAGCGCCTCCAGTTGTTAGTGATTCCTGGGCTCCTTCAGCATCCCTTGTTCTCTTAAACCTCCCCACACCTTTGTAAATAATCCATGAAATTCTCTTCAAAATCACTTATGAGTACACCTGCTGTTCCTACTGGGACCATTATTGAAATGGCTTTCATATTTTGAGCCAGTCAATCGAAGGGGTGGGTAGGGGTCTCAAATATTTTTGTCAGCCCTTTGAGAATTCATGGACCTGAGGCACTGTGTCTATAGCACCTAAGGGTTTCACAGCCTGTCATCTGTAAACAAGTCACTATAATACTGGGAGCTAAAGGTTGATACAATTCGAGTTAATGTCTTAGAGTGAAAGATACAGAAGATAATGTTTGGTTGACAATCAGCACTCCACAATCATTAGTTTCCCCATGTGCTTATTTCTTAAAAGGGCTTAAGAAGTGGCATTTGAACTGAGAAGTAAGAAATGTAGAGTTTGCCAAACACATGGAAGCTCATGGGGAACAACATTTGCGAAAATTAATGAAAAGTCACTGCGTGGTCTCTGAACAGTGAAAGGTTCACTGTGCTGAAAACAATTAAGAAGGGGTCAATTTAGAGAGGACTTGACTACGATGCTAAAGTATTTGAACTTCATTCTATGAATGATGGGGAGCCATTGAAGGCTGTTAAGCAGAAAAGAAGCTGTAGAAAAAGTTGCAAATCCCAGCAACCCCTCTAGCTGCTGCTGTAGCTTCTAGGGCTCTGTTCCCTTCTCCTAATGGGCCCCGACCTCTGCAAGGGCAGGGCAGGCACTGACAGGAGGCCACGGGTCCTGTAGCAACAGCCCGGGAGAGCAGTCAGAGCAGTCTGGGGTCCGTGGTCACAGAGAGGGTGATGAGGGCCAGAGCCAGGCAGTGGGCCAGCTGAGACAACAATGCCACAGGCTGCCTAAACAAGTGTGGCTTCATTCTTTTTTTTCTTCAATTGAGGTTTAACCTATATACCATAAAATGCACAAATAGTAGCTGTATAGCTCAATTAATTTTTACATATGTATATACCCATGTACCCACACCTATATCAAGGTATAGATACTTCCAGCACCCCAGAAAATTCCTTCTGACACCTCCCAGTCAAGGCCCCTTGACCCTTCACTGCACCCCTTCCCCCCACAGAGGCAACCACTATCCTGACTTCTATTAGTATAAATTATTTTTGCATATTCATGGATATCTTCTAAATGGACTCATACAGTATGATCCCTGAGTGCATAAATTCAAATATAATCAAATATCCACTTTTTTCCTGACACCAACTATGAGGGTATAAGAAATCCCCACTTTTCACTTCTGTTCCATTTTTGACACCAGCTGCCCATACACCACTTCTTCCTCTGATCCTAACCACCTGGAGCTAGGTTAGACCTCACAAGTTAAAGGGCACAGTCCTCCAGACTGCCAATTCTGCCCAAGACTACAGATGCCAGCCACAAGCTTGGTTGTCCGTATGACCCCCACATTTCTTACCTCCTGGCTACAAGTGTGGGGTTTCCCCACTACCCCTTCAGGATGCCAGCTGCAAGCTTGGGTTCCCAGCCCCCTCACTTCTGACCTGCTGGCTTCCACTACTCCCTCAGATGTGGTAATTTACTGAAACAATTCGGAACTCACAGAAAGTGCTATATTTAACAATTACAGTTTTATTAGAGCAAAAAAGATACAAATGAACAGACACATGGGGCAAGGTGTAGGAGACTCCCCCATGTGGAGCTTTCATGTCCCAAAAAGAGAACTGCTACCCTCCCATGTGCGTGGATGTCTTTCACCAACCGGGAAGCCGCTGGAACTTCGGTGTCTAGAGTCTTCATTGGGGCTTCATTGTGTAGCTTTGATGATTGAATTATCCCCCACCCCCCGAGGTCAGCTGATATCAGGCCACCCAGTGGTCTTTGTGGCCTGGCCAGCCCCCCCCGCCTCGTTTGCACAAACCCTCAGGTGTTGTCTGGAGGCCTTAGATAATAAAGTTGCCTCAATTATTCAGGAAATTCCAAGGGTTGTCTCTCAGGGACCAAAGACACAAAGGCCAAGTGACTTTATGTAAGGTAGGTAATTCTTCACCTCACATTCCCTTTTGTGTCTGGCTTCTTTTACTTAACATTAAGCCTCTGAGATTCTTTCCTGTTCATGAACCATCCCCCTCATTCTTAGCAAGTGTTGCAGACAACTTCACTGTACTCTCACAATCTGTTCTTTTTGATTAAAGCTATTTTAATTTGTCTTGCAATTATTTTCTCCTTCTCCTTACAATTAATTCTCTCTAATTAAGGCTTTAGTTTGGCCTCCAGTTATATTAAACCTTGGTCATCTTGATAATGAGAGCTTTACTTTATTCAGAGTCCAGGGCAGGTTTCACTTCACAGCTGTGTGGGATGCTGTTAGGTACACTGTTGACCCTTTTTCCCTTTTGGGTTCTTTGTCTGAATATAAATTTGTAAACCAACATGGTAGTTGGGAAAGCACACCTATTTAGAGGCTCTTTAAATTCCATCTACTCTATAGATTTGGGCAGTTGGGTTTTGTTGTTGGCCTCTGACTTGCCAAAAACAAACAAAAACTAAAACAACCAAGAGAAATTGATTGGAAATGTAGAAAGTCAAACTAAAATAGGCATAATGAAAACAGGAGGCAATGGCATCTGACAAAAGGAAGGATAAAATTAGGAGAGTGTGGGTTCAAGAGAACTTGGAAATGGGAGAAAAGGAAGCAAAAGCGTGGGTAGAAGTGGTCACCTGCCTACCCCTGAAAGATCAAGGTGACTTGGAACTTAAAATATGGCAAAAAGCAATTTTTGCCCTATGGAGCATGAAATGTTCTTTACTCCTTGACTGGTTCAATTCACTGTCTTTCTGCTCCTTTGCTCGCAGAGGCATAACTATAGAGTATGGCCGGTACAGCAGGTATTGCACTGGCCCTAGGCTTGTGGTGCCACCAAGCAGTTTCTATTAACCCGGTATGGCCTGTGACATATCTGCAGAAAATGGCGCCTATGGCAAGCACTGATATTGCACCCCTGTCCAACCATCTGACACCCCTCTTTTAGATAACTTTACCATAATATCAGCTAAAAAATACAAGTCAAGCTCGTTAATCTTTTAATTAACACGTTACCTTGTTTGAGGAAGGATGTTGGGCCGTACCAGGTTAATAGAAACTGCTCAGTGGCGCCACACGCCCAGGGCTGCTGCAATATCCTAGATATGCCACTGATTTTACATCTTGCCCTTCTCTGGGACCTCACACCATTCGCTTCCCTTTGAGCTCCTGTCTTTCCTGGACTGGGGCCCTTAGGCTTCCCATCTCAGCTCCAGCTTGAAGAGTGGCCTCTCTTACTTCAGTGCTGATAATATTTTCACTCTGGCTGCGTTACCACCCTTGGTGGTTTCCCATTCTATGATCTTAACAGCTGTTGATGTTCAATGCCTACATCCATTAATTTAGTGATTCTCTAACGGTGGTCCCCAGACCAGCAGCATCAGTATCAGCTGGGAACTTGTCAAAAATGCAAATTCTTGGGCAACAACCCAGACCTGCTGAATCAGAAACCCTAAGGTAGGGTCCAGCAATCTGTGTTTTAACAAGTCCCCCAGGTGATTCTGGTGCAGGTTAAAGTTTGAGAACCACTGCTGTTAGTTCAGGAGCCCTGGTGGCACAGTGGTTAAAGTGCTCGGCTGCCAACCTAAAGGTTGGGAGTTTGAACCCACTAGCTGCTCCGCAGGAGAAAGATGTGGCCATCTGCTTCCATAAGGATTTACAGCCTTGGGAACCCTATGGGGCAGTTCTACTCTGTCTTACAGGGTAGCTATGAGTCGGAATCAACTTGACAGCAGTGGGTTTGGGTTTTATCATGGGGGGCCTGGGTTCAATTTGGCTCTGCTCTTTTCTGGGATTATGACTGAATTAAAGTGCACTGAACTCTGAAGTGAATGGAAAACAACCCCACTAGCCCAAAGCACCTCTGGGGCCGGTGGAGACTACCTGTCTAAAGCCAGCACCAAGCATTGTAATGCGTCTGCATGATACTCAGTGCCCATCCACTCCTCATTCAGGCAGGAAAGTGTTCACTGAAGCCACTACTAAGCCAGGGCCTGTGCTAAATGCATTCATTGTGTAGACAAATAAGCAGTTTTGATTGTCAGCGCTATCGACAAAGGGAACACATTGATTATAGGCACAAATAGGCATTTACTTGTTGAACAAATAAACCCTTCTGGATTTATGTAGATGAATGAAAAGTAGTCCTGCATTCAGAATTCTATCAACTTTGAATACAGAACACAGTGAAATTAGACAAGCAAACAAGAAATTTACTTAGCATTTTCCTCCCTTAAAGAAGTTGTTTAGCTCCTAGTTTCTGGAAAATTCCAACAAACTCTTCTTCACACCTCAACCTCCCAGCATGTTGTCTTTCCAAACCTCGCCTGTAGGCATCTAGAGAGGGAGTCAGTCAGCCACATGGTCTAAGGACCAGGGTCCAGCTGACCTTGAATACACAGTACTCTCAGTGGCTCCTCTCTCCCCTCCTGTGGTGGGGACCATCAACCCAGGTGCCTGAGAAAAGAAGGTAGAAAGCTGTGGTTTTGTGGGATGCTTTGTGTATAAACCCACAGTGTGCAAACCTTTTTTATTATATAGTGTCAGCTAGGAAAGGGGGAAAAAAAAAATACACCAAGCCGAAGTCCGCAAACTTCCAAAGCACAACCCATTAAAGGGTTAGTGTCATGAACAATCAGGTCCTTGTCGTCTGCCCATCTGCTGCCCGGTTTCCACAAATAACAAGCAAGCTCTAGATTTTCATAAAACGTTTTGGCAGTACATAGTGGGTTAGCTCTCTGGTGGGCTCTCTAAGGAAATGACTGCAAACATTTTTTTGTATGAACAGCCTTAAGTATTTTAAATCCTTGGTAAAATGAATTGCCAATGGTCCCAAATATGTTTTACTGTTTCTGAATTGGACATTGAGGGTTATTTTATGATGTATTTTTTCCAATAATAAATATCTCAATAAATGTGGGTTATCCTATTTCTCTTTCTTAAATATTGATGACTTTGGAAACTTTGTAAATGAAAAACAAACTTTAGAAGCCAAATTGCAGAAGTTGAGACAAAAATTTCCTAGAAAGCATGCTACAAAGACAAGGTAACTTTATTGAGGCTCTCATGAATAATGTATACTCACAGTTTTTACTATATGAGAATACTGATTTCTAAATTAAAAGTTTGACAAACTAGCATAATTTAATAAGCTGAAATGATTCTAGAATGCTTTCAGCAAGTTATCCTGAAGGATGTTCTAAATCTGATTTCTCATATGGTAGTCCCTAGCCAAATGTGGCTATTTGAATTTAAATTTAAATTAATTAAAATTAACTAAAATTTAAAATTTAGTTAGCTCTGGTGGTGCAGTGGTTAAGTGCTCAGCTGCTAACTGAAAGTCAGCTCTTCGAACCCACCAGCCACTCCATGGGAGAAATGTGTGACAGTCCGCTTCTATAAAGGTTACAGCCTTAGAAATCCTATGGGACAGTTCTGCTCTATCCTGCAGTTTCTCTGTGAATTGGAACCTACTCGACGGCACACAGTAACAACAACAAAATTTAGTTCCTTAGTCATTAGCCTCATTTTAAGAGGGTGGTGCAGTGGTTAAGCACTGGGCTGCTAACCAAAAGGTTGGTGGTTCCAACCCACCCAGTGGCTCAGCGGGAGAAAGACCTGGCAATCTGCTCCTAGATTACAGGCTAGGAAACCCTATGAGGCAGTTCTACTCTGTCATATAGGGTCACTATAAGTCGGAACCAACTCAATGGCACACAACAACGACATAGCTACATGTGGCTAGTGGCTGCTTTATTGGACAGTGCAGAACATTTCTATCTCAAAGAAAGTTCTGTTGGACAGAATTGTTCTAAATGCTTGCTACTCAAAGGGTAGACCAACAATTTCAATATTATCCATCTGGGAGCTTGTTGGAAAGGCAGAATTTTATGCCCCACCCCAGACCTACTAAATTAGAAGCTCCGTTTTAACAAAATGCCCAGGTGATTTGTGTGCATATTGAAGTTTAAGAAGTACTGGTCCAAATCACTGTTTCCTAGACTGGCTTGATCATGACAATCACCTAGCATACGCATTACTCATCCAAAGTTCAGGGCCTTGCTCTAGACCTACTGAATTTGACTCCTTCAGAGCAGGTGTCTGGGAACCTGTATGTTTAACAGACACTCCGGGTAATTCTTAGCACCCTGGGACTGCGCATTGATTTTTTTTTAAACCTCCTCAGGATTCATATGGACAGCCAAGGTTAAGAAACACTGCTATACCAGAACAAAAAGAATGGAAATAGTGAGAATGTTAACGCATTGTGAAAAATGTAACCAGTGACGTGGAACAACTTGTATAGAAACTGTTAAATGGGAACCTAATTTGCTAGGTAAACTTTCACCTAAAACACAATAAAATATTAAAAAAAAAAAAAAAAAAAGAAGAAGAACCACTGCTATAAATGATTCTGCTTTCAAAACTGCTTCTGGTATTAAAACTGGATATTAGATTTTTAAACTGAGGTAAGCTGAAATGGCATTAAAAGTAAATCTAACAACCTATACAACTTAAAAACACAGCTAAATACCTCCTTATTCTGTATTCTATGAACTAAAACAAGAAATATCAACATAAGATCTTAACTGAGTATTTTGCCAATTTCTGGGTTATGAAATCAGACAGAATTTTATATGTTTTTGTTTGTTTGTTTTATCTTTTTTTTAAATGTTTTAGCTTCCTAAAGAAAATGATTAGCTCCTTGAAAATAAGAATGAAGTTTTCTAAATTTTTTGTACCCTGTAACTCCTACCCCAAAATATATACTTGTTGACTCAACCTAACTGAAGGCGAGACCCAGATAAAATAAAGTCATAGTGTTTTAACAGCAACAGCAGCAGATAAGAAACTCCCAGACAAAACACCACCCACCTATGAAGAAATAACTTCCCCACAGAGATAAGGAATGAGTAATAAAAAAGAGAAGTGGCAAAATGTGCTATTAATAAGAAAAGATGAAAGTGTTCAGAATTAGAAAATAAAAGATAGGGTTGTTTCCTAGATCATAATTTTAATGTTATGCTTTATAACTTACTTTTATAGCCTCACAGTAGTAGAAAAGAAAGGCTTAAAAGTAATGAACCAAGTCCCAACTTAAGAAGTTAGAAAAAGAAAAAATAGAATAAATCAAAAGGGGTAAAAAGAAAGAAAATTTTAAAAAAGTGAGAATATCAATGAAATGAAAAACAAACATAGAATAGAGATTAACAAAGCTAAAAGTTGATTCTTGAAAAAAAAAACAAATGATTGACATATAAATCAATTTTCCCCAGATTAATCTGTAGATTCAGTGCAATTCCAATCAAAATTCCAACAGAGGTTTTTCAAGAACCCTGATAAGCTGATTCTAAACTTTATATCAGAGTTTCCCAGCCTCGGCAGTACTGACATTTAAGGTCTGATAATTTTCTGTTGTGAGGGATGTCTTGTGCATTGTAGGATGTTTAGCAGTATTCCTGGCATCTACCCACTAGATGCCAGTAGAAATCCCTCCCCCCAGTTGTAACAAGCAAAAATGACTTCAGTCATTGCCAGATGTCCCCAGGAAGAGAGACAAAGTCACCCCCAGGTGAGAACCACAGCTTTACATGAAAGGGAAAGGACCAAAAATAGCCAGAAGTATTATGAAGCTATAGTAATTAGGACAATTTAATGGTACTGAAATAGACCAGTGAGCCCAGAAATAGTCCCCCTCTCAAGTTACAAACTGGGAGAAGATATTTGCTGTCCACACAACTGGGGTATATAAACTTCTACAAATTAATAAGAAAAGTACAAGCAGTCAAATAGAAAAATGGGCAAAAAGCACAAACAGACATTTCACAGAAGAGAAAACACAGATGGCCAATGAACATATGAAAAGATGGTCAATGTCATTCATGATCAGGGAAGTTCAAATCCAGACCACACAGAGATGCTATTTCACACCCATTAATTGGCAGAAATTTGAGTCTAACAATACCAAGTCTTGAAAAGGTTATAGATCAGCAGAAACTTTTATACAGTGTTGTTCCAAACCCATTGCCATCGAGTTAATTCTGACTCATAGTGACCCTGTAGGACAGAGTAGAACTGCCCCATAGGGTTTCTAAGGCTGTAAATCTTTATAAAAGCAGATTGCCACATCTTTCTCCCGCAGAACTGCTGGTGGGTTCAAACCTCAGACCTTTTGGTTAGCGGTCGAGCGCTTAACCACTTGTGCCACCAGGGCTCCTCATACAATCTTGTTAGGAGTGTAAATTGATATAATCACTTTAGAAAATAGTTTGGCCTGATATCATCAAGGTGAACATTAACCTACTCTATGATCCAGTAATTCTACTCCTAAATATATACCCCAGAGAAACTCTTAACACCTGTATCCTAGGAGACATTTACATACGCTCATAGTAGCATTGTTCCCAATAGCAAAAACCTGAAAACAACCCAAATACCCACTGACAGAAGAATGGATTCACCAACTGTAGTATATTCATGTAGTAGAATATTTCATGCAGTCAAAATGAATAAACAACAGCAGCACACACCAATAGGGATGAATCTTAGTAATATTGTATTAAGCGAAAAAAGTAAATCTACAGATATTGTATACAGCTTCATACCCTTTTTAAAAGTTAAGAACAGCTAACATTAAAAATAGACCCACACATCCATGGTCAACTGATTTTTGACAAGGGTGCTAAGTACATTTGATGGGGAAAGAAGAGTCTCTTCAATAAATGGTATTGGGAAAGTGAGATCTCCACATGCAGAAAAATGAAACAGGATCCGTGCCTCACACCATACACAAAAACAAATTCAAAATGGATTAAGGACCTAAATGTGCAAACTAAAACCATAAAATTCTTAAAGAAGAACAAGCAGGGGCAACGCTGTCAGGCCTAGCTTTCAACAACGGATTATCTAATATAATAACAAAAGCACAAACAGCAAAAGACAAAATAAATGGCACCTCATAAAAATTAAAAACTTTTGTTCATTAAAAAACTTTACCAAAAAAGTGAAAAGACAAGCTCCCAACTGAGAGAATATCTTCAGAAACCATATATCTGACAATCTAATAACCAAAATATATATAAAACTTCGACAACAACAAAAAGACAACCCACTCATAAAATAGGCAAAGGACTTGAATAGACATTTCACCAAAGAGAACATTCAAATGGCCACCAAACACGTGAAAAGATGCTCAGCGCCATTAGCCATCAAAGAGATGCAAATTAAAACCACAATGATATACCATTTCACTCCCACTAGGATGGCTAAGATTCAAAACAAAACAAAACCAAAAAACGCGAGAAAGTAGCAAACGTTGGCGAGGATGTGGGGAAACTGAAACCCTTATCCGTTGCTGCTGGTAATGCAAAATCGTATAGCCATTGTGGAAAACAGTGTGGCAGTTTCTCAAAAAACTAAAAATAGAACTACCATATGACCCAGCAATTCCACTCCTAGGTATACACCCAAAAGACTTCAAAGCACAGACTCAAAAAGAGACTTGTATACCAATGTTCATTTCAGCACTATTCACAACAGCCAAAAGGTGGAAACAATCTAAATGCCCATCAACAGATGAATGGATAAACAAAATGTGGTACATACGTACAATGGAATACTACTCAGCCAGTAGCAGAAATGAAGTCTTGATACATGCTACAGCATGGATGGAGCTTGAAGATATTATGCTGTGCAAAATAAGCTAATCACAAAAGGACAAATATTGTATAACCTCACTTATATAAAAAGACAAAACAAGGTGAATATATAGAGACCAAAGTTTATTAGTGGTTACCAGGGGTGGGAAGGAGGGGGAAAAGGGGGGTTAACAGTGATGGAAAAATCTTATTGATTAAAGGTAGGATTGCGCAGCTGATTATTGTAATTGCTGTCAATAAGCTGTACACCTGTAAAAAGTTGAATTGGCAAAAGTTCTGTGATAGATATATTTACAACAATGACAAAAAAAGAGGAGCTGCTGAGGCTGCTTATGTACATCCAAAAACCCCACGGGATTTGGTTCCTTGGTTTGGAGGTTTTGGGTCATGGTTTCATGGGACATCCCAGTTAATTGGCCTAATAACATGTTTAGTGCTTCTATTCTACCTCCTAGTTCATTGTGCAGTGCCTGGGGTCTTAAAAGCTTGCAGACGGCCATCCAGGACACAACAGTTGGTCTCTATTCACCCGGAGCAACAGAGGAAGAAGGAAAGTCAGGAAAAGGAGAAGGATATGGAATGTGTGGCTAATTGCCTCCATGAACAATTGCCTCCTTTGCTATGAGACCAGAACAACTGGATGGTGCTCAGCTTCCATTACTGAACATTTTGATCAAAGACTCCCTAGAAGAATCCTGATCAAAAGGGGGAAAATGCAGAAAAGAATTTCAAATTCTCATGGACTCCGCACTTCCTGGAGCTATGAACGTTGGATGAACCCCTGAAACTGTTGACCTGAGATAATCTTTAAACCTTAAACCAAAAATCCCCTAAAGTCTTCTTAAAACTGAGCAATAGTTCAGCTTAACTAGTAAAAAATGTCTGCCTTGAGCATTATGCTCTTTTAAGAACTATCTATATGGGATCAAATTGACAACAGCAAATGAAAGATTAGATAGGAACCTTAGGGGGCAGTGAGTTTACGTTAATGATGGAGGAACAACTCAGAAAAAGAGTGAAAATGGTTGCACAACTCGAAGAATGTAATCAATGTCACTTTATGGTACATGTAGAAACTGTTGAATTGGTGTATGTTTTACTATGTATATTCTCAACAACAACAAAATAAAAAATTTAGAAAAAAAAAAAGACATTTAGGTCTGGATATAGATGAGATAAAGGAAAGCAACTACCACCCGTCTGTCAATTTGCCGTGCTGGGGTGGCTTGCGAGTTGCTGTAATGCTCGAAGCTGCCAGTATTTCACATAGCAGCAGGGTCACCCATGGTGGACAGATTTCAGCTGAGCTTCCAGATTAAGACAGACTAGGAAGAAAGGCCTACTTTGACAGGTGAAGGGAGAGAGAGAGAGATGGTACTGAGAAAGGGTCATAAATGGACCAATGTTGACAGTAATCATGAATCAAGGGTTACAATTAATCCAAATCTGTGTACCTGAGGTCCATTCAAAACATGTTTTACATATCAAATATTTCATAATTAAAGAAAATGGGAAAGTGAGAAAGCACACACTCCCTTGAAATTGTGGATGTATTTCTGAAAAACTGTACACAAAATTATTTTTTTGCCAATGGAATGGGATCAAATTTCAAATGTCTTACTGGATCTTTTTTGTTTGGTTTTGTTTTGAATATCAACCCTACAACAAATCCTTCTGTAAGGTAAAAAATCACTGCATTGTGCATATAATCATCTAATCATCTCCTAGCTTATGTATTTAATTAAGTTTTTATATTTAGCCAGTCTCTGACCTAGAATCCAACTTTGGTGCACCTAGCATTTTATATATATGTGTGTGTAATGCAAAATGGTATAGCCATTGTGGAAAACTGTGGCAGTTTCTCAAAAAACTAAAAATAGAACTACCATATGACCCAGCAATTCCATTCCTAGGTATATAATTAAAAGACTTAAAGCACAGACTCAAAAAGAGACTTGTATACCAATGTTCATTTCAGCACTATTCACAACAGCCAAAAGGTGGAAACAATCTATATGTACATATGTGTGTATACATATGTATATATGTACATATACACATATGTTTATATACAGTGAAATCTGTGAGAGCCAGAACTTGACGAGACCGCTTTGTTTTTCTAGGTCTTGCAAGTTTTCTGCCTTTGACAGGATGTAGTCTTACCACTTTTCTATCACTCGTTTTAGTGGAAAATTTTTCGGTTTTCCTTCTCTGACAGGTTTCCACGTTACACAAGTTCCAGCTTTCGCAGGTGTGTGGCGCAGTGGTTAAGCATTTGACTGCTAACCAAAAGGTCAGCAATTCGAATCCACCAGCTGCTCCTTGGAAACCCTATGGGGCAGTTCTACTCAGTTCTGTAGGGTTGCTATGAGTCAGAATCTACTTGATGGCAATGGGTTACATATACACACACACATACAGACATACATACACGTATATATATATTTTTGTCCCCAGATTAATCTGCATATGTACTTCATACAAATAGCTATCCAGGGGACCCCCCACAACTCTCTTTCTCTTTCAGTTTTGCCAGAGTGGAGTTTCCGTGCCCCCGTCCCCTCCACCCAGCTTGCCTTGCTCCAGCCTGGCAGCTCTCTCATGCTGGCCCGGTGAAAGTGATTAGCTCCGTGAGGATGAGAATGAGGTTTTCTAAATTCTCCAACAACCACAGCCCCTTTCACTTACTATTCATACCAGAGACCCAGGCCTGTTCCTTTCCTCACTCAGCCAGTGTGTACCAGCCGCTTTCACTATGTGCAGTGCACTGAGGTAGGGACGATGGGCGATAACAAGGGCAACCAGACGAAGCCCTGGCCTCAGGAGCTCGTGGCCCGGTGGAGGAGCTGGCATACATGCAGCAGAAATAATTAGAAGGGAGAAAGGAATGTGGCAGGTCTTGTCCACACCTATAAAATCAGCTGATCCAGATCCCAGGATGAATCTAACCTGAGGCAGGAAGCACTTAACACACTCCAGTCCCCGGCAGGCTGGACAGAAGCATCCAGTTACTTTTCCTGACAATGTGATTCTGATGTGGGGCCTTAATTCTCATATCCGGGATTCTGACTTTGTCACTGCACCCAAGCTCCTGTTCTAGAAACTTGCTGAACGTCTCAGTCCCCTCCTAGGGGCTCCAGATCCGATCATTGGATTCTACCTTGGCCTCTGCCCCTCATTTTTGGTTCTAGTAACTTTCACAGTATGATAGCTTTTCTTTGGCCTGGAGTCCTTGCCAGGCCACTCAGTGAATTGGCCAACTACCCCAGAACTGCAGCTACTAGGTGGGGCCTTGCTTGTTCATCTTAATGATGCTCTCTGATGCCCATAGATTCACTTTCAAACTTCATCTTCCTGGGATTACTGTGAATTAGTGGGGGTGCAGCCTCGATTCCCCATCCCCTGTTTCTGTCTGTGACTCAGTAGTAATCGGCTCTTAGACCCCAAGCCTCTCATTTGTCCAGCTTCTTTGTCTTCAGTATTCCCAGATGATTTAGGTTTGTGGTCTGCAAACTAGGAGGATGGTTGCCAGTTATTGCCAGTTGCCATCAGCTCGACTCTGACTCATGGCAACCCTCTGTTTATCAGAGTGGAACTGTGCTCCATAGGGTTTCCAATGGCTGACTTTTCAGAAGTAGATTGCCAGGCCTTTCTTCTGAGGCACCTCTGGGTGGACTCAAACCACGAAGCTTTTGGTTAGCAGCTGAACACATTAACCTTTTGTGCCACCCAAGGACTCCACAATGACTTTAGAAATAGTCAAATTCAATAATTATATTAATTGAGGTACAAACAGCATTCCATTTAGAGAAGAGTATGACTATTTTGACCTTAAGCAAATAAAGTTTTCATGCTTTCAAGAATATATATATATATGTATATATATGTTGTTGTTGTTGTTGTTAGGTGCCGTCAAGTCAGTTCCAACTCATAGCGACCCTATGGACAACAGAATGAAACTCTGCCCGGTCCTGTGCCATCCTCACAATCATTATGCTTGAGCCCATTGTTGCAGCCACTGTGTCAATCCATCTCATTGAGGGTCTTCCTGTTTTTTGCTGACCCTCTACTTTACCAAGCATGATGTCCTTCCCCAGGGACTGATCCCTCCTGATAACATATCCAAAGTATGTGAGATGTAGTCTCACCATCCTTGCTTCTAAGGAGTATTCTGGTTGCTTCCGAAAAAGATTTGTTCGTTCTTTTAGCAGTCCATAGTATAATCAATATTTTTCACCAACACCGCAATTCAAAGGTGTCAATTCTTTGGTTTTCCATATTCATCATCCAGCTTTCGCATGCATATGAGGCGATTGAAAACACCATGGCTTGGGTCAGGTGCACCTTAGTCCTCAAAGTGACGTCTTTGCTTTTTAACACTTTACAGAGGTCTTTTGCAGCAGATTTGCCCAATTCGATACATGGTTTGATTTCTGCATTGCTGCTTCCATGAGCGTTGATTGTGGATCCAAGTAAAATGAAATCCTTGACAACTTCAATCTTTTCTCCGTTTACATGACGTTGCTTATTGGTCCAGTTGTGAGGATTTTTGTTTTCTTTATGTTGAGGTGTAGTCCATACTGAAGGCTGTGGTCTTTGATCTTCATCACTAAGTGCTTCAAGTCCTCTTCACTTTCAGCAAGCAAGGTTGTGTCATCTGCATAATGCAGGTTGTTAATGAGTATTCCTCCAATCCTGATGTCCCATTCTTCATATACTCCAGCTTCTTGGTTTATTTGCTCAGCATACAGATTGAATAGGTATGGTGAATGGATACAACCCTGACACACACCTTTCCTGACTTTAAACCATGCAGTATCCCCTTGTTCTGTTCGAATGACTGCCTCTTGATCCATGTACAGGTTCCTCATGGGCACAATTAAGTGTTCCGGAATTCCCATTCTTCGCAATGTTATCCATAATTTGTTATGATCCACACAGTCGGATGCCTTTGTATAGTCAAGGAAACACAAGTAAACATCTTTCTGGTGTTCTCGGCTTTCAGCCAGGATCCATCTGACATCAGCCATGATATCCCTGATTCCATTTCCTCTTCTAAATCTAGCTTGAATTTCTGGCAGTTCTCTGTTGATATACTGCTACAGCTGCTTTTGAATGATCTTCAGCAAAATTTTACTTGCGTGTAATATTAGTGATATTGTTCGATAATTTCCACATTTGGTTGGATCACGTTTCTTAGAAATAGGCATGAATATGGATCTCTTTCCATCGGTTGACCAGGTAGATGTCTTCCAGATTTCTTGGCATAGATGAGTGAGCACTTCAAGCACTGCATCTGTTTGTTGAGACATCTCAATTGATATTCCATCAATGCCTGGGACCTTGTTTTTTGCCAATGCCTTGAGTGCAGCTTGGACTTCTTCCTTCAGTACCACCGATTCTTGATCATATGCTACCTATGCGACTGTCAGTCTGTCATACTGTGGGGGCTTGTGTGTTGTTGTGATGCTGGAAGCTATGCCACCGGTATTCGAATACCAGCAAGGTCACTCATGGTAGACAGGTTTCAGCTGAGCTTCCAGACTAAGACAGATTAGGAAGAAGGACCTGGCAGTCTACTTCTGAAAAGAATTAGCCAGTGAAAACCTTATGAATAGTAGCAGAACATTGTCTGATATGGTGCCGGAAGATGAGCCCCTCAGGTTGGAAAGCACTCAAAATATGACTGGGGAAGAGCCGCCTCCTCAAAGTAGAGTCGATCTTAATGATGTGGATGGAGCCAAGCTTTCGGGACCTTTATTTGCTGATGTAGCACAACTCAAAATGAGAAGAAACAGCTGCAAACATCCATTAATAATTAGAACTTGGAATGTACGAAGTATGAATCTAGGAAAAGTGGAAATCATCAAAAATGAAATGGAATGCATAAACATCAATATCCTAGGCATTAGTGAGCTGAAATGGACTGGTATTGATCATTTTGAATTGGACAATCATATGGTCTACTATGCCGGGAATGACAACTTGAAGAGGAATGGCGTTGCATTAATCATCAAAAAGAACATTTCAAGATCTATCATGAAGTACAACGCTGTCAGTGATAGGATAATATCCATATGCCTACAAGGAAGACCAGCTAATACAACTACTATTCAAATTTATGCACCAACCACTAATGCTAAAGATGAAGAAATTGAAGATTTTTACCAACTTCTGCAGTCTGAAATTGATCAAACGTGCAATCAGGACACGTTGATAATTACTGGTGATTGGAATGCAAAAGTTGGAAACAAAGAAGAAGGATTGGTAGTTGGAAAATATGGCCTTGGTGATATAAACAATGCCGGAGATCGTGAGATAGAATTTAGCAAGACCACGGACTTCTTCATTGTAAATACCTTTTTTCACCAACATAAACGACGATTATACACATGGACCTTGCCAGACGGAATACACAGGAATCAAATCGACTACGTCTGTGAACAGAGATGATGGAGAAGCTCAATATCATCAGTCAGAACAAGGCCAGGGGCTGACTGCGGATCAGACCATCAATTGCTCATATGCAAGTTCAAGTTGAAACTGAAGAAAATTAGAACAAGTCCACGAGAGCCAAAGTATGACCTTGAGTATATCCCACCTGAATTTAGAGACCATCTCAGTAATAGATTTGACGCGTTGAACACTAATGACCAAAGACAAGATAAGTTGTGGAATGACATCAAGGACATCAGAATTGAAGAAAGCAAGAGGTCATTAAAAAGACAGGGTGTTAGAAGAGACTCTGAAACTTGCTCTTGAACATCAAGCAGCTAAAGCAAAAGGAAAAAATGATGCAGTAAAAGAGCTGAACAGATGATTTCTAAGGGTGGCTGAAGAAGACAAAGTAAAGTATGTGCAAAGACCTGGAGATAGAAAACCAAAGGGGAAGAACATGCTCAGCTATTCTCAAGCTGAAAGAACTGAAGAAAAAATTCAAGCCTCAAGTTGCAATACTGAAGGATTCTACAGGGAAAATATTAAACGACACAGAAAGCATCAAAAGAAGATGTAAGGAATACACAGAGTATGTATATATATACTATATATATGAAATTTTTAATTACACGAATAATGCATCACCCAGGAAACCAATTTTAGCAGAGAAAAATTTTTGCCATCAGCATAATGATTTAGTGTTTATATTTAGCATATCAGGTATTTATGTGTTTTATGTGAATGTTTCCCTCTAAAGGGGTTAAAAATAGCCTCTGCACTCAGTAATCTTGTCCATTTTGTTGTTGTTAGGTGCCGTTGAGTTGGTTCCAACTCATGGCGGCCCTATGTACAGCAGAATGAAACACTACCCGGTCCTGTGCCGTCCTCACAATCGTTACTGTGCTTGAGCCCATTGTTGCAGCTACTGTGTCAATCCATCTCCTTGAGGGTCTTCCTCTTTTTCACTGACACTGTACTTTACCAAGCATGATGTCCTTCTCCAGGGACTGTTCCCTCCTGATAACATGTCCAAAGTATGTGAGACAGTCTCGCCATCCTCTCTTCCAAGGAGCACTCTGGCTATACTCCTTCCAAGACAGATTTGTTCGTTCTGCTGGCAGTCCATGGTATATTCAACCTTTTTCTCCAGCACCATGATTCAAAGGCATCAATTCTTCTTCGGTCTTCCCTATTCATTGTCCAGCTTTTGCATGCATATGAGGCGATTGAAAACATCATGGCTTGGGTCAGGCGCACCTTAGTCTTCAAGATGACATCTTTACTTTTCAACACTTTAAAGAGATCTTTTGCAGAAGATTTGCCCAATGCAATACATCGTTTGATTTCTTGACTGCTGCTTCCATGGGTGTTGATCGTGGGTCCAAGTAAAATGAAATACTTGACAACTTCAATCTTTTCTCTGTTTATCATGATGTTTTTTGGGGGCAGTTGTGCGGAGTTTTGTTTTCTTTATGTTGAGGCGTAATCCATACTGAAGGCTGTAGTCTTTGATCTTCATCAGTAGGTGCTTCAAGTTCTCTTCGCTTTCAGCAAGCATGCGTCTGTCAATCTTGTCTATACAGTTAATTTATTTAACAGACCTTTTCATTATAGAGAATACAAAGGTACACTTCAGCTCAACCCCAAAGTCACTGTCATCACTTGCATAGTCATTAAGGAAGTTGAGCTGTAATTCTTAGATTGGCAGCAGCTACAGTGATCATTGGAGAAAATATTATTAGCTCGCTGTAACTGACAAGCTTCCTTCTTGTGTTGCCTACCAGTGTTTAAGTGAGTAACAGGTTGCAAGAATAAATCTGTGTCTGGCCTCTTAGGCAGGCAATGCGGTGTAGTGGAAGGATCTGATCGGCTTCAAGGGCCTCCCTTTCCCCTCTTGTTGTTACTGGGTGCCGTCGAGTCGGTTCTGACTCATAGCAACCCCATGTGACAAAGGAGAACTGCCCTATAGGGTTTTCTTGGCTGTCATCTTTATGGAAGCAGATCTCCAGGTCTTTCTCCCACAGAGAAGTTGAGTACGTGTGATGGTTAAGGCTATGTGTCAACTTGGCTGGGCCACGATTCTTGGTGGTTTGGCAGTTACGATGTAGTTGGGCAGTTATGTAATGATGTAATCACCTCCTTGATGAGATCTGCTATGAGCAGCCAATCAGTTGAAAGGGAGTTTCCTTGGGGGATGTGGCCTGCATCCAATATATAGGGACTTTCTGGCAAAGCTCTCTGGCGTTTGCTCACTGTGGATCCTGCGTCTGGCTTGTCATCATCTGACCTCTGGTTCTTGGGACTTGAGCCAGCAGCCTGCCATCCGACCTGCTGATCTTGTCAGCCCCTGCAGCTACATGAATCAGGAAAAGCCCTATGGACTTGGAACTTTCCAGCCTCTGCAACTGCATGAGCGATTTCCTCGATATAAATCTCTCTCTCTCTGTCTCTCTCTCTCTGTGTGTGTGTGTGTATATATATATGCTTCACTGGTTTTGCTTCTGTAGAGAACCCAGCCAAAGACAGTGGGTTTGAGCCACCAACCTTTTGGTTAGCAGCCGAGCACTCAACCATTGCACCACCAATTCTCTGACTTTGAGCAGTTATCTTTCAATGTAATTTTCAGAATAGAACAAAGTGAACACAACCCAAAAAGGTGGAGACAGCCGCAGAAGATAAATAGCATGCATTTGGCCACAGATTTTAAAATCATGCTAAAGCTTCGGCATCCGTGAGATAAGGGCGTCAAGACCCAGAAGGTCCAAACACTGAATGTCATGGTGCATAAGTTGACAGTTGAAAAAATCTCACATGCCGGTCTCCTCGTGCACCCGAGCCTGAGGCCACCCACCTACCATGTATGCTGTCTATGTATTGGGCACATGGGCTACGTTCCTTTCTCTTGTCTGCTGCCTCTTCGGCTAGGTTTGTGTCTCTTGCAACCAGCTTCTTTGTCACTGTGTCACATGGCCCCGACAATTTTAAAGGAGCTCAATTGCTGTGAAATCAGGATTTTTAAGCTCTGGAAGTTTTGACATTTGCTGCATCATTATGTCATTAGTGGGAAGCCACAATAGGAGAGGTAGAATCTGCTTCTATTTTTGCGATCCACACACAACAATTAAACCTCAATGGGCAGCAGGAACTGCTGTCTCTGTGGCGGTACCATCTGGGTTTTTGTCTGTAACACACCCAGGTGTCTCTGCCCTGCAGTTCTAACATACCTTGCCCTAGCACCCAACATAGGGTGGTTTTGAAGGTAGCCTGGTGGGAGCCAAGACATTAGAACTCAATATCTCCTGTCAGCGGGGGCAACACTTGCTGAGGACAGTTCCCAGGCAATGTGAGTCTCGAAGGCACAAATTCTAAGTTTCTACACAGAGGAACTGCCTGCCAGTCCTCAGAAAAACAGAAGCACAGTGGACTAGGAAGTAGCACTTCTGGGCCCACCTTTGAGATATCAAGTTGTAACGGGTAGGAGAAGGACCCTAAGTAAGAGTTTTAATTAGAGGAAACTTACAATTAATATAAAATTTAAATGATATCCACAAAAGGGACTTGCCAGCAGAGACTAGACCCAGTGAGAATTCAAGCTGCTGCAACTGATTTTAATTACATTCCTGAAATAGAAGGCTGCAAACAGAGCGAGGGATTTGAATAGATGGTGTAAATGAATCTTTGCTTCATCGACAAGTTGCACTAGCAATTTTTTCAGTCGAGCAAAATTTGAAGGTGATACCAGCTAGTTGCTAAAGAAGCATTCTAAAGAGAACTGTGAGAAAAGAGATCCAAAATTAATGTGTTAATACAATTGAAAGGTGTTTTTTTTTTTTAAATGAGAGTTGGTAGTGAGAAAGCATAAGTATAATAAATATAATTGGTTGTTTTTTCTTCCCACTATAGGATTTTCAGGTCAAATTTTCTGCCAAGTTCTTCTTACCTCTAGCTTGCGAATTAAAAATGAGTATCTTCATTTAATTAATGTAAGATAGATAGATAGGTAGCTGCTGTCAAGTAGACTCTGACTCATGGCAACCTGGTCCTGCATCATCCTCATGATCACTGGCATGTTCAAGTCCATCATTGCAGCTACTGTACCAATCCATCTCACCAAGGTCTCCTTTGCCAGCCCTCTACCTCACCAAACATAATGGCTTCCTCTAGCAATTGATCCCTCCTGATGACTTGTCCAAAGTAAGCAAGTTGAACAATGTTCTCTTGTGATCCATAAGGTTTTCATTGGCTAATTTTCAGAAGTAGATTGCCAGGCCTTTCCTCCTAGTCTGACTTAGTCTGGAAGCTCTGCTGAAAGCTGTCCCATGGGTGACCCTGCTGGTATTTGAAATACCGGTGGCATAACTTCCAGCATCACAGCAACACACAAGCCAACATATGTATTTCCCTGGGTGGCACAAATGGTTAATGCATTCAGCTGCTAACTAAAAGATTGGAGGTTTGAGTCCACCCAGAGGTGCCTGAAAGAAAGGCCTGGCGAGCTACTTCTGAAAAATCAGCCATTGAAAACCCTATGGAACACAGTTCTACTCTGACACACACAGCGTCGCCATGAGTCAGGCAACTGGTTGTTAAGTTATATATTTGGTAGGAAAGGTCAGGAACAGTGAGGAAGTTTAACTAATTTCTAAATCATTTCTACATCTTCTTTTATACTGCCTGCCACAGACCAGACAGCTGCAGGTGGCTTTTTTAGATGATAATATGATATTAATTTCCTAGGGCCGCTGTAACAAATTACCACAAACTTTATTCTTTTACAGAAACCCTGGTGGTGTAGTGGTTAAGAGCTACGGCTGCTAACTAAAAGGTCAGCGGTTTGAATCCACCAGGTGCTTCTTGGAAACCCTGTGGGGTGGTTCTACTCTGTCCTATAGGGTTGCTATGAGTCAGGATCAACTTGACAGCAACAGGTTTGGGGTTTTTTTTTGTTTTGTTTTGTTTTTTGGTTTTATTGTTTTACAGTTCTGGAGGCCAGAAGTCCAAAATCAGTTTCACTGGGATGAAATCAAGTATCAGCAGGACTGCGCTCACTCTGGAGGCCCTCGGGGAGAATCCGTTCCTTGCCTCTTCCAGCTTCTGGAGGCAGCCAGTGTTCCTTGGCTTGTGGTCCCATTACTGCAGTCTCCCTCTGTGATCACATTGCCTTCTCCTCATTTCTGTGTGTATAATCTCGCTCTGCCTCCCTCTTATAAGGATACATGTGACTGCATTTAGGGCCCACCTGGATAATCCAGGATAATCTCCCCATCTCGGGATCCTTAACTTAATCATATCTGCAAAGTCTTTGCCCTACAGAGTAAGATTCACAGATTCCAGGGACTAGGATCAGCTATATTTGAGGGGCATTATTTAGCCTACTACAAATAGAAACAATACTAATGTTGCTGTTAGCTGCCATCGAGACGGCTCCAGCTTATAACTACCTTACGTATAACAGAACAAAATGTTGCCTGGTCCTGCACCATCTTCACGATCATTCATATGTTTCAGTCCATTATAATGATACTAATAGCCAACATTTATC
>NW_004444036.1:2291829-2324164 GCF_000243295.1 Trichechus manatus latirostris
TTTGTTCTGTAAACCTTCACCTAAAGTACAATAAAAAAATTAAAAAAAAAAAAAAAAAACTTAGTAGCTTGCCACCAAGACTATGGCCCTAAGACACCCTTCTGACCGGGAACTGAAGCCATTCCCAGAGACCACCTTTCAGCCAAAACATAGACAGGCCCATAAAATGAACAATAACATCTGAAAGGAGCATGCTTCTTCGAACAATCAAGTATACGAGATCAAAAGGGTAACATTTGCCCAAAAGCAAAGATGAGAAGGCAGGAAGGGGTAGAAGATCAGAATGAAAGGAAACGGGGAAGATAGGATGGAAATGAGGAGAGTGCTGACACATTGTGGGGAATTGAAACCAATGTCATGGAACACTTTATGTACAAACTATCGAATGGAAACTAATTTGCTCTGTAAAATTTTGCCTAATGCACAATAAAAAATTTTTTTTTAAAAAAGCAACTTAGTAGCTTGGAGTCAGCTACTAACCGAAAGGCTGGCAGTTTAAGTCCACCCAGAGGTGCCTTGAAAGAAAGGCCTGGCTATCTATTTCCAAAAAAGCAGCCATTGAGGGGAACATAGTAGCTTTAAACGGCAAACATTTATTATCTCACAATGTCTACGGATCAGAAATTGGGAAGCAGCTTAGCTGGGTGGTTCTGGCTGCAGGTGACAGTCCAGATGCCCCCTGACAAGCTGGAGGATCAGCTTCCAAGATGGCGCGCTCACATGGCTGTTAGCAGGAGGCCTCAATTCCTTACCACCTGGGCCTCTCCTCAGGATATGGGCTGGCTTCCCCCAGAGCAAATGATCCAAGAAAAGAGCGAAGAGGAAGCTGCAGTGCCTTTTATGACCTCACGTCAGAAGTCAATACCATCACACCTGCCTTATTCTATTGGGCACACAGACCAACCTAATATACTGTGGGAGGACATCACAAAAAAACCAAAACCCATTGCCATCCAGTCAATTCTGACTCATAGCAACTCTATAGGACAGAGTAGAACTGCCCCATAGGGTTTCCTAGGCTGTAAGCAGACTGCCACATCTTTCTCCCATGGAGCAGCTGGTGGGTTCCAACCGCCCTTCTTTTGGTTAGCAGCCAAGCACTTAACCACTGCACCACTAAGGCTCCTTGAAGACATCACATAGGGCATAAATACCATCGTGGAGGCAGGCTGCCACAGCCCTTAACTTCATCCCTCTAATCATAATCCCCTGTCTCCTTGTCCACCGATTTGTTCAAGGGATGGGCATATGACCCAAGCAAGGCCAATCAGAGCACCTCTCTGAGAATTATATGGGGCTGGGAGTGAGAGCCGCTCTCTCATTTTCCTTGGATCTCAAGCTGTGATGCTCTAAGCCTGAAGATTTACGGCAGTATCATTCCCACCACATGGATGAAGCCCTTATATACTATGAGAGAATGAGGCCAAACAGAGAAAGAAGCAGAGCTAAGAGTTGGAAACAGAGAAAGCCCTGACATTTTGTGGGGCCCTGGATCCCTCCATGCCTAAAGTTCACCCCTGGATTTCCCAGTAACACGGGCCAATACATTTTTTGCTTAAGAAGCTGAGTTGGGTTTCTGACCCTTGCAACGGAAAGGTCCTGGATTCAGAAATGTCCGAAGGAGCCTCCTGGGAATGAACTCAACCTACAGGAATACAGAGTCAAATTTGGCACAGTGACAGGGCTTTAGCGATGGGGAGGAACCCCCGGAAAGGATTACCCGTTACCATTGAGTCAATTCCTACTCATAGTAACCCTATAGGACAGAATAGAACTGCCCCATAGGGCTTCCAAGGAGTGGCTGGTGGATTTGAACTGTGAACCTTTTTGGTTAACAGCCGAACACTTAACTACTGCGCCACCAGGCCTCCAGAAAGGGATTGATTACTCACTCCCTTGGACACAGGATTAAGCCCTATGGATAAAGGAGGAGGGTAAGAAAAAGCGAGAAAACATTTCATTACAAACTCTGTAGGAGTCTGAGGCAAAAGCCGACCTGAACTTGTGCTTCTGTGACAAGGGGGTTAGGTGGGGTCAGAGGAAGAGAAACTTTCACTCCTAAAGGCTACCTCTGGGCTCAAAGCCACAGCTCATGTGATGGGGAGAGGGGCTGCCTGGTTGCCATCAGCACCACTATGGCCAGGTGTCCGTCCAGGTGCCTGGATGCTGAGTGTAGCCTGTTCGGTAGTAGACTCCTTGCCCTCCATGCAGGAGACCCAGTTCAATTGCTGGCCAATGCCCCTCGAGCGCAGCCACCACCGTCTGTCAGTGGAAGCTTGTGTGTTGCTAGGATGCTGAACAGGTTTCAGTGGAGCTTCCAGACTAAGCGGAACTAGGAAGAAAGGCCTGATGATCTACTTCTGAAAATCAGCCAGTGAAAACCCTATGGTTCACAATTGTCTGATCTGCAACAGATCATGGGGATGGCACAGGACTGGGCAGTATTTCCTTCAATTGTGCATGGGGTCGCCATGAGTGTGTGTGTGGGTGGGGAGGGAACTCAAGGGCAGCTAACAACAACAGAGCTGATTACTTTTTAGGCCCTGAGAGGGGGGGAGGGAGCGAGGGAGATGCCCTCCTCTCTCTTTGGCTTCTTTTCCCACACAGCAGGCACCAAAAAGCCCTTCTGAGCTCTTCCTCTCCAGGGGGAAGCACAGAACTCCAGCAGCTAACACTTGCCCCACCTGGATTTTGTATGGCTCCAGCCCAGGCCCCTGGGAGCTGTCATTGCATATGAATCCTGGATAGGTGCTCTAAATATACTGATGGGGTGAAAGGCTAATTGAATGAAAACATGATTTCTGGCACCTTTCAAATGAAAATATAATGAAAATCAAGACTTGGAATCATTAAAAAGCTAAGAGAAATTTTTCTTTCTTTTTTATTGTACTTTAAGTGACAGTTTACAAGTCAAGTTAGTCTCTCATACAAAAATGTATACATACATTGTTATGTGACCCTAATTGCTCTCCCTATACTGTGACAGCACACTCCTCCTTTCCACCCCTGATTTCCCATGTCCATTCAACCAGCTCCTGACCCTCTCTGCCTTCCCATCTCACCTCCAGACAGGAGCTGCCTGTTTAGTCTCATGTATCTACCTGAGCTAAGAAGCACACTCTTCACGAGTATTTTATGTCCCATAATCCAGTCTAATCCTTGTCTGAAGAGTTGGCCTTGGGAATGGTTTTAGTTCTGGGTAGACAGAGAGTCCGGGGGCCATGTCTTCTGGGGTTCCTCCAGTCTCAGTCAGACCATTAACTCTTGTCTTCTTACTGGAATTTGAGTTCTGCACCCCACTTTTCTCCTGTTCCATCAGGGACTCTCTGTTGTGTTCCCTGTCAGGGCAGTCATTGGTGGCAGCGGGACACCATCTAGTTCTTCCTGTCTCAGGTTGATGGACTCTCTGGTTTATGTGGCCCTGTCTGTCTCTTGGGCTAATACTTTCCTTGTGTCTTTGGTGTTCTTCATTCTCCTTTACTCCAGGTGAGCTGGGACCAACTGATGCATCTTAGATGGACGCTTGCAAGCTTTTAAGACCCCAGACACCACTCACTAAAGTAGGATGGAGAACACTTTCTTAATAAGCTTTGTTATGCCAATTGACCTAGATGTCCCCTGAAACCATGGTCCCCAGACCCCCGCCCCTGCTACTCTGTCCCTCGAAGTGTTTGATTGTGTTCAGGAAACTTCTTAGCTTTGGTTTAGTCCAGTTGTGCTGACTTCCCCTGTAGTGTGTGCTGTGCTTCCCTTCACCTAGGATAATTCTTGTCTACTATCTAGTTAGTGAATAACCCTCCCCATCCCGCCCCACCCTCCTAACCATCAAAGCATGTTTTCTTCTGTGTTAAAATCTTTTCTTGAGTTCTGCTAAGAGAAATTTTAAAAAATTGTATTTAAATTCTCCTAAAGAATTTTTAGGCTTTTAAAAAGCTTCACTTATCTAGAATCGCAGTTTATTACAAAACACAGCAAACCAAGGGAACCATCTTTGCTCCCTTCAAGGAAAGGAACTGCTCTTAGAAAATACATACACGGTAAAGTAACTTGAGGGTGCCTGCTGCTTTCGGACAATAGATGGCAGTGTGGGACAACGGTGAAGCTACTCTTTTCCTGTAGCTTAGAGGAAAAAGGGGAAACACAAAATCATACACGACAATCATCTGCCTATTCGGGAGATCTGCTTTAAGTCGTGAAGGTTCCATAGTGTAGTGGTTATCACGTCTGCTTTACACGCAGAAGGTCCTGGGTTCGAGCCCCAGTGGAACCATTGCTAGAATATTGTTTTGAGGAGCTCTGGTGGCGCAACGGGGAGCCCTGGTGACGCAGTGGTTAAGTGCTTGGCTGCTAACCAAAAGGTTGGCAGTTCGAACCCACCAGCCGCTCAGTGGGAGAAAGATGTGGCAGTCAGCTCCTGAAAAGATTACAACCTTGGAAACCCTGTGGGTCAGTTTCTACTCCGTCCTATAAGAATCAACTCAACGGCAACGAATTTATTTAAAATCACATCGCCCGGGTCAGAAGATTGGATGAGGAAAGAAACAATTAGCTAATGGAGGGAAAGGTGAAAAGGAAGAGGACTTTCCACTGGAATGGGAGGAAGAAGTTGCTCTGACACAAGTGTCAGAGAGGCCCCAGAGAGAGTCTCCTAAAATCCATTGTTAGGATTCCAGCCCTTTGGATTACTGCTTAAATCACAAATGCACCCAGGAGGGAACACATTTCTGGGCATTAATCTGTCAACTTGCTTTGTAATAAAGGTCACTCCCTGACAGCAAAGAAACTCCCCCAAACAGGCAAAATTTGCCAGGGAGAAAATCAAGTCCAATGTTCAGGGGGATAAGCCTGGGGGGGGGAGCCCAAAGTCAGGTCTCTGGGCACAGGGCACCAGGAGGAGGGGACTCAGAAAGGGAAGGAAGCTGGGCTCCAAACGTAAACTCCCATGGGCCTGCCGAGAGGCATTTGCCAGTGGAGGGGGCTGGGGCTGTGTCCAGGTATCCTGAGGCTGAGGCAGGAGGATATTCCTCAGCCTCCCCCGTGGACCCGTCTCATAGGACGATCTTGCTTCATCAGCATCAGAGAGTGTTCAAAAATTGGTGTGGGAGAATGCACAAGGGGTTACACTATAGAAGTCCCTGGCCCATATGTAAGAACTACCGCGATCTATATCCTTGCGACTCAAATGTGGTCCTCAGAGCCACAGCACTGGCATCGTCTGAGGGCTTGTTAGAAATGCATAGTCTCAGGCCCACCCCACACCGCTGAGATAGAATTCCCTCACTGCACATTGCCTTCTTAGCCGACTTAAAGCTTTGGAAGAGTTGTCCGGTATATAGAACCACAGAAGTTTACCAGTGTTACAAAACAAACAAACAAATAAACACAAAGCAAAACTAAGCTAGAATTAAACCAAGGAAACAAATCATCTTTGCTCCTTTGAAGTAAAGAAACTGCTCTTAGAAAATGTAGGGTGAAGTAACTTGATGGTGCCTGCTGCTTTCAGGCACTAGATGGCAGTGTGGGACAACCGCTTTTCCTGTAGCTTGGAGGAAGAAGGAGAAACACAAAATCACACACCACAATCTTCTGCTTGATAGGGACCTATTTAAAATCACTTTGGTGGGGTCAAAAGGTTAGGAAATCTTCTGGATGAGGAAAGAAAAAATTAGCTAATGGAGGGAAAGGTGAAAAAGAAGAGGACTTTCCACTGGAATGGGAGGAAGAAGTTGCTTTGACACCTTAAGTGTCAGAGAGGCCCCTGAGAGAGTCTCCTAAAATCCATTGTTAGGATTCCAGCCCTTTGGATTACTGCTTAAGTCACAAATGCACCTGCGAGGGAACGCATTTCTGGGCATTAATCTGTCACCTTGCTTTGTAATTAAAGGTCACTCCCTGACAGCAAAGAGACTCCCCCAAACAGGCAAAATCTGCTAGGGAGAAAATCAAGTCCAATGCTCAGGGGGATAAGCCTGGGAGGGACCCCAAAGTCAGGTCTCTGGGCACAGGGCACCAGAGGGAGGGGACTCTGGAAGGAAAGGAAGCTGGGCTCCAAAAGTGAACTCACATGGGCCTACTGAGAGGCATTTGCCAGTGGAAGGGGCAGAAGCTGTGTCCAGACATTCTTTACTAATTAAGCTAAACTATTTTTTGGTTTAAAGAAGACTTCAGGGGATAGTTGTGGTTTAAGGTTTAAAGATTATCTCAGGGCAATAGTTTCAGGGGTTCATCCAGCCTCCATGACTCCAGAAAGTCTGGATTCTATGAGAATTTGAAAGTCTGTTCTACATTTTCCCCCTTTTGATCAGGATTCTTCTGTAGATCTTTGCTAAAAACCAAACAAGGAAAGATTAATATAAAGATTATTAATTACAGCAGGGGACTGGAGTAATTAGGGATTGGCTACAAGAAGTAAAGAGAATTCTGGAGAGTATAGGAATAACAGATATGAGAAGCAGCCACCACCCTATGGCTGCAATAAAGCACCCAAGGAAGAGCCCTTCCCCACTCTAGGGCTACCATCCAGATCTTGTTGGGAGGGCAAGGCCATGTGTCACTAAAAGACAGAAGTTGCTGTGGTGCTGCACCAGTGGAACTTCCTGGAAATCTGTGTTCTGAAACTTGTGGGAAACCTTCTCTCTAGGGTCCCAAGCAATGCTGTTCACAGGGAGGTGTCTCACTGCAGGCTGTAAAACCACTTGAGGTGGGTGCCAGGGTAACCTGCTGGCCCCTGGGTGCTGCTGGTTACCATACACTGGGAGCCAGGCGCAGGAGAAGTTGCGAGAGTGCAGGAACTACACACCGGAGAAGCTGCCAAGCCAGCACACTGAAACCAAGAAACAAAACCCTTTCCTTCTGCAATGTCACTCTCCCACCCTCTATGACAATGCTTAACATCCTGCCAGCTGCCAAAGGAAAGATATTTAAAGGGCTCAAATCCATTTTCCCAGAGCTGGCAATGAAGGGTGACTTTGGAACGAAGCTAATCAGTACAAAAGATTCCTGATGTTGCTTATCACTGGTGCTTCATCATTCCTTGTTGGTTCCCTTAGCCCCGCCTATACCTCTAGAGAGTCCCTTCAGTAAACTCTCTTCAGTTTAATCTTTTAGGTGTCATCCATTTTTTATTGGAACCCTGGCTGATACACTGTTACAATGAATGACCAGTTAAAATGAATGAAGGTATCAATATGGATAGTTGTCAAAAACTTAACTTTACATGAAAAAAAAAGTCACATGGGAACAGGGTAGGTACAATATGCTATTTATGTAAAATATTAAACCACACAAGCAATTATATACATTATTATGTATGGAAACATACATATGTAGTTAAAAGTACAAACATTCATGGGAATGAGGACAGGAGTTACCTCTGGAGACAAAGAGAAGGAATAGGTGTATATATATGAGTAGGGGGAGCAGGTGGGCTTTAACTGTTCTCTGTAATGTTTCTCTTTTCTTTTTTAAGATTTCTGAAACAACTTAGGTAAAATTTTAGCATCTGTTAAATCTGGGTGTTGGTAGTTATATTATCTTTATTATGTGTGTTTACAATATTTAAAAATTTAACAATGTTAACTACTGTGGAGATTGCCATTAAATTTAACCAAGTGCATACAAAGAGGTAGAGAATACTAGCAATTCAGCGTGCCAGTACAAGAAATCTGGCAATGGCAGGAGATAATTGATTCTCAGATGGGTGGTAGTCAAAATAAACTGCTATAGAGAAGTTCAAAAGAGGGAAGGAACACTGGGAATAGAAGATTTGGGGAAAGCTTCATGCAAGAGTTGGAACGGAATGGCGTCTTGAAGGCTGGCTGGGATTTGGATAGTGGCAGGAAGAGGGTTAACACTACCGACAGTGAAAATGGAATTTTGCAAGAGTGGTGGTCGCCAAGCACCAGGCATTCTGAAAGGTCAGCAGAGTGTTTGTGTGGGTCTGCAGTCATAGTTCAGGATGGAGAGCTGGTTGGAGCAAGACTCTGTTAAGCCTGAAGCTTCTCCCCACCTAGGTCATTCTGCTCATGTCTCCACCTGCCAGACAAGGAGCAGCCTCCGAAAGGCCTTCCAGGTTGTTTGAGGGGCCTGGATCTTAGGCAGTAGTCATAAAGCTTTTCTTAGCCAAACGGTGACACGATCCAAGCTGTGATTTCAGCAGATTCATTTGGCAATGCCACCCAGCATGGACTGAAGAGGAGAGAGAGTTGGAACAGGAGAAACTATTAGGAGGACAAAGTCATCATTAAAACGTGCGAAGGTAATGGCCTGAACTAGGACCGTAACCCCAGGAGTGAAAAGAACTGATGTTGACAGAACTCAGCGACTATTGCATCCAGAAGGCTAAGAAGAAATTGAAGAGGGCTCCAAGGTTTGGGAGAATAGTGGTGCCTTAAGGACAATAGTGAGAGGCAGTGGAGGTTCAGTGGTAGAATTCTCACCTTCCATGCAGGAGACTCAGGTTCGATTCCTGGCCAATATACCTCATGTGTACCCACCACCTGTCTGTCAGTGTGGTATTGCTATGCATGTTGCTATGATGCTGAACCAATTTTGGCGGAGCTTCCAGAATAAGACGGACTAGGAAGAAAGGCCGGGATCTTCTGAAAACCAGCCAATGAAAACCTTATGGATCACAAAGGTCTGGTTTGCAACCAATCATGGGGATGGTGCAGGAGCGGGCAGCATTTTGTTCCGTTGTGCATGGGGTCACCCATGGGGTCACCATGAGTCGGGGGCCAACTCATCAGCAGCTAACAACAAGGACAATAAGTGGAGTTGGGAAGGGCAGGAAGCTTTGGGAAGATTAGAAGTTCATTTGTATAAAACTTGAGCCTAATGTGACATCTAAGTGTCCAGTCCATTAAGCAGGAGATTTGAGACTGGTAGCTTGGGAGGCTAGTCAGAGCTACATATCCAGATTTGGGTGCTTAGAAATCATGGGATTATGCGTGCTTTTAGAGAGAAATGATAAAGAGAGGAAAAGGTGCACTAAAGGCCTTAGAAAATAAGGAGTAAGAAGGTAGAAGAAACTTGAGAAAGAGAAAGAGCTAGAACTCCATCAAAAGCGGAAGCAGAACTTGGAAAGAGTATGGCCTCTAAGGCCACACTGACCAGCAGAAGAGAAGAGCCAGTTTTCCATTGGCCTTTGGCAATTGCAAGCCCACCCAGCATCCTTTGGGCAGGGCAGCATCAGGTCCAGAAGAGTTTCAAATGGTCTCCAGCTTTCTCTCAGCTCTGGCCAGTCACAAATGCCTAGGACCTGGAGTCTTTGCCAATCTTTAATTCTCTCAGTTAGCTGTCGTTTTCCCAGTTCCGTCATTTTCCATCTATCTTGAAATAACCCAAATAACGAAGTGTGTCTTCCTCTGCAACCCTACAGCACGTTTCTTGCCCCTGTATTGGTCATTAAATAATTCTGCCCAAAGGTGATTCTGGAGTCACATGCCTGGGTTTACATCCGGGCTCCATCAATTACTATCCGTGACCTTAAACCAGTGACTGACCCTGCCATGTTTGATTCAATTTATATGCCAGGGCCTAGCACAGTGACTAATGTAATATTTATTTAGTTGGATCAGAATATTTATTGAGTTGCAAAATCCCGGGCTCCAAGTGTCACTCCTGCTTGGTCTCCATATTCTTATTCTGTCCACACCATGATATTTTCAGCAGAAGGGCAGGGGATATTGGCCATGTGTTCAAGAAGTGGATCAGTAAAGAAAAGAGAGAAATGGATGGTAACTAGAGGAGGCAGTGAAAGGCTTTTCTGGGTAATGAAGACTTGTGTGTTATTCAAGAGGGGAGGAAGGGACTGATGTAGCTCCAAGAGCTGGAAAGGTAAGGAATTCTTGTAGGGTTGATATCTGGGAAGGGGGCAGGGAAGATTTAAATCATGAGCACCAAAGGAAGGAGTTTGCCTTTCTTTTATTAAAAATATTTTTTTATGTCTTTGGAAGCAATAAAAATCTTCTTAAACAGCAATTAACAGTAGTTAGTGGAGAAAGCCATCATGCCAAACATATTATTACTTGAACTGATTCTTCTTTGAATCACTGAAGTTTTCATGCATGAACTGATAAAGGTATATGTGCTTGTGTTGTACATGTATGCCTAAAAAAGGATTTAACAAATTCCTTCAACTCAAACGGTTCTATCTAGAAATTCTATTCAGGTGAAGCTTCTGAACGGATAAATTGAGTTACTGAACTTGCCTGAAATACAGTCTGGTGTACTCAGAAAAAATAATTGAAACTATAGAAATGTTGTATGAATATTACAGTGAACTCCTGAATTGCTTTATACCCTATGTGTTTTTTAAATTTATTTTTGGTGGCAATATATACAACCAAACACGTCCGTTCACAATTTCTACAGGTGCAGTTCAATAACGTTGGTTACATACGTCACTATGTCTCACCATTCTATCTCTACCCATATTGTGACATCACCGTTAATTTAAACTCTCTGCCTCTTAAAGTTCTCATCTGTGCTTTAGATGAACTCCTGTCAGTTTGAACTCACATAGATAATTCTTTATAAGAGTGCAATGCTCAAGGCAAACATTCTTTATTAATTGGGCTAAACTGTTGTTTAGTTTACCAATGGTTTCATGGGATAGTTTTGGTTTAAGTTTTAAAGATGATTTCTAGGCAATAGATTAAGGATTCCCCCAGTGTCAATAGATCCAATAAGTCTGGTTTCCATATGTATTTGAATACCCTGTGCGTTTTATGTGTTTCTCTCTCTCCCTCTCTCTCTTTCTCTCTCTCTCTATGTATATATACACGCACACATATAAAAATAATGTATATATTATATATAACATCATATACACATTATTCTTATTTACATACGTTTTTCAACTGCCTGACAATAAATTGCAGAAATCATATCCTTCTCCCCTGAATACTTCAGTATACCTCTCCTAAAAACAAGAACATTTTCCTATGTAACCATAGTGTATGTATGAAATTCAGGAAATTTAATATTGATATAATACTATTATCTAATATACAGTCCATATCCAAATTTCATGGATTGTCTCAATACTGTCCTTTATAGCAACTTTTCCCCCAATGCATAATCCAATCCTGGATCACAGATTGCATATGATTGTCATGAGGGGTTTGCCTTTAAAAAGAGGAGTAACACTTCTACTAAAACAGTAAAAAAGAAAGAAAGAGATAGATGTAGAGAAAGAGAATCATGTTTGATGACCTGATGTCAGCAAAGTCAAAGGGGAGGATAAGGGAGGTGGATAGAATTGGGGGCTTGAAGTGAGAGAGAAGTTTCTTGGGAGAGGTCTTAGTGTTGGAGGCAAAGAGATGAGTTAGAAGACTATTCATTGAACATCAGTTGAAGTTGGACAACCTAAACTTGTTTTCCGATGCATCATTTTTCCTCTATAACATGCTCGAGAAATGGTCAGTAGACCACATGAATAGAAAATGAGATGGTTCAAAAGTTTCAGCATGGAATTTTGGAACAGACTTGGCAGAAGGTTCAAATGAGGTGTAGGTATTAGTGAAGAATATACTGAAGCGATTAACTGGGTAGTCAAGGCTGGGGCGTGGGCAGTTAGTTAGCGTCATGCATGGCCCGGGTAAACTGGTGGAGTTACAAAATTAGTGAAAAGCTGGGTGGGGGTTTAAGAGAGAGAAGTTGAGCAGATGAAAATCAAAAAGCTGGCATTCCAAGTCTGGCATCTTGAGGTAGTGCGTGCCACATGATTAGCTATTCAGGCTTCGTCTGGGCTGAAGTGTGGCTATGGCTGGTGTTGTTGGAGGCCTGCAGCTGAGCCAGAATGGTGGAGAAACAATGGTTTTAGTTGATGTGTTCACATGAATATCAATCTCACAGCGCCTGCCTGTGAATCATCATATGCTGACTCCATAATAACATTAGCTAACACTTGTTGCTGTTGTTAGTTGCTGCTGAGTCAGCTCTAAGTCATGGTGACCCCATGTACAACGGAAGCAGGGATGGTGAGGCTTCCACTTGCTTGCTTTGGACACGTTATCAGGCAGGGAAGATCAATCACTAGAAAAGGACATCATGTTTTGCAAAGTAGAGGGTCAGCCAAAACGAGGGAAACCTTCAATGAGATGGAGCTAACATTTAATGGGTGCTCACTGTGTGCCAGTCACTGTTTTAAACCCTTCACACGTGCTAATCCATTTAATTCTCTCAACCACCCCAAGAGATAAGTATGATTAGTGTCCCCCATTTTGTAGATGAGTAAACTGAGGCACAAAGCAGTTAGGTAACATACCCAAGTTCAGACAGCTGGCAAGTGGCTGTGCCAGAATTTGAACCAAAGCAGTCTGGTGCCAGAGTCTATGCTCTTAACCGTTCTACTGCCTTTATACAAATAGATGCCTCAGACCAACCATGACAGTGGGCCTGGATCCTTCTCACTTGTACCTGATCTGTTTTTCATCCGAGTTTGCTTTCCCTCTGACTTATAACTCAACTTTGCAAGACAATCTAGATCCCATCTCTGGCTTTTGGGAAAAATGTCTGTATTTGGTCTTTCCGATGGACCCTGTCTGGGCACAGTGCTGTTACGTATGTGCAATGAACACTGAGTCTTATGGGGAAATGACCCTCATGTGTGAGCTTTTTTTAATGGAGAGGAGGCAGGAAGGCAGGGACATGAGGTGCCCAGAGGCCCAGTCATAGAGGCCAAAGTCAAAAGAGAACAGGAGGCAGGTTTGCTTGGTTAGGATCAAGCAGTCCTCAGAGCTGAGAAATGATGAGATGTGAGGTCACAGAGTGGAGCAGGCAAACAGCTCAAAGTCAATGAGATGGACAATTAGACAGATTTGGTCATGGGAAGAGGGGACTTGGGGGGAGGGGCTTGCATGCCACAAATAATCTCTTCAGTCCTCACCTCCTCACAATTATCCAAATAAATATAAATAAATAGAAAACCAGTTGCTGTCAAGTCGACTCTGACTCATGATGACCGCATGTGTGTCAGAGTAGAATTGTGCTCCATAGGGTTTTCAAGGACAGATTTTTTGGAAGTAGATTGCCAGGCCTTTCTTCTGAGGTGCCTCTGGGTATTCTCAAACCTCCAACCTCTCAGTTAGCAGCCAAGCACGTTAACTGTTTGTGCCACCAAACCCATACCAAACCAAACCTGTTGCTGTTGAGTTGATTCCGACTCATAGCGACCCTATAGTAACCACCAGAGACTCGCAAATAAATATACAATTTGAAAAGAAACAGTGTGTTGATATAAACACACAGACTTTTGGAGAGCTTCCGTAGGCCAGCCTGTGGCCCTAGGCCCCCTCTGTGAAAAGTTCTGGGACCACGTCTGTACTGAAGAGAAAGCTGGAGAACTGCAAAGAGCACGGCTGATGTCACAAGATTATGTTGGAAAGGAGAACAAGAGCTGCTAGCAGGAAGAAAAGGTTAAAGTATGTGGGACGATCAAAAAGGAAGAAAGTCACATAGGTTAGGTGGTGCTGTAGAGAGTTTCTTTTTTGGTAAATGGAGAATGAGGGATTGAGAGAATTTCAGGGCACTGACAGGATGGGAGAGACATTGCATGTGAGAGGAAAGGGAAAACTGGACTATAAGAAGTATTATGGAGGTTGCAAATTGGGTCTGCTTTTGCACTCTTTTAGGGACTCCAAACCAAAAAAAAAAAAGAAAAACACAAAAACCCAAACCTATTGCCACTGAGTCAATTCTGACTCACGGGGACCTCATGTGCTTCAGAGTATAACTGCACTCCATAGGGTTTTCAGCACAGGTAGTCCCCGATTTATGCACAACCCGTAGTTACGAACAGACGCCTGTAAAGCCCGTTATATTAAAAATTCGAGGTACATACAATGGTTCGTAATAACAGACGGCTGCTACTTTGCAATACACATCAAAGCATTATGATTATTATTACTGTATGATTCTGTTAAAGATGTGTCAGTGTATCTGGAAGTGTTTCTTTAATGCACAGAAAGGTACACTATATACTAAGACAAATATTTGACTAACTGACGTTAGATATGAATCATACCTAATTGTTCCAACATATGTACAAATTCAATTTAAAGACAGACTTAGGAATGGAACTGGTTCTCAGTCCAGGGACTGCCTGTAATTATAATCTTGTGGAAGCAGATTGATAGGACTTTCTTCCGTGGCACTGCTGGGTGGATTCAAACTGACAACCTTTCTGTTAGGGGCCTAGCCCAAACCACGTGCCCCACCTAGGGACTCCTTCGGGACTCCGGAGAAGCTTCGTTAATTTTGGAGGCTGGGTTATGTTTCTTTGAATGACACTCAGCATGGAGACTGGATTGTGTAGGTGCTGATTTTTATTTTGAGTTACAAAATAAACAAAATGTACAAAGCTGGAAAGAGGACGAGGACTCAGGTATCTGAGTAACAGGTACCACGAACCTGGATGCCATCATCAGGATGATATGCAAGGGGAAAAAGTGAATAGATTAAACATTGAATATAGACAGAGGATTTCTCAGGATGGTGTCAATTTGTCACCTCTGCTCCCTCAAATTGTTTAACTATGACTAATTTTTTTCCCTAATCTGACATTTTGAAAGAAATCTTTTGAAACTATTCATATCCGAAAGACAGAGGCAAAAAATCATTTGGCTGATGAGTAAACATAGGCTTGGGTGCATTCATTTTGGTGGTAGTCACTTTATGGTAACAAAACCTGATCTTTTTCTGAACTCTAATTAATCTACACCGGGAAAAAAAAAAAAAAAAAAAAAAGGAAGGAAGCCAAACAAGTTGCCATAGAGTCAATTTTGACTCATAACAACCTTATAGGACGGAGTAGAACTGCCCCATAGGGTTTCTGAGGGGCGGCTGATGGACTTGAACTGCCAACCTTGTGGCTAGCAGCCGAGCTCTTAACCACTGTGCCACCAGGGCTCCAATTAATCTAAGGCAGGTACAATTTTGAGGCGAGCTAGATAGAGAGAGGTGAAGTTACTTGTCCAAAGATACCCTGCTGGTGAGCAGCAGAGCTGTAGCAAAGCGGAGGGTATGCAGGTGGAATGAATACAGTACCGCAGCGAGGGGCCCACATGCAGGTTTCCCTCATCAGATGTTCCTTTGGGCTACAGAAATTTGCTACAACTTAAGGAATGAAGGAAGGAATTTTATGCACGTTATCAGAAATTTATAATTTTAGAAAATTGTAAGAGTTTATTATCTCGTTAAAAATAACTCGTTCCCGTTGAGTTGATTCTGACTCATAGCAACCCTATAGGACAGAGTAGAACTGCCCCATAGAGCTTCCAAGGAGCACCTGGTAGATTTGAACTGCTGACCTCTTGGTTAGCAGCTGTAGCTCTTAATCACTACTCCACCAGGGTTTTCAGAGTTTATTATAATCTCTGATTAATGCCTGGAATATGTATGTATCTGTATATCTATGTATACATACAGATCTAAAGAATCTCTCTCCATATATATATATATACATATGTAGTCATATATATTTGTATATATATACACATACACATATATGTATTTATAGAAAAGAGGAGCTTCAACTTACAAAGAGGTTTGCTACAAAAGTTTTCTCTCAGAAACAGGGTTATAGGGGTTGATGAAGGGCCCAGGTCAGGCTGAAAAGCAAATTTAACTGACGTCCCAGAAGCCCAGTAATATAATGGAGCCCAATCACCATTTATGGCAGAAGTGTTCTATGGAAAACTGTGTTGGGATTCTGACTTGGAATGCCAGGGACTCGTCTCTCCTATGGGCCCTCCTCCCCACACCCCACAGGGCAGTGAAAGAGTCACTTCCCCTAGCTCTAAGGTACAGTTGGAAGCTTCTGTGCCCAGGAACAGAGGTGGGCAATATGGTAAGTGGTCAGGGATGGGTGCAGCTGGGAGCAGAAGGGGACAGAGGGGAGTTGTGACAGGTCCCCTTATGGGGCCTGGGATGCTCCCCTAACCCCTTCTTGGTTCTTTAGCTGGGCCCAGGATAGCCTACCTGCTTCCCTTCGTACTACTACCAACCGATGCTTCCCATCACTTTCTTCCCTGGTCTGTTCTGGAGCAACACGTGGTCCCAATGTTTATTCTTTACATTCCTAGCCTTGAAGCAACCACTTCATGTTTTAAAAATTTAGTCTACTTTAGAATTGTCAGGCATTTGCTTTCCTTGGGTTTGATCTTAAGAGCTGTAAGGGTTCCTTCTGGTGACAAGTTGGATAAAACCTGGGGTCACTGGGTAGGCAAGTGGTTGAGAACTAGGAACATTACTGTGCCCAGTATGTCTCTCCACAAGGAAGAAGATTTGAGGGTCACAGAAGGGCCACTTGTCTCCAGATGCCAGCTCTAGATGAAATTGCAGGGGAGGGACAGGTCAGGAAGGCTTTTCTGCTTCCTCTAGAGTAGTAACACTTCAGACATTAGCTCAGCCTGAGTCACCTAGTGACAACAGAGCTTTTTCGGTTAATGAAAAATTTCTCTATCTGTACTGATATCTTCCTAAATTATAAAATGCCCTTCCACTCCTCATTTCCTCCTATAACATTCCCCCTTTCTCTTCTGAATATGAGATGAATTTTTAGTCAAAACAACACCACCACCAAAAGACTTGAGACTCGCTGCAGGCTGAGTCCCCAAGATGTTTATTAAAATGTGCCCTGGGGATCAATACCAGCGGAAGGGAGGGGAGGGAAGCGGAACTGGGCAGAAGGAGAAGTCCAGCTGCGATGCAGGCCCAATCGCAGCTTCCAGGAAGTTCTGGGGCTAGAATTTGCTAGAACTCTGCTCTTCAGAGTTTTCCTGGATTGGGCCAAGATGGCCAGGCCTTCCTATCCTTGCATCCATCAGTCACTGGATACAGGCCACCGGGGCCAGGTGGCTCTCTGCAGCTGAGGCAATCACGGTGGGGCCAATAGCTGAAGGCTGCCTGCAACAGCACTCCCAGCAGCTGGGGCAACGAGCCCTTCTGTGAAGCGGGATTGGGAGGTGCACCCAGGTGTCTGCCATGATACTCAAAGTAACTGTGTACTAGAACTATGAATTTACAGTGTAAAAATAAAAATCATACCTGCTTCAGTTGTTATTCCCCAGCTGTCCTGATTCATTCAGCAGGGGGAGCAACAGACTGTAACCCAGGTGCCAACAGGCTCTGGTACCCAGTGCTGAGGACAGAGGCTGGGCTGAGATCCAGACCTTTCTCCTTCCACAGCGGTAACTGCCAGCAAGCATACCGTGGCAGAAAAGGAAAACGAAACCTGCCTCTCTTCAGTACTGATTTCCAAGAAAAGAGATGAATTCAATTACGTATTTGTTCTGATTATAAAAGCTGCTCATGCTCACTGTAAAAAACACCCATAGTACAAAAAAGATATAAAAGGGGGAAAAATCACCTGCAAGTTCATCAACCAGAGGTAATCAGTACTAACATTTTAGCATTTTTTAAAACATTTTAACATGTTTTTTCCTAATCTTCTCTGATTGATTCATATATCTATATGGAGGAGCTCTGGTGGCGCAGTGGTTAAAATGCTTGGCTGTTAGCTGAAAAATCAGCTGTTCGAACCCACCAGCTGCTCCACAAGAGAAGGATGTGAAGGATGTGGCAGTGTGCTTCTGTAAAGATTACAGCCTTGGAAACCCTATGGGGCAGTTCTACTCCGTTCTGTAGGTTTGCTATGGGTTGGAATCAACTCAGTGGTAATGGGTTTATATATATATGTATGTATATGTATACACACACAGTGAAATCTGTGAGAGCTGGAACTCGATGAGACTGCTTTGTTTTTCCGGGTCTCTCAAGTTTTCCCCCTTTGACAGGGTGCAGTCTTACCACTTTTCTATTGCTCATTTTAGTGGGAAATATTTGAGTTTTCCTTCTCTGACAGGTTTCTGCCTTAGACAGGTCCTAGCTTTTGCAGGTTTTATTGTATACACACGCACGCACATGCACACACACAGACATATTCTTCCCCCCATGGTTGAGCTCATGAACTTATGGGAGACAGCAGTGTACTGTGATTAAAAACAGGAACTTTGAAGGCAGAAAGACCTAGTTGGAATTCTGTCTCTGCCCTTATTAGTTATGAAACTTCCACTCATTCAAAAAATAATGATCTCCTAGGTGGCACTGGGAATATGAGGGTGAACAAAAAAGACAAAGCCTTTCCTTCATGAGCTTACCTGCTAGTGGAATCTTAACCTTTCTTAAAGTCTCCACTTTCTCACCTATAAAGTGGAGCTCATACCTACTCCATAGGATTTCCATGAGAATTACTATCTCATTGAATGAGATAATGTATGTGAAATGCGTGCAAATAGTACTTGCTCAATAAATGGCAGCTATTATCATCACATATGCTTTGCTTTTTTGCATGCAACATTATACTATAGTTTTTCCATTAGAAAAACAGCCACCCTTTGATGGGGTCGCCATGGGGCTCCTGCCACGCTGGTGGGAGTACAGGCACTTGGCTTCCTGCAGGGAGGCTGCCACATAAGTTCCAAGAGCAGCGAGCACAGTGGCACGGGCCTCCTGGGCTCAGGGGACTCCAGCTTTCCTTTGTGTTCTAGTCCTGGGGGTGTAAGTCTTCCTGCAGTCAGTAATCTCTGGGTAACCTCACGTTTCCCCTTCCACTTCTTCAGCCTTTCCAACCCTTTTGTAAGCACCCCTCCATTATGTTCCCTCTGGTTGGAATATCTCGAGTGGGTTCCCTTTTCCTGCCTGGCCCTGACGGAGACATTGTTTCATTTTGGCTTCTCATTTAAAAGGAAACTCTAAGAAACAGATAACAATCGATCAGTTGTAAAAAGAATTCAAGACTGGAAAAATAGGGCATATGAGGAAAAGTTGCATAAGTTAATAGGGCAGAAGACTGAAGTTCATTAATAAAGAAAGGGTTAACCCATTGCCATGGAGTCAATTCTGACTCATAGCGACCCTAGAGGACAGAGTAGAACTGCCCCATAGGGTTTCCAAGGCTGTAAATCTTTATGGAAGCCGACTGCCACATCTTTCTCCCCAGGAACGGCTGGTGAGTTCAACTGGTAGGTTCAAACTGTTGACCTTTCAGTTAGCAGCTGAGCACTTAACCGCTGTACCACCAGAGCTCCTATTGCGCCACTGTGGTTGTTGTTAGGTGCCGTTGAGTTGGTTCCAACTCATAGCAACCCTGTGTAAAACAGGACGAAACACTGCCTGGTCCTGTGCCATGCTCACAGTCGTTGTTATGCTGGAGCCCATTGTTGCAGCCACTGTGTCAATCCATTTAGTTGAGGCTCTTCCTCTTTTTCACTGACCCTCTACTTTGCCAAGCAGGATGTCCTTCTCCAGGGACTGATCTCTCCTGACAACACGTCCGAAGTATGGAAGACATAGTCTCGCCATTCTTGCTTCTAAGCAGCGCTCTGGTTGTACTTCTTCCAAGACAGACCTGTTCGTTCTTTTGGCAGTCCATGGTATATTCAATATTGTTTGCCAACATCACACTAGGGCTCCATAAATAAAGGGTTTAGGCATCTGGAAAGTTGTTATAAGAATTTGATCAGTTATTTAACATCTCCACTGGGTGATGATGGTGGGGAGTGGGGTGGGGGGGCACAAGAGGAAAATTTTGAAAGCCAGGTAATCATAGATTATTTTTAAGGAAAAGTTTCCTTACCATAAAGGCAGTGCCAACTTTATGTGTAAGTCTGTGGTTCCCAACTGAGGCCGATTTGGTGCCCCCAGGAGACATTTGACAATGCCTGCCTTATCTGGAGATAGTTTTGGTGTCACAACTGGGAGGGTGCTACTAGGATCTAGTGAGTAAGGCCAGGGATGCTGCTAAACATTCCACAATGCACAGGACAGCCCCCTACAATAAAAAACTATCCCGCCCCAAATGTCAACAGTGCTGAGGTTGAGAAGTCCTAGTATAAGTGAAGTAAGTGGGATTTCTAGGCGCTGCAAAATACTATTACCAGCTCCACAAAATGCCTCTCCAGTTTGATTCATTGACTCTTTCTTTATAACAGCTTTATTGAGATATAATTCACACAGCATAAAGGTCACCCTTTTAAACTGTACAATCAGTGGTTTTGGTATATTCACCAAGTTGTGCCCTGATCATCACTATCTAATTCCAGAATATTTTTCATCATCCCAAAGAGAAACCCTGTATCCATTAGCAGTCACGCACCACTCCCTCGCCCCCAATTCCTACACTGCCATCTAGTGTCTTAAAGCAGCAGGCACCCTCAAATTACTTTACCTTGTATTTTCTAAGAGCAATTCCTTTTCTTGAAGGGAGCAAAGATGATTTGTTTCCATGATTTGTTTTGTTTTGAAGCACTAATAAAATTCTGTGGTTCTATATACCTGAAAACTTTTCCAAAGCTTTAGCTCAGCCTAGAAGGCAATGTGCAGTGAGTGGATTCTGTCTCAGGGGTGTGGGGTGGGCCTGAGACTCTGCATTTCTAGCAAGCTCTCAGGTGATGCCAGTGCTGCGGCTCTGAGGACCACATCTGAGTAGCAAGGATATAGATCGCGGTAGCTCACACACGTAGGCCGGGGACTTTTATAGTGTAATCCCTTGCGTATTCTCCTGCACCCATTTTTTGAATAACAATTTTACCGAGATAATATTCACAACCCATGCAATTCATCTAGTATTTAAAGTGCACAACTCAGTGGGTTTTAGCGTATTCACGGATTTGTGCAACCATCACTACAATCCATTTTTGAGCATTTTCATCACCCCCGAAAGAAATTCCATATCCATTAGCACCAGCTGGGGATCGTTCTGAGAGAGGGGTGTGTCCAGCTAGGTGTGTTTTTCTATACAATTCTAACCTTTATCTAGTTTGGAGAAGAGAATTACACACAAGCAGGCATAGCTGTAAATATAAGAAATCAAATAAATGAGAAACAATATGTATATGTCTTGCCTGGGGCAGCTTTAAGTCAATTTTTGGAAGCGTCTATGGGACAGCTGATGGGGTGGATTCAGGGGCGACTCTTACTGACGTGCAGAGTAATAAGTGGTCTCTGCCTATTTTGGGATTATCTTGGCAATGCAAGTTAATGTTTTATGTCGTGTGTGTGTGTTCGTACCTGGCCCTGGTCCTAGTTAAGTTGGAATACAGTACTGAGGCTGGTTAGTAGTGATTTGCTGGTGACTGTGTGTGAAATCTTGAAGTCATAAAGCAGCATATATGTTTCCATCAAAGTAGCACTTTCTTCAACATCTTTATTCTGAAAAATTTTAAACGTACCGGCAAGGTGAAAGAATTGCACAGTGAACATCCATATGCCCACCACCCAGATTCTACAATTAACAATTTACTCTCATTTTCTTCATCACCTGTCTATTCATCCTTCTACCCGGGCATCAATCCATTTTTGTTTATACATTTCAAAGTAACTGGCAGTCATCCATACATGAAGTAGCATATTTTGAGTTCTCTTTAAAAATATATAAAGTGTCCCTTGATTGTAAAAAGCCTGGCTAATGAGTAAAATAAGCATTGCAACTTTTTATCTTCTTAAGCGTTTTGGAAACCATATTGGATTTTTATCTGTAAAGTTGGTCATTGGTGGTAGCCGGGCACCTCTAGTTCTTCTGGTCTCAGGCTGATGAAGTCTCTGGTTTCTGTGGCCCTTTCTATCTCTTGGGCTACTATTTTCCTTGTGTCTTTGGTGTTCTTCATTCTCCTTTACTCCAGGTGGGTGGGGACCAATTGATGCATCTTAGATGGCTGCTCGCTAGCTTTTAAGACCCCAGACGCCACTCACCAAAGTGGGATGCAGAACATTTTCTCAATAAACTTTGTTATGCCAATTGACCTAGATGTCCCCTGAAAGCATGGTCCCCAGACCCCTGCCCCTGCTACTCTGTCCCTCGAAGTGTTCGGTTGTATTCAGGAAACTGCTTAGCTTTGGTTTAGTCCAGCTATGCTGACTTCCCCTGTAGTGTGTGCTGTCCTTCCCTTCACCTAAGATAATTCTTGTCTACTATCTAGTTAGTGAATACCCCTCTCGCTCCCTCCCCACCTTCGTAACCATCAAAGAATGTTTTCTCCTGTGTTTAAACCTTTTCTTGAGTTCTTGTAATAGTGGTCTTATACAATATTTGTCCTTCTGTGACTGACTAAATTCACTCAGCATAATGCCTTCCAGATTCCTCCATGTTATGTTTCACGGATTCATTGTTGTTCTTTATCGTTGCATAGTATTCCATTGTGTGAATATACCATAATTTGTTTATCCATTCATCCGTTGATGGGCACCTAGCTTGTTTCCATCTTTTTGCTATCGTAAACAGTGCTGCAATGAACATGGGTGTGCATATATCTATTCGTGTGATGGCTCTTATTTCTCTAGGATATATTCCAAGGAGTGGGGTTGCTGGATCGTATGGTACTTCTATTTCTAGCTTTTTAAGGAAGCACCAAATTGATTTCCAAAGTGGTTGTACCATTTTGTATTCCCACCAGCAGAGTATAAGTGTTTCAGTCTCTCCACAACCTCTCCAACATGTATTATTTTGTGTTTTGTGGAATAATGCTAGCCTTGTTGGGGTGAGATGGTATCTCCCTGCAGTTTTGATTTGCATTTCTCTAACGGCTAATGATCGTGAGCATTTCCTCATGTATCTGTTAGCCATAAGGTTGTAATCTTTAAGGAAGCAGACTGCCACATCTTTCTCCTGCAGAGCTGCTGGTGGGTTCAAACTGCTGACATTTTGGTTAGCAGCTGAGCACTTAACCACTGCAGCACCAGGGCTCCTCTTCCTCCAAATGGTAGAGCCTCAATTTACCTGGCCACTTTGTGCTCATCTTTCTTTTCGTCTTCTTTTTTTTAAAGTACAGTATATTCTTGAAGTAATTGTCTGAATCCTTAATTTCTCTCTATTGTGTATCAACCCAGCACCAAATGATGTGGGAACGCATTAATCTGTCCCTTAATTCATTCATTCATTCAGCCAACGCTTATTGAGTGTCAGGCCCCATGCTAGGCATTGGGAATACAAAACTGAATAAGACACAATCCTTTTCAAGGCAAAGCAGTCAATGTCGCACATTGATCAATATGGGTGACCAAACTGGATAATTGAGGCCCACTGGAAGATTTTTTCAATATTTCCAATGACAGTAACTATTACTCTTACCCAAACTCTGCTTTATCTTGTGTTGTCTACATACCGGGTAGAAGTATACACAAAAGACCAATGTTATGCTAATAATTAATTATTATATTAGAAAATAAAAAAGAGCAAGAATTGTTTTATGGAGTTAAAAAGAAGCAAGATCAATGTGTTTTCCACTGTGAGTGTGTGCTTTTTTTAATATAACTGGCCCAGAATTCCAAAGCACCTTATAAAAAGTCTGTAAAATTGCATTGAATCAAGCCTGATATTAAACCTAGAAAATGAAAGGCACAGCTATTTTATTACTTTTTAGTACTTGTACTGTATGAGCTCATTTGTTTCCTCCACAAATTAAATGCTGTGTGTTTATCTTTTTCTATTTTTAATTAAAATCTTGAGATAAGACAATATATACTATATATTACATCTCAGTCTACACATATTCACATATTCAAGGAATGGCATTTTTTAGGGTCATTTGAAACTGTCAAAGCCTTTTGAAGGAGGAATATTAGTAAGATACTTATCAAGCCACCTCACGAAGGACAAAAATGAAGTTGACAAAGATGCCTCACTCTTATACCTTCATGCACATTGTTATTCTTTGATTCCAATGATAAGATAGTAACTTTACTTTGATACCTTTGAAAGGCAGAGAAAAGTCTTCCTTGGAGAGCTGTTGTGGGAGTAAACGAGATAATTTAAGGAAAGTTTCTGGCACATAGTACCATTACATAAATGAATTCTGCTGCTGAGAGGGTATAGCTTAGTGGTTAAGAATTAGACTTTGACTTCTGCAGTCAGCCTGCCTGGGTCTGAATCCTGGTTCCACTGTCTCCTAGTTGTGTAAGCTTGGGCAAGTTACTAAAACCTTATCTGTAAAATGGGGATAGATCCACTTGTACTAGTTACGTATTGCTGCATAACAAATAACCCTAAAATTTAGTAGCTTAAAACAATACGCATTTATTACCTCATTGTTATAGGAGGTTAAGAATCATGAGTGGCTTAGCTAGATGGTTCTAGCTCAGGGTCTGTTGTGAGGTTGCAATCAGGATGTTGGCTGGGGCTGCAGTCATCTGAGGACTTAACTGGGGCTGGGGAAGTTGCTTCCAAGATGGTGTGCTTACACGGCTATTGGTAAGAGGTCTCAGTTCATTACCACCTGGGCCTCTCCATAGGGCGTCTTGAGTAACTTCATGGATATGTCAGCTGGCTTCCCCCTCAGTGAGTGAACCGAGAGAGAGAAAGAGCAAGGAAGAAGCCGCAATACCTTTTATGACATAGTCTCAGAATTCACCACCATTACTTCTGCCATATATTTATTTTTAGAAGTGAGTCACTATGTCCAGCCCACACTCAAGGGAAGGGAATTAAGCTTTACCTCTTGAAAGGAGGAGAATCAAAGAATTTGTGGGCATATTTAAAAACCACTACATGACTTCATAGGAGTATTATGAGGATTAAATGAAACAATCCATGCAAAATGCTCAGCACAATGCTTGGCACACAGTAAGCGCTCAATAAATGCTGATTATTTCCAAAGAAAGGTCAATAGGCTACTGCTCAGCTAAGGAAATCTGGTTTCATCTGGATTAAGACATTAATACATGAAAAAATAATTTATTGGTATTGAAAATTATGTAAAATTACGAATGTTCAGAACAAGCAGGTATCTGAGGCAACAAGTATTTCTGACGTACTCCTCTGCTTTAAGTCTCTTGGATAATTTATTGTGTACTGTGTTGGAGAGGATGGTGAACTGCATGTTAGGAACTGCCTTTATGCCTAGAATCATCAGGTCAGGAGTTCACAGACTATTTAATTATTTAGGCCAGATGAAAAGATGCTAGAAGTACTCTCCTTTGTTTGCCCCAATTTGCAGTTATTTTCCTGCTTCTATCTATAAAATTAGCTGGCTCGCTTCTTGCCAAGTCAAAGACAGGGCAGTTCCATTGTCTTATTAGATATTCCTCTTGAAATAAAAAGCCCTTCTACATCAGTAGAAGCATCTATTAGCACTGTTATGCTCTAGCTCCCTGGATACCACTGATCTCAGATGATCTGGACATACTAGACTAAGGTAGACCAGGGAATGCAAAGCCACTCTAGGGGATTGAAAATGGGGCGGTGGGGCTCTGGGGGGAGGCTTCTAACTGTAACTGTTATCCCAGCGAATCCTCCACATAGCTAAGTTCCTGAAGGCTTACATGTCTCCAAGAAGATCCCTCATCAATTGTAGAGTCCGTATTATTCTCTTCCATCTTTGCTCTTAGAAGCGAGGATGGCAAGACTTCGTCTCACATACTTTAGACATGTTATCAGGAGGGACCAGTCCCTGGAGAAGGACGTCATGCTTGGTAGAGTAGAGGGTCAGTGAAAAAGAGGAAGACCCTCAACGAGATGGATTGACACAGTGGCTGCAACAATGAGCTCAAATACAGCAATTGTGGGGATGGTGCAGGACCGTGCAGTGTTTCATTTTGTTGTATATTGGGTTACTATGAGTCAGAACTGACTCCACGGTACCTAACAACAACAACAACGACAATCTTTGCTCTCATCTTGTGGTTGGAGAACATGCCCTAAATCGGCAATTCTGTAAAACATGGTTCTGTAAAACGGGCAGGGCGGATTAACCAGTAAGCAAAGTATGCTTGGGCTTATTTGTGTTTACTTACTAACCTGTAGTGTACAATTTCACATCTCTGATGTGGTGAAAAACAGGTGAAATTGTGCACTACAGATTATAAACACAAATAAGCCTGGGCGTAACTTGCTTATCGGGTAATCCGTCCCTGAAAATGGGCATAAGATATACTCGGCGGAGGGACACACCGCCGTTGCCCCTCTCATGTCTCCCAGGTGCTCTATGTTCTCACGGCCGCTTATTGTGATCACCTGGGACTGTCAGACAGAGGTAGTGTTCCTGGCTGTGAGAGCACACTCAGCCTGCACATTGGGAGAGCTGGAAATGCTGGAGACTTAATGCCTAGAAGAGCCTTCCACCTGGTGGGTAAGTAGCTCAGCTTCCTGGCCTTCTGGGAGGGGATAAATCTGCGCGTGTTCTACACTTTCTCCCGGAGTTCCCCAGTGTGACTGAGCGCCAGTCGCCGGTAGCAATCACTGGCTTGATAACACACCTGTTATTGGCTTCCTTCTTTTCTCTGTCTCACTTACCCGCTCATCTACTGATGTTTCTTGGGATCAACTCTCAAATCCACTACCTACGCTCAAATCCTTGTCTTAGGGTCTGCTTTTGGGGAGTTGATTTAAGGATTAAATGAGATGGTCCATGCAAAATGATTGGCGTATTATTATCCCCATTTTACAGAGAAGGAAACTGAGGCACAGAGAAGTTGAGCAACTAATCCAGGAACATTACTTGAGCTAGGATTTGAACCCTGGAAATCTGGCTCCTGAGTCTATGCTCTTAACCACCAAGCTATACTACCTTGCCAACAAACCACTTTCATATGGCATTGTGTTCTGGTGTAGTTTTCTTTCTTGGATCATCTGAGGCCGACATTTCTGTTCTTTCCCACACTGTTTGTGGCTAAACTTGGTGCCTGGAGGACAGGGATAGAGGCTTTGATAGATAAAAATGAGGCACTAGCCTCGCATTTCCAAAATGACATTTTCCCAAATGGTATGAACTTTAAATGAAAACATGACAGCCTGATTTAAGCTCTGAGCAGGGCCAAGGAATAACTAATGCTCACGTCTTCCTAGCAACACTACAAATTTACACACTGATTTGATCCGCAAGCTTTTCTCCCAGATCCTGATTGTATTATGAAGTCTAGGTCCAGATGGGCATTTCATAAATGCTTTTTGACAGTGATTAGAAGGCTTATTTGGTTTTCTGGTGTTGTCCCTCATGTATCCAGGATAAAAATACATACGTATACTAAAAAACAAAACAAAACTATTTATTGTTTATCTGAAATTCAACTTTCACCAGGCATCTTGCATTTTATCTGGCAACCCTCAATGGATGTAAAATTCTTGGCACATTGTAGGCATTCATTCAGTGGTAAGTATTGGTGTTCTTTCCACATAAGAAAAGAGCTCGGTTAAATGGCAACAGAGTACTTTTAACTCTTACTAACCTTCTAGAAAATGTGTGCTTTTGATCAAAAGAGGAATTAACTGAACTGGAGGTGGCTCCAAGAAACCCTCCACCACTACACAAAACCAGATCAGAGCAAATGTTCCCAAGTGGAAGGTCGTATTTGTATATATGGACTTGCACATTATAAAGTATCTAATTTTACTACTTAAAAGTAAGTTGGACCTGTCTCAGTGGGTATTCAGTTATTGGTTTTTCCTTATCTTGTTCTGAATCTTTATAAATAAGCCATTCTTTATTTGATTCAAAAGTAATGCTGCTGTAATTCCTGGGACAAAGGCACTAACATACAGTGGTGAAAATGGAGAGCATTGCTCTAGGAATTCTGGCTCCACGTGGGTGAAGCTTGAGGTCACGGAACTGTTACTTTGCATCTGGAGGAGGCAGGAGACGCTGCAAAACTCTCTGCTGTTGCCTCTGACTCCATTTTCCCTCACTGCTAATTCACTGTTCCTACCTGTAAAATTTTCTAACATGCTTCCTGAAAAGCTGAAGAGAAAGTAGTCACCTTTATTTCCTCCTCTAAGATTCACCATTTTATGAAAAAGAAAACCCTTATTGGCTTGGCACCAACTAGCCAAACCCAACGTACTGTTACATATTGTTACCAGATTCAGGACAGGAATAGTTTCCGATGGATTTTATCCAAGATATCTATTTCCTATGACCGTACTGCATATTTCTAAGTTGGTGGCTGCTATGACCTCATACACTGCCTGTTTTCTGTGCTTTTCCTAAAAACAAGGCAGGGGGGAACCCTATGTTTACCTCTTTGCATTTTTAAGTGGAAATTTTCATGCAGCTTTACAGTGTTGCCCACAATGTCTTTTTTAAAATTATAATTAAAAAAAATTTTTTTTTTCTTCAAAAAGTGGCATTGGAGATGTATCCCTTTCCATTTCATCACCTCTTCATCCTGATTGAAAACCTGATCCGTGGTGGGCATTAAGATCTTTACGTTTCTACTGGTTGGGCGATGACTTCATTGCTTTTATGCCAGTCGGGGTATCTTGTGTGGTGGTGCATTGGACCAAAGTAGAGATGTAGGTTGCTGCTGCTGCGGCTGCTACTGCAACAGCAGCCGTTTGCATGTGCCGAGCTGCTGTGTAAGGAATCCTCAGGCTGCTAGGTCTTTGCTCCTAATTCACCCAAGGAATCGCTGGCTGATGGATGAGTGTACGTGTGTGTGTGTGTGTGCGCACGTGCAGCTGCAACAGTTGGGCAGCAGCAGCAATGGACTCCGATATCATTTTTACCAACGACAGAGATAAATCATCCTCCATCCTTTATTTGCAAGCAGTGCCTCGGCTCCCGTCCCAAATGTGCCCTCCCCCTCTTCCCCGACCCCCCCCCCGCACGTGTCCCTCCAGAGGGAGGCCAGGATAGCTGCGCTGCAAGCAGGATTCCCCCTTTTCTCTGCAGTGACGGCGGATTCCGGGGCTTCCTCGCCCCCCCCCACCCATGCGGCCACCCCCTTCCCAGTCACGATCTCCCCCCCAGCCCCTTCGTGCCCCCCTCCCCGCCCCCCGTCAGCTCTGGGCTCGGGCCGCGCGTCGCTCAGCCTTTCCGCCCAGGTTGCTAGGGTTTGGCGGGGCAACCAAACCTGGCACGCGAGGAGGTGCCGCGCGCGCGTGCGCGCGCAGCCGAGATTATACATAGAACGAACCCGCAATCATAGGCTTCGTAGACCTGAGCACGCGCGGCGCGGGCAGGGCGCGCGAGCCCGAGCCCGAGGACGAGCGCTCTCTCCATATTGATTCTTACCAGCAGTGGGCGGGCACGGAGGCGGGACCTGGCGGGGCCCGAGTTGCCTCTCCATTGGTCTGAGCGGCTCGGCCGGGCGGGGCAGTTAGCAAATTAGGCTGCGCGTTCGCCACCCCCCCCCCACCTCCACCCCCCCCACCCCCCTCAGGAGGGCGGGGCCGGAGGTTTCGATTAGTTGTCGCTGCTGCTGGGGAAGGTAAAGCGGCGACGGCGGCCTCAGGAGCGGAAGGTTTCCCGGCTGGAGGTGGGGGACAGAGCTGGGTGAGTAGTCTCGCCGCCACCCGTCTGCCAAGTCTCCTTGCCCTCGTACGGCCCCGCGGCCACCCAGCTGCTCCCGAGGGAGGAAACCCACCCGGTGCCCCGGGCGGTCGTGAGAGGGGGCGGTGGCGGCGCCTGTCTCTCCAGAACGGGGCGACGCGACGAGAACGCCTCAGCCTGGAGCGGCTCCTCCTCACCTCCCGTGCGCCGCGGGGAGGGCTTTTCCCCGGAGAGGGACTGGGGCTGGATTTGGGTGTGGGGCGAGCGGAGGGCGTGCAGACAGGCGGAGGTCTAGCCTGCGGCGTCCCCGCCCTGTCGCCCCCGCGGCGCGGCTCCCCCGGGCTTGCGGCGAGGGAAGCCCCTTCCCACCGGCGCCGAGGAGGGACCTGCGGGCCGGGCCCCCGCCTGAGGTCCGAGGGTGCCCGTGCCCCTCTGGGGGCTGCGAGCCGCGGCCCCGGCCCCGCTGACCTTGGCTGCCCGCGCGGGTGGGCAAGCGACCCTGCCGCCGGCCCCGCGGCTCCCCTGGCCTTCCCCGAACAAGTTTCACGCGTTGCTGTGAAGTTCACGACCGACTTAGCGGGGAGAAGCAGAAATTGGCCCCCTTTCAGATCTTGCTAGCCTTTGGACCTTCACAGAAATGAAATCCTGGGCTTTGGAACCATCTCCCAGAATAAACAGGTCCTTCTCGCATTGACACGTTTTGTGCCCACGTTGGGGGAAAAAATAACCTGAACATATTTCAGCGTACAGGCAGGTCGTCCTTGAGGATTTTGTTTCTCGCTTCACTTGAGTGTTAAAGCACAGATGCCTGGATAAGAAGAGCCTGACCTTAGTATCTTTCTCTACAGTGAGATTCGATGGATGCTGTCTTATTTAAATAGCTGCAGATCAGTATGCTGTTAACACAAACTATTTTAATTAACTGAAATTTAAGCTGATTTTAGAAAGTATTGTTGACACAGAATAATTTCTTTCCGTGCATCTGAAAGAGATTTGTTTGAGCGTAATGGTTATGTAGGTAATGTAAAGATTACACAAATTAATTTGAGGGCATTTGACTGAAAACGAGAGACATAAATATGTATAGGATTATCATTTTAGGTAACATCTGCAGGAACATTTTCAGCTTCTTCCTTTCTTGCAGTAGGGTTACAAAAAAGACTTCCTTACCGAGACTATTCGGAATTATCAGTTATCTGTGAATGACATGTAGATGCAAATTTGTTTTTTAATTTTTTTAAGTGTTTTAAAATATTCATAAGATGTAAGAAGCTATGCTTACGTGTCCCTGTGTGTTTAGTGTTGAAAGAGGGTAGTATAACCTTATTTAATAACCCAATTAGGGTTCATTAATAATAAATGTTTTTTAAGTGTGCCCCTTTTTGAGAATATGATAGTTGAGTAGTAGCAAGCCTTTTCATTTCGTTTATTAAAGTACTATTTTAGGTTTGAGCAGCAGTATTACCAGTTTGACACCACCAGTGGGTGTTTCTGTTGACAAATGCAGAGAAGAGAACATTTGGGAAGGAAATCTCTTTTTTGCTGGGGGTGGGGGGGAGCAGGCGAAGTGAGAGGGGAAAGGAGCCGGAAGAGAGAAGCTAGAACTAAAGCATCCAGCACAGTGTATGCTGAGCAGTTCACAAGTACAAGGAAACCTAGTTAGGAAGAAAAGAAATTCAGTTTGACTGTATTAAATAATAGACCTCCAAAAGAGGCATACTAAATAAAGTTAATCATTTAACTGTTAAATAATCTACCATTTAAGAGTAGTTGGAAGATCCCCAATTAGAGAGGGTATCAAATTTTTCTGAATTGTCTTGTCTTTTTAACGTAATTAACGCAAAGATTAACTTGATACATACATGCATACATATGCATATATAGAGAGCTTAGTATTCCAACTTTCTTTAGCATATTTCCTAAGCCTGCATTTTGAAAACAAATCTTGATATATTAAAAATTAGAAATATCATTCTCCAGAGAGCATTGCTTTTTTTCCTTGCTCAGTCTTGTAATTTGTTCATGATTTGGGAGCTTGTGGTGGGATTTTCTTTTTTACCTCTTTATCGCAGGTTTTAGGTTTTTATTTATGCAAGTTCCCTGGACTAAATCTGCCATTATTTTCATTGTAATTTTCTTGGAGTTATTTAAATCAGAATGTGGCATCTACAGTATTCCCTGGGGTTTTAAAAGGAAAGGCTTCCATGGAAAGAGATTGCAGGGCCACCTCACATAGATGAGTAACAGGAGGTTGACTCGAATCAGATGTATATTCTTCCAAATATGTTGCATGGGGTTCAGACAGTCTCATTTAATGAGAACCAGATCTTACATGGTATTTCTACTTTGAAGGTGCAGTATTGTTACATTACAAACTGAAATACAGCAGTGGAGGAATTCCTTTAAGTATGCTTTTTTTCCCCTAGCCTTGTTTCACCACTGTGTCCAAGAATCTATGTGAGGCTCTCTTTCAACAATAGTTGCATTGTTGGAAATGACAGTGGCTTCTGTTGTAGAAAGTTAACCTTTCATTATGATTTACGTTCTACTTTGCAATGGAAAATTCAGCTATGTTTGAGAAATTAGCTATAGGTGATTTGTAAAGTAAGCAGAGAAAATAAGTTTTCTTCAGCGTATCTGTTTTTCTTCAGCATACCTGTTAAAATTTCACTTTCTTTCCCCTTCCGTTTTGATAACTTTGGTGGTTATCTTTTATTTCTTCTAGATGTTAGGAGATGTGCAAATATAGTACTTTATTTTGGCATTTAGTGTGATGATACAACTTGGTGTAGGGGAAGAACATCACAAAGCTGAGTAAAGCAAAAAGAAAGTTTTATTCAGCATATATTCAAAAGGACAAAAGTGGGAAAAGGACAACCATGCTGCCAGAGCCATGTCTGCCCGAGTCCAAGGAAATATCGCAGAACAGACAAAGGTGGGAAAATGGACAAGCATGTTGCTAGAGCCATGTCTGCCCAAGTCCAAAGAATATTCCAGAGTAGGCAAGAATGGGAAAACGGACAATCATGCTGCCACAGCCATGTCTGCCCGAGTCCAAAGAATATTACAGA
>NW_004444036.1:2326098-2344974 GCF_000243295.1 Trichechus manatus latirostris
ACAATGCCCAGAGCAAAATGGTCTTACTGGTTTATCTGGACCATTGTTTGACTCAGAGTGGCTTCAGGAACCAGTTTTTTTCTCAAAGCTTGAGGTTCAAAAGGATACCCAAAGACAATATCCTGTGTGGGTTGCGTAACCTTCATGAAAACCAGAAATCTGGATTCCAGGAGAATTATATACAACTCTCTCAGCATTCTTTCCTTTGGATCATGATCTTGTTATGGAATCTTTTACAAAAATGCTCAACAAATGGTAATTGGGCATCATCTGGTTTTTAAGCAGGCACCATACAGTGAACTAAGAAGTGGAATAGAAACACTAACAATAATATTAGGCCAATTGCCTGAAATAACCAATGAAACCATGACCGTAAGGTCTTTGAACCAAGGAAACAAATTTCATGAGGTGTTTGTTTATACATAAGCAGCATTAGTGACTGTTTCATGTGCCTCAACAGCAACTACATTCTGCAAAACCTCAGACTGTTAATATAAATACAGCAACATTTATCTATTAAGGCACAAACTGTTTCTTAAGAGACTAACAGGAAATCTAATGCTATTCTATTTTTTAAAATCATAGCTGAAATTTCAGACACTTCTCTGGTTATTATATTTACAACTTTGCTGAGTTTACCAACAGGAACTTCTGATTCAAGAGTTACAATATCTAAACCCATCTGTTATATAATTTAGGAGAAGAAAAATAGTTTCTTATATCCAGAAATTAGACCTTAAAACATCAGCAATATTCCCACATAAAACCCATAGTTTCCCTTCATTTACTCAGTCTTATATAGTTAATTTCTGTTCCATGTGATTCTGGATCAGCCTCAGTCTGAGAACTCATCAGCTTCTCGTAAGAGTTCTGGAAATCTTGATTGAGTCTAGTCACAGTCTTTTTAGCAAGTCCAGTATAGTCCATCTTTTTGTTGAGATATTTTGGTCAAATGTTTTCAGCAAATCAACAAAGTAAAAACTTATCTGCAGATGACAAAACTTAATATGGCCATGATTAATTCATAAACATAATATTCTTAAATAGTAAAAGACCTGATAGAAATTAATTATAAACACAACGTACAGGCCAAACAAAATCAGTTAAAAAAAAAAACTTCAGATAAAAAATATTTCTAAATATGATCATTAACCATATTCAAAGAGCTTCAGATATAATACATAATAATTTTGAGACAAAATATCATATAGTCAGGATATATTAAGAATATACCAAAATTATCAAATCTCTAAATACCTGAATTGTAATAAAAAAAAAACTTCATGGGTAAATGATATGAATTCTCCAATCAAACCATTGGCTTTGATGATGCTAGATTCAAAAAGATAAAGTTATGACCAAGTTAACAATATAGAAATAATAATATTATAGGTCACTGTGAAGCAATACTTAAGTTATTTAACCAAAGATCTTAAAGTAAAAACCTTAGCTTTCTTTTCTAAAAGCCATGCGGCTTAGTATTCAGACTCAGGAATCTTATTCTAATGAGAGGCTGAACCTCTGTCTTTGAGGCAGATTACACAAATTAACCTTTTAACTCAGAAATCAAAATTTTGTTATTTTAACAGCGAGAAACCCAATTCTTTGTTTTCTATGCTACTTAACATTAAAACTTCTAAAAATCTCATAGATTAAACCATTAAACTTTAGTCAGCCAGATAAAACTTAACCATAGCAAATAAATTTCTTTTTCAGTAAACCTCTTAAACGTTGCCTTTGTTGCATATATCTCATAGTGCATCTCTTTAAATGACAAACATGAACACACCCATTAGCATACTTAAAATATATATATATATTCTTCCTCTTGTGTCATAAAAAGCAAAAGTATATAAGCTTAAATTATGACAAATATCTGTTAACTCAATTTAACATCAATAAATTACCTAAAATGTCTTGGGAATTATTTTAAGCCTGTATACCATAAAATGTAACTGTTGTTGAAAGAAAAGGCTACCTAAACATTCTAAGATTTCACTAAACTTTTACTACTCATATTTTTCCCAACCTAATTTTAGCCCTTAAAGATTTTATCAACTGGCTTTGGAAATCACAAAGTATCTGCTCATTTAACCAATTCATTGATATGGCTGTGACCTTAAGTGTCTGGCTAGGAGGGGACACATTTTTCCAGGCCACTTCAGGTGTGTCTCTTTGTGATTTCTATTGTTTGACTTCTTAGAGTTCCCCTGTAATACAGAGAACTTGTTTACAGTTCTATGAACAGGATCCACTCAATTTCTAATAACTATAGCAAAGCAGCAATTTTTCTTATCTTTTGTCTTAAAAGAGTCTCCACCTAGTTGGTGGGAGTCTTTCAAAAGCTTCCCTGGAGCTACACAACCTTGGAGACTGGGGACTGAGGAGGCCTGACCTTGCCCTGCCCTCACTCTCTTGACTCATAGAAGACATTTACATATGTTTAAATTGATGGAGGCATTTTGAAAGGCTATCTACTCAGTAAATACCAAAACTCTTTAGCCATTTTGTAAATGAATCCAACAATTCTTGGCTACCAAGACTGGGGGTGTCATCCCAATTCGTTTGCATATCTTTAAGTTGACCTAGGAATTTTGAAGGACAAAAGATAACTAATTTCTTTTTTACTGTTCTGGAGCTGCTACTTTTACTTTAAGACAAAACTATCCTTTTCCTTAAATAAAACACATTTCATATAGTATCTAGCATAAGTTACTTAGAAAGATTTCGCCTTTAAGATTGACATAGAACATAAAGATCTTAGTGTACTTTTAAATAGACCAATTTATATCAAAGTTTCTCCACATAGCTATTAAAAATCTAAATCATAAGACAGACACAAGACGCAGTTTTTTTTCTGGATGAAGAAAGAACTGAGGTTCTGTGACTAGCCTTACAAAAAATAGCAATTCTCAGCCATAGCCACCAATCTAATACAAGACAAACTTAGACACAATGCTCTAAACCAGAAGCAAGCTCTTAGGACAAAAGGAGACAGAAAGATCACATAAACTCACCAGACAATACCACACAAAACAAGGATATGGGGATCCTAGTTTCCTAAAGTATATATAGCAATTTTTGGTAAAACTGACTCAATCCAACAGAAAAAAACAGGTACAGAACTACCACTTCTCCCTTAAATATCATAACACAGGTTGGGAGCTGCCACCTCCCCCTGAGAATTCGGCAAAACAGGCAAGAGCTGCCACCTCTCCCTGCAAATTTGGCAAAACAGAGCACTATTTTCCAGGTTTTCTCTGAGCCACAAAAAGGCCCAAATTTTGCAGCTCATAGTGACTGAAAACTCTTTGAAAATAGAATTACCTCTTTAATGTTTCCAGTGCCCGAATCCGGACCTAAACTGCAGTTCACTTAAAGAGTTACTAAAGTCACTCTTAACCAAATGATCAATTCAAGCAAAAATCTAAGAAAGATTCTCCTTAATTAAACAACTGGTTTTCGAACAAATATGCCTAACACAGCTTAAGAAAACATGAGAAAGAGAACAAAAAAGAATAAGCAAAGGCTCGTTTTCCAAGAGCACTCACCCCTTCGGTGTCGAAAGGACATGGAGTGGGAACATGTGGGTCCAGAAAATAGGACCTCTCTTTGCTAACTTCTCCACAATCCAGCTCTCCTCGAGGTCGACTGGATTCGTAGCTTCAGAATCTTTGACGACTACACCATTAACTGTTGTAGGGGAAGAACATCACAAAGTTGAGTAAAGCAAAAAGAAAGTTTTATTCAGCATATATTCAAAAGGACAAAAGTGGGAAAAGTCCAACCATGCTGCCAGAGCCATGTCTGCCCGAGTCCAAGGACATATCACAGAACAGACAAAAATGGGAAAATGGACAAGCATGTTGCTAGAGCTATGTCTGCCCAAGTCCAAAGAATATTCCAGAATAGGCAAGAATGGGAAAACAGACAAGCATGCTGCCATAGCCATGTCTGCCCGAGTCAAAAGAACAGTTACAGAGCCATCACTATATATTAACATTACAAATGGGCAAAACCATTGAAAGCTTAGCCTTTTCAGATTGGCTAGAAACTGTGATCATACATTTTGAATTGTCTTTCTTAACAATCATTGGTATAGGTTTCAGTTACGACAGTCAGGAGGGTCTTCATTGGTCCAAGAAATTTCTAGTCACTAAATGCTAATAGAAAAAGATAAAAGTAGAAAGTCTTTTGTGTTGTGTTTGATGTGAAAGTTTCCCTAAAAGATATTTTCCAAGATTATTTTAGCTATTGTCTTTATACCTCAGGGCCCAGTTGATGTGTCCTTGTGAGTCCAGCTCCAGCTGGGTCACATTCTCTATGCTCAAGGACAGGGAATAATAACTCCAATATTATTTCCTAAATCAGACTTTTTCATTTAATATATTGATGTCTAATAACAAGAGGCATTTAAGAACAAGTGAATCCACATGCATAGATCCAAAGTGTGAGGGGAAATCCTTTAGATAACCCTTAACCTTGATACAAGAATAGCAAAGGTTGAAGTGTTAAGTTGATTTCTAAGTAGAAAAGGCTGTTTACTCAGAATTTGGTAATTTTAGATTCTAAAATTTTATTTTTTGGCAGGATCAATTAATTTGACAACATTAAATTCCTTGATAGAGGAGGAGATAGAATCCCAAAGGTTCTTTATCATCAGATGATGATGTCAGTTGGAGCAAATATTTCAACTTATGAAAATCATTCAGTTAAAAGACTACATGTAAAATTTCTGGTTGGGAGGCTTTTCCGATTTGCTTTTAATCTTAACCTCAGCATTAGAAATCTTTTGTTGGTGGTGCACAATTTTTGTTTTTGGATTTTAATTTTTGATAGTTTTTAGAATGTTTCCTTTATGTACAGTAGTTCCTGAATGTCTGAATTACTCAAAGATCTGGCCTCATTACTCATTGGAGTTTATACACTTACTTTTTATTACTGAGATATGAATTTAGGTGCAATTTTGTCAGTGGGTAGGAAAACTGAGGGTGAGGACCTTTGACCTGAAGAGCCTGTTAACATTTAGACAGTTCAGATTTGGGGATTAACAGAAAATTATTAGGTTAAAAAGGGCCTGCCTAGTCCAGTCATTCAGGTCTTTAAAATCAGTTGTCAACACTTTGCATTAAACTCTTTGCTTGGAAGCATTTGTGTATGAGATAGTTCTAATCAGGGTCAAATTTTGGGTTTCCTTTATCTTTTGGGCAGTCTTTATAATAATTAAATTGTAATATTCTATATATTGAGCCTTACTGAATACCAGATACTGTGGTAAATGATTTATTTGCATCAGCATTTGTGTGTGTGTGTGTGTGTGTGTGTGTGTGTGTGTGTGTGTGTATTCTTACAACATCTCTATGAGGTAGATATTTTTTAATTTCACATACACACGTGGTCAAATGGGCTCAGAGAGAGAAACTAATTTGTCCAGGTTACCCAGCTAGTACTCAGCAGAGGCCAAATTTCAGTCCAAACCGGTCTGACCTGAACCTGTGCTCTTCAGAACCATGCTTTAGGCTTCTCTTTAGGAATCTGGTTCCCCAAACATATTTTGAGCTTCATGCCCTGGGATGGTCCTGGAGGTATAAACAGGCCTCCTGGAGTTCACCGGGCTGCATTGGCAAGGCTACCTTACCTTTAATCACATGAGAGGCTGGACTCAGGTGTGGACAGATGGAGGTAAAGCACTGCTGGATAGGACAGCTGGAAGTGTAGACTTTTCTAAGCGGGTCATTAGTTCTGCTTTTTCATAAATGAAGGTTGTACATAATCATTTATGCCCAAAATGAGGTATCTGTTTCTAATTAACCACTTGGTATTTCATGTTTCTGCATGTTCCATTATAAGTTTTGACTGACTTTGATTAAATTTGCTACACTAATAAAGAAGTAAGGATGGCAAGACTATGTCTCACATACTTTGGACATGTTATCCGGAGGGATCAGTCCCTGGAGAAGGACATCATTCATGCTTGGTAAAGTAGAGGGTCAGTGAAAAAGAGGAAGACCCTCAATGAGATGGGATTGACACAGTGGCTGCAACAATGGGCTCAAGCATAATAACGATTGTGAGGATGGCGCAGGACTGGGCAGTGTTTCGTTCTGTTGTACGTAGGGTCGCTATGAGTTGGAAACAACTCGATGGCATCTAACAGCAACAATAAAGACTATGAAGATACTCCTTGAATTCAATTTTATGCTTCAGATGCACTCTTGAAGTAAAATGGCAGCCATTAAATTTTCAGATGGGTACCTTTTCTGTAATAATGACTAAAGTGAAATAAAATCTGGAGGTGAAGTCTACAGAGATATGTTATTGTTTCTTAATGTGTAGAAGTTAGACTCAGATCAGAATTTTTCTACTACAAGAATAGAATTTTTTGCTACTTAAAGCCCCTTGGGATTATTATTATTTTAAGCAAGACCTGTCATTAAGAGAGCTAAACAGTTGCCTAGCCCGAAGGAACACTTAGGTCCGCATTAGGAAGGAAAAGGACTGTGTGTTAGAGCAGGACAGTTGCTCTACACAGTTGGGTCTTAAACAGAGTTTTTTTTGTGATTTCTTTAAAAAGTAGTTTTTCAATATGCATTTTTTAACAGCTTTATTGAGGTGTAATTTATATACCATAAAACTCGCCCATTTTAACTGTACCATTCGATGATTTTTAGTCATTTTGCAGAGTTGTATAACCATCACTACTACCCATTTTAGCATATTTCTATCACCCCAGACATATCCCTCCTGCCCATTTGCAGTCATCATGCACTTTTTTACCTTATTATTTGCTTCTGTTTAGATCCCTTTATCATCAGACACTGATAAATGAAATCACATAGATCTTAATCCTTATATCTTTAAAAAGTATATCTTCTTACACACACTATTGTTATTACTTTTTGTATCTTCAGACGTTTTTGCCTAAACCTAATGCATAGCACAATATAAAATCCAGTACTGCAAATGGTATAAATTACCTTGTCCTTGTGGTTTTGAGTTAGTTTTGGTGTTTTTAAACCAGCAAATAAAATACAGAGTTCTTAGTGATAGGTTGGAAACGCAAGAAAAAGAAATCAAAGTGAAAGTAATATAGTTATTGTGCAACCAAAAAATTACTTTAAGATTTAAGGCCATGGGTAAAATAATTGGTTTTCTTGTTTGAACTCTAATCGCCCTTGAGAGATTCATGTCTACTGTGCATGCCATAGAGCATGCTTCATCAATTCAGGTATTCAAACATTGTCTGGTTTCTGCTTTAGCCTGGATTGTTGTGGGATTTAGAAGCAGGTTAACATGCAGGGTACTGTAGCTGCTTTTTCCTGCCTGCATCATTTTCTTCGTGGTTGCCCTCTACGTGAGCTGGGGAGTAAAGCCAACTTGGGAACTTAGAGTAGGTAGAGTTATGCTGCACAGGCGAAACTCTACCTCTTTCTGCAGTCTTCTACTTTGCTCAAGGTACTGCTTGTGTATAGATGGACACTGCTGATAGGCTAACTTATGAGCATTATTTCTTATTTATTTTTGGGTACACATTTGGAATGGTTTGGTTGGAAGTAAAATGTTTTGGAAACTGTATCTACCCTTCATTGCTTCTAGATGAACATTTTTCTATGGAAAGTAACCCTTACAGTTGCCAGGCAGGTAAATCAATAACTTTTTGTGTGCTAGATTGTGTCTGGATTTTTAATAACAAATAGATTATACACACAGCACTGGTCTAATATTATTAGTTTGCTGTAAATTTAGTCATAACTGGTTTGAAATAGGTTTACCTTAGTGTTTTTTATTTGTTTTTTAAACTATGTAACAGCTATGGCTGTATGATTCTGTCATTAGTTTGTAATGCTTCCTAAAAAAGATGCCTAATATCAAATAGTGACATAAGAAGTGCTTTCTGACTATGTAACTTTTTTGACTGATAGGAAAATAATGATTTTGATAGTAAGAACAACTTTGGTAATGGAAATTAACAAAACATATGGGATGAATACATTATATTTTTGTTTTTAGAAAGACTTCCTTAAATTATTTAAAATTTTCAGTAGGTTCTCAATTTGGATTTTGTGTTATGCCTAAAGATGAGGTTCTTGGTAGTGTGATATGCTATTATAATGGTCAAATTACACACACACACACACACACACACACGCACACATACACTCATATGAGGAACAAATGGCAGATAAAAAAATGGTGATGAGTAATAATTCAAGAACGACTTACTGACTTGAATTTGCCCAGTTGTGCAGACATTGGTCAAGAGTAGAATCCTGATGAGTAGAATCCTTTAGAGCTTACAGAGCTGGTTCAGGTGTGACACATCCTAGAATTTATCCACATACCCAGACACACCCCCACACCCCTGGTTTGACATCCTCTTGTGGGACTTACTAACTTTAATTGGTAGTAATTATTAAAATTATTATTAGTAATATTACCACTAACATTTATGATTAGCAATGCAGAAGAAAAGGTTTGATTTTCATTGTTAATTTTTTGAAAATAGTTGAGGTAGACAAAAGCTAATTTTGTGCAAATTGGTGCTTCTTAATCAGTTTTTTTTTTTCTTCCTAAAATAACCTGCTCTGCACCTTTAGGATCTGTCCTTCATTTAGCAAATATTTATTGAGTGTGTGTATATACTGTGTACCAGACTGTGCTAGAGGCTGGATTAAGTGACAAATAAAATGGAGGTAGTCCCTGCCCTCAGAGAGTTTACAGTCTTGAGACGAGGCAGAGAGGTACAAGCTGTGGGAGTGTATAACCCGGTAGGAATGGGGAATCTGTCCTTGGGGGAGGGCATAAGAGGGCCACCCTGAGGAAGTGACAGGTAAGCTAAGACCCGAAGAATGAGAAGAAGATAGTCTAGTTGGGGCAATAAGCTTTCCAGGTAAAAGGAACTGTACGTACGTTCAAATGCCTTGAGGCAAGGTCTGAGGGGGAGGTGGGGAGAAAGAGGCTTTTGAAAAACTGAACCTTCTAAAGAACTGAAAGAAATCTTAAAGTGGTTGGAAAGTAGAGGAGCAGGTGATGAAGCAGAAGTAGGCAAGGGCCAGGTCATCTGCTGGCTTTTTGAACTAGTCCTGTTTCCTGGGAAGCCATTGAAGGTTTTAAGCAGGAGTGTGACATGAAATGCCACAAAAACAAGAGTTTTAGCTCAATGGAGCTTTGATAATTTACCAGAAAGATTATAATCTCTGCAAAGTAAAATATTCTTCCCTCATCTCATTAAAATTTTTGTAACCACTTCCTTGATTGATTGTCATCCATGGTACTCTTTTCATTGTTTCTGTAGAAATTACCTTTAATTTTCTAAAGGCTCCTCCCCCCCCCATCCCTCACCATTCTGTTAACCTTATATAGGAATGTCATTTCTATTTATAACTGAATTAAAAAAATTTTTTTCTTGACAATTTTAGCTCTATTCAATATTTAAACTTAACTCTTTGCTCTCCCCCACCCCCTAGAATAGCCACTGCATCACCTACTTCTTCAAACATTTTCTTTGAAATCTACATTTTAATGCAGCCTTTCATTTAGCTCACTTTTGACATGAGTTCTTGGCCTTTTCTGAACCATTCTATACCTGCTCTGTATTCTTCCCTTATTGCCTTAATCATTTCTGTGTCTGCTGGTGGTAACTTGAAGCGTTTGCAGTGCAGTCGGCCTTCCCTATCCGCAGGTTCTGCATCCTTGGATTCAACTGACCGCGGATGGAAAATATTTAAAAAAAAAAAAGTTCCAAAAAAAAACCCTTGAACTTGCCGTGGGCCGAGCAGTACACTGAATCCACACAAATAAAGTGAAGTGTAGACATCCCCTGCTGTAGCCTCCCACCATTTCACAGATCCTCAGTCTCTAGCACTCCTTGTTTCAGCATTGTTCCCCTCTCGTCTCGTTCTTTCGCTCCTTGTGTTGTGTGCACCCTTTGTTTCTGTAAAAAAAAAAGACTCCTGAAAAGCAATTGAGTGGTCGGAGAAATCCCTCAAAGGCTAAGTGTGGGGAGGTGGAGGAAAGCGAGAGGAAGGAGTTCCGGGCTAGAAAGGGAAGGCTGGTTGGCTCTGTAAAATGCTACAGCCTCCAGAACTTCAAGATGAGGAGAATCCACATCGGCTGATGCCCACGCCAGCATCACTGTTCCCAGAAGAGCTCAAGAAACTTATAGAAGAGAAAGGCTACCTTTCAGAGAAGATCTTCAATTGTGATGAAACAACTATTTACATAGCATTTGCACTGTATTAGGTATTATAAGTAATCTAGAGATGATTTAAAGTATATGGGGGAGGATGTGCTTAGGTTATATGCAGATACTGCACCATTTATATAAGGGACTTGAGCATCTGTGGATTTAGGTATCTGCGGGGGGGGGGGGGGGTTGGGGGCGGTGCCCTGGAACCAATCCCCCGCGGATACCGAGGGATGACTGTGGTTTGTGTCATTCCTGTTTCATTTTCTATGTGGCCCAGGGCATGTATTTTAAAAGAGTAGCCACATTTCAGATTTTAGCGTTTGAAACTGATGCTTTTTGCTAGTGGTTTCTGTAGCATCCAGAGCTACTGACCTATGTGCAGGATTGCTAAAGGAAGTCCATAATTGCCTGTCTTTGGCTGACTTTGTGGTAGGGTAATGGTTTGAATATCTTGGAGTCTGTGTTATTCAGGCAACTAAAAGGGTATCTGTGTCATAGCAGGCAATGGAATACAAAGACAAACTGGGGTGCTCTGCCCTTATGGAGTTTGTAACCAGCAGAACAGGAAGAAAACAATTACTTAAGTACAGGGCAAAATGCACTTTCAGAGAGAAACACAGGGCACTGTACTCTAGGCTTGAGGAGGTGCACTTGAAACAGATCAGAAAGGACTGGAAAAGGAAATGATTTCTGAGTGTTTGTGAAGAGTCTTACAGGAGGCCAGAATGTCAGGTGGAGGGAAGGGGGTTTCAGGCAGAGGGCATATGCAGAGGCATGGATTGAAGAATGGGCATGTAAAGCTGGGAGAATTACAAGAAATAACTTGGATTTATATATTGCATGCCTTGCTTTGATGCTTTTACCCCAGCTACAGCCTAGGATCTTATTTTCTTTCTTTATGGCCATCTTTTGTTTTTTTTTTGTCCATTTTAACTTTTACCTGAGAGTATATGAAGGAAATACTAAAGCCAGGAGTTCAAATAGAGGTAGAGATAGATAGCTAGATAGCTGCTATTGAGTCAACTCCGACTCGTGGTGCCCTCTTATGTACAATAGAATGAAACATTGCCAGGTCCTGCGTCATCCTCATGTCGCTGTCATGTTTAAGTTCATTGTGGCGGCTACTGTGCAGGTCCATCCCACCAAGGGATCCACCATCCCTCACTGGCCCTCTACTTCATCAAACATGATGTCCTCTCCAGCAATTGATCCCTCTTGATGATGTGTCCAAAGCAAGCAAGTTGGATAATGTTCTGTTGTGATCCATAAGGTTTTCATTGGGTAATTTTTGAAAGTAGATCTCCGGGTCTTTCTTCCTAGTCTGTCTTAGTCTGGAAGCTCCATGAAACCTGTCCACCCTGAGTGACTCTGCTGATACTTGAAATACCGGTTGCATAGCTTCCGGCAGCATAGCAACATGCAAGTCACCACAGTACGGCAGACTGACAGACGAAACGAAACTAAGAAAAAACCTGTTGCCGTCGAGTCGATTGTGACTCATAGCAACCCTATAGGACAGGGTAGAGCTGCCCCATAGAGTGCCTGGTGGATTCGAACTGCCATCCTTTTGGTTAGCAGACGTAGCTCTTAACCACTTTGCCACCAGGGTTTCCACTGACAGACGAGTGGTGGTTAAATACTGGTGGGCCTTGGGAAAAGTGGATAAGCAGATGGTATAGGTTTTCTATTGTTAGCTCTGTGTTGTTAGTTGCTGTTGAGTCAGTTCCCACTTAAGGTGACCTCATGTGTAAGCTCTGTGGAGGCATGGAATGTTGACTTTGTCCCCATAGCATCTAAAACATTGCCTGGCATATAGGAAATGCTCAATAAACAGTTCTCTTATGAAAGGTGCCCCTTTTTTCTCCTCCTATCTCCTCATGTCAGTGCCTTCTTCCTTGTTCAGTGGCTTCTCTTCTGTATCAGGATCCTACTTTGACTTTGTACCCTCAGCATCTAGCACATTGCCTGGCATATGGGAAATGCTCAATAAATAGTTCTCTTATGAAAGGTGCGCCTTTTCTCCCTCTATCTCCTCATGTCAGTGCCTTCTTCCTTGTTCAGTGGCTTCTCTTCTGTATCAGGATCCTACTTCGTGGATCTTCCTCCCTGATCACTCTATAGACGTACTTGTTCTGTGTTTAGGACAAAAAAACAAAAACAAAAACACCAAACCCTTTGCCATCGAGTCAATTCTGACTTATCGCGACCCTGTAGGACAGGGTAGAACTGCCCTGTAGGGTTTCCAGTAAGCAACTGGTGGATTCAAACTACTGACCTTTTGGTCTTAACCACCATGCCACCAGGACTGCAGTCTAGGACATAACTGTGTGATAATTGGATCCACGTTGGTGTATGAGTAGGTGCTAGTGGCTCCCTGTAGAGCTCCTGAAACTTTTCTACCAACATTTACATTATGGCAGATGAAGGGGAGGCCAAAGTTGACAACTACAAGAGTGACATTTCTCTGAGTTTTTTCATGATTTATTGCATAAATTCATTGAAATGCTGTGTTATATTCCATAATGAACTTGTGTCTTCATTATGACCGGGCAGTTTGTGTGTGTATATCAGCAAAACCAACAATCCGTGAAGACGTTGCTTATTTATCATGTGACTTCACACACTTCTAGTTTACTGTTTATGTCCCTCAGATGGGAAGCAGGTTTTAAATGTGTTACCACATTGAGGTAAAATATTTTCCTTACAAAAAGACTCCCTAGGGATGCAATGACTTTAACAAAGAATCCATCAGGCAATAGCTGAGTTAGTTAGATTGAGGTTTTTTTAAGCATGATGTAGTAGACTTTTACCATTTTGAATTGCTCAGTGTCTTAAATATCTTCTCTACATTTTGGTGGTATCTCATATTTTGGGTCCACTTTCCCAGAAAACTCACATCCCCAGGCTTTCTTGCAGCTAGGATACAGGTTTGTGACCAAGGTTTCACCGGTTACACAGAGTGAGACTTGTATATAGAAGTGAGCCTTATGAGGTGACAGTCATGTATAGTTGAATCAATGATGTAGTGATCATGGTGACAGAGAAGTTTGGTTTTTAAGGATTGGCAGGTGCAGAGCTTATGGAATTTAGTTCCAAATGTTCTAGGTACTGAGTGATGGGCAATAAATTTGCAGGTGTAGGGGGATAATTTATCTTCCTTTATATTCTCTGATTATCTGAGATTTGTGGTTTGATGTCTTACGTTAATTTTGGAATTAATTTTTCAGCCGCTTTCTCTTCAAATATTTCTTCTGGCCTGTTCTCTCTTCTCTTTGATATTGTTCCACAGCTCTTGAATGTTCTGGTTTTTTTTTTTTTTTTCTTTTTTGCTCCCACTCTGTTTTGTCTTCGTTTTTCAGTTGGGGTAATTTCTGTTAACCTGTCTTAAAGTTCACTGATTCTTTCCTCAGCTGAATTGAGACTACTGATGAGCCCATTGAAGGCCTTCTTCATCTCTCAACTATATTTTTCATTCCTAAGCACTTTCATTTTATTCTTTCTCATAGTTTCTCTGTCTGCTAAAATTACCTATCTCATTTTGCGTGCTGTGCTCCTTTTGGGTTAGAGCCCTTAACATGTTACATATAGTTATCTTAAACTTCATTCTAGATATTCCCAACATCTGTTTGATTCTGTATCTGGTTCTTATGAGTGCTTGAATGCTTTGTCCTTTCTGAGTGTTTTTTTCTTTGCCTCTTCTTATCCCTTATGATTTTTTGTTGCAAGCCTGACTTGTAAAAGGGTAGAGATCAAGGTAAGTAGTTGTTATGTCTGGAAATAGGTGCATCTTTTCTTCTGCTAGGCCTTTATTGCAGGGATTTGGCTTAATCTAGTTAGGAGTTGGGCTGAGTTTGAGTGGGAGTGGGAGTGAGTTTACCAGAACAATGTCTGTTCCATTCTGAGTTTCTGATCTTCCCTTTCAACTGTGCTCTTGTTCTTTGCCAGTCCCTCTCCCAGCAATATTTTGCTGTTACTTGTTTTGGAAATTGGTTAGCTTAGAGATGGTGAGTGGTTTCCCTGGTAGTTTTGATTAAGCCTCATTTTTAGGCATGTGTCTATTTCCTGGGTCTTGCCCTTCCTCTGGCTGTTGCAGTGGGCTCAGTATGTAATCCTGCCTCTTTCTACAGGAGTAGGGGGTCCAGCTTTCCCCAGCCACAGTTGTGTTTTCACCAGTGCCTTAAGGGTGGAAGTGCCTATTGTTTTATCTCCCACAGAATAAGGCTTTTCTTCCATACTGGAGATGGGAGAAAGATCTGGGTGGAGTTTCTTGCTCCTACTGGCATAGTTGCTGCTCCCTTCCCCCAAGTTTGCATCACAATAGGCACTCTTCCAGGCTTTTTCCTCTTTGTTAGTGCCTGGTGGGGTTGGTGGAGGAAAATCCTGCAGAAGGTTGGGGACTCCCCAATTTCTGTGACCCACAGTGTTTTTACACTGTTCCTTCGGGAAGCACATTGGGCTTTCACCAGTTTGTCAACTGTTCTAACTGAATCTCCCTTATTGGTGTCCAGTGGCAGTCTACCTCAGGTGAGCTTATGGCTGTCTCTGCTCCCTGCGGGCACTGTTTCTCCTTAGATTTTTGAGCCAGTTGGTTGCTCTGTGATGTGTTATTTGAAATTAGTCCAGTTCTTTTTTGTCATAAGGGGAGCAGCTATGTTCCTTCCAGTTCCCTTATTCTGGGGTGGAAGCCAGAAGTTTGGTTACCCTTAAATTTTTAACACGCACGTTTATCTAATTCTAAACTTAATTATTATTCCTATCCTCCAAAATAGTTTTAGAATGGTTTACCTCTAAACTCCTATCTCCTCTTCCATGTTAATATTATCTATGCTTTAGTATTGCCTTGTTTAAGCCACTTTTGTTGTTGTTGTTAGGTGCCTTGGAGTAGATTCTGACTCATGGCAACCCCATGTGACAGAGTTAGAACTACCCCAGAGGGTTTTCTAGGCCATAATCTTTAAGGAAGCAGATCACCAGATTTTTCGAACCACCAACCTTTCGGTTAGCAGCTGAGCGCTTAACTGTTGTGCCACCACGGCTCCTTTTAAGCTACCTTAAGCCTATAAAGATCAGTATTTACTCACCAGCATGTTTTTCAAATTTCTTTGCTCACCATTCCTCATTCATCCCATTTCTTCCTTCTGGGTTCAGTTTCCTTTATAAAGAATGTTCTTAAGTATTTCTTTCAGCAAGGGCCTGTTAATAGTAAACTTGCTTGGTCCTGGTGTGCCAGGAAGTATTGTCATTTCACTTTTTTCTTGAATAATTGTTGAACTGGGTACAGAATTTGTAGGTTGATGATTTTTCTTCAGCACTTTGATAAGGTTAATTCTCTTGTGTTTTGGCAAGTCTTGTTAATGAGAAGTTTGTAGTCAGTTCAGTTGTAATTTCTTTGTAGGTAATTATCTTTTCTCTTGGGCTACCTTTAAGATTTTTTCCTTGTTTGTGATGTTCTGCAGTTTCTTTGTGATATGTCTAGGTGTGGATTTGTTTTTATTTATTTTCCTTTTATTTGGTATGCACAGTCGATCTGCTCCAGATGCTGGAAACGCAAAAGCTTCCATCAAAGACAAATGCAGAGCCATCCAAGGAGCATCCCACAACCCAGGCACAGGCAAACAATTCCCAAATTTTCAAATGTTGCAGACAACCCAAAAAGCAAACAAGAACTCGAAGGAAGGGAAGACAAATGGGAGATTTCATTCTTCAAGAACTATAGCTAATAAAATGATCCAAAGGAGACTTAAACATAACTATATTTATTCAAGGTTGTATCCTTTCACCATACTTATTCAGTCTGTATGCTGAGCAAATAATCCGAGAAGCTGGACTATATGAAGAAGAACGCAGCATCAGGATCAGAGGAAGACTCATTAACAACCTGTGATACGCAGATGAATGACACAAACTTGCTTGCTGAAAGCGAAGAGGACTTGAAGCATTTACTGATGAAGATCAGAGACCACAGCCTTCAGTATGGATTATACCTTAACATAAAGAAAACAAAAATCCTCAGAACTGGGCCAATAAGCAGCATCATGATAAATGGGGAAGAAATTGAAGTTGTCAAGGATTTCATTTTACTTGGATCCACAGTCAACACCCATGGACGCAGTAGTCAGGATATCAAAAGACGTATTGCATTGGGCACATCTGCTGCAAAAGACCTCTTTAAAGTGTTATAAAGCAAAGATGTCACTTTAAAGACTAAGGTGCCCCTGACCCAAGCCATGGTGTTTTCAGTCACCTCATATGCATGCGAAAGCAGAGGAATAAGAAGAGGAATTGAAGCCTTTGAGTTATGGTGTTGGCGAAGAATGTTGAATATACCATGGACTGCCAAAAGAACAAACAAATCTGTCTTGGAAGAGGTACAACCAGAATGCTCTTTAGAAGCGAGAATGGGGAGAGTTTGTCTCATGTACTTTGGACATGTTATCAGGAGGGACCAGTCCCTGGAGAAGGACATCATGCTTGGTAAAGTAGAGGGTCAGGGAAAAAGAGGAAGACCCTCAACGAGATGGATTGACACAGTGGCTGCAATAATGGGCTGAAGTATAGTGATCATTGGGATGGCGCAGGACCGAGCAGTATTTCGTTCTGTTATATATAGGGTTGCTATGAGTCGGAACTGATTCGACGGCACCTAACAACAGTATTTAAAATGTTCTAAAAAAAAGAGAAAGACAAGAAAATGACAATATGAAAATTAAAAAGCAGATTTCAAAGAGATCAAAACAATTCTGAAATTTAAAAATACAGTCATTGTTTTAGTGAAAACCCTCAGTAAATGGATTAACCAATAGACCAGACACAGGTAAAGAGAAAATTAGTGAATTGTAAGATAGATCTGCCAAAAGAGGTAGAAATGAAAAATATTAAATAAAATGGAGGATGCAATGAAAAAGTCCAACACATACCTAAATAATGATTCCAGAAATGGAGAATGGAGGAGAATCAATATTTTTAAAAGATAATAGCTAAGATTTCTTTCCAGAACTGAAGACATCATGAGTCCTCAGACTGATTGTGTATACCAGATAAAAGCAGAATAAATAAAAATAAATCCACACCTAGACATATCACAAAGAAACTGCCAATCTCTGCTCAGCTGCCATTCCCTGTCAGTTGTTATAAACCCTAGCCACTCTTCTCAAACCTGCCACTAAATCAACACTCATAGTCAGCATATGACCTTGTCTCCAATCCAGTGAGGACATTGAGTCCTTCTAGCTGATTTCCTTCAGCTTCTGACTCTAGCTACAAATTTATCCATCCCTCTTCCCCAGAGCTGCTGTTTCTTCCTGTCTCAGAGGATGAGATGCTTCTGTTCCTGTTAGAGGCCAGTCCCTTCCCTGGGTCCTTCAACTTCACTGCTGCCGTGTTTGCAGCCTTTTTCCATCTGTGATTCCCTCTTTTTCTCCCCATCCTGTATCCCAGTGATTCTCAACCAGGCACAGTTTTGACTCCTAGGAGAATTTGGCAATATCTGTAGACAGTTTTGGTTGTCACAACTGAAGTAGGTGCTACTGGCATCTATTGGATAGAGGCCAGGAATATTGCTAAACATTCTGTAACGCACAGTACACCTCTCTACAACAAAGAATTACCTGATTCAAAATGTCAGTAGTGCCAAGATTGAGAAACCCTGTTGCATCCTTAACCAAAAACCAAACCCGTAGCCGTGGAGTCAATTCCGACTCATAGCAACCCTATAGGACAGAGTAGAACTGCTCCATAGGGTTTCCAAGGAGCAGCTAATGGATTCGAATTGCTGATCTTTTAGTTAGCAGCAGGGATCTTAAATACTGTGCCTCCAGGGCCCCAAGCCTCACTTTTGACTTCTTTGTTTCTCCCTTCCCATTATCTTTTTCCTAAATTTCTCATCCAAGAAAACCTTCCCTGAACCATATGTCTCTCCTACCTATACCTATGTCTCTCCTACCTATACCTAACCTTCTTCTTCCTTTCTCATCTAAACTTTCTGAAAGAGTGGTCTATACTTACTCTATCCATTCTCATTTACTTCTTGAACTACTTAAACTAAACTAGTGCTATCTGGTTGCCCACCCCCATTACTGCTTAAACTGTTTTTGCCCAGATTGCTTGTGACTTCCGATGTCCTAAATCTAGTGGACTCATTTAGTCCCAATTTTACTTGACATTTCTGCTGCACCTGACACTGTTGATGACTGTCTCCTTGAAGCTGTGTAGTCCCTCGGCATCCTTGTTCTCCATGTCCCTCTCTTACATTTCTTTTCCTGCATCCTCTGTGGGCTCTTCTCGATACACTCACTCTTTACAGACTGTTGTTACCTGGGTTTGACTTCTTGGCCAAGTGTTATTATAGGTCATTGTATCTGTAAATTACCTCAGTTACACCCAGGGTTTCAGTTCCACTTATATGCAGTTGTTCTTCTAAATGTCTAAATTCTTCCCAGACTATTCCCAATGAGCTTCAGATTCATTTTTTTTTTAATTGCACTTAAGGTGAAGGTTTACAGAACAAATAGTTTCTCATTAAACAGTCAGTACACATATGTTTTATGACATTGGTTAACAACCCCACGACATGTCAACACTCTTCCTTCTCGACCTTTTTTTTTTTTTTTGGTGAGAATATGCATAGCCAAAGATACACCATTTCAAAAATTTCTACATGCACAGTTCAGTGACATCGATTACATTCT
>NW_004444036.1:2346648-2347887 GCF_000243295.1 Trichechus manatus latirostris
GTTTGTATCCTGTTAATGCCGTGTATTAGGGCCTGTAGCGTTGGTCCTATTTTTTCTTCTATGAACTTGATAGTTTTTGGCTTTTTATTTAGGTCTCTGATCCATTTTGAATTAGTTTTGGATATGATGTGAGGTATGGGTCCTGTTTCATTTTTTTGCAGATGGATATCCAGTTTTGCCAGCACTATTTGTTAAAAAGATTGTCTTTTCCCCAATTGATGGACTTTGGGCCCTTGTCAAAGATCAGGTGACCGTAGATGGATGGATTTACATCTGGGTTCTCAATTCTGTTCCATTGGTCAATGTATCTGTTGTTGTACTAGTACCAGGCTGTTTTGTCTACTGTAGCTGTGTAGTCAGTTCTGAGGTCAGGTAGTGTGAGTCCTCCTACTTCATTCTTTTTCAGTGGTGCTTTACTTACTTGGGGCTTCTTCCCTTTCCATATAAAGTTAATGATTAGTTTTTCCATCTCTTTGAAGAATGTTGTTGGTATTTGGATGGGATTTCATTGTATTTGTAAATTGCTTTTGGTAGAACTGTAATTTTCACAGTGTTGAGCCTGCCTATCCATGAGCATGGTATGTTTTTCCATTTATTTAGATCCCTTTGGGTTTCTTCCAGTAGTGTTTTGTTGGTTCCTTTTATAGGTCTTTTTCATCCCTGGTTAGATTTATTCCTAAGTATTTTATTTTTTTAGGGGCTATTATAAATGGTATTATTTTCCTGATTTCCGTTTCATTGTTCTCTTTAATGGTGTATAGGAATCCAACTGATTTTTGTATGTTTATCTTGTATCTTGCTACTCTGCTGAATCTTTCTGTTAGTTCCAGTAGATTTCTCCTGGAGTATTTAGGCTTTTCTATGTATAGTATCATATCATCTGCAAAGAGGGACAGTTTAACTTCTTCATTACCAATTTGGATGCCCTTTATTTCTTTTTCTTGCCCTATTGCTCTAGCTAGAACTTTCAGCACAATGTTAAATAGGAGTGGTGATAAAGCGCATCCTTGTCTTGTTCCTGTTCTCAAGGGGAATGTCTTCAGCCTCTCTGCATTAAGAATGATGTTGGCTGTTGGTTTTACGTAGATGCCCTTTATTATGTTGAGGAATTTCCCTCTATACCTATTTTATTGAGAGTTTTAATGAGGAATGGGTGTTGAACTTTGTCGAATACCTTTTTTGCATCAATTGAGATGATCATGTGATTCTTTTCTTTCCTTTTATTTATGTGGTGGATTA
>NW_004444036.1:2350146-2469303 GCF_000243295.1 Trichechus manatus latirostris
TTTGGTTTTTACATAGTCCTTTAGTTTCTGCTTATCTGGAAATGTCCTAATTTCACCGTCATATTTAAACAAGAGTATTTGAGGCTGTATTATTTTTCGCTGGCAGTTTTTTTCTTTCAAGGTTTTATATATGTCATCCCATTACCTTCTTGCCTGCATGGTTTCTGCTGAATAATCTGAGTTTAGTCTTATTGTTTCTCCTCTGTATGTGACTTTTTGTTTTGCTGGAGCTGCTCTCCGGATTCTTTGTTTGTCTTTGGTTTTGGCGAGTGTGATTTTCTTTTGGGGTCTATCCTATATGGGATGCGTTTAGCTTCTTGGATGGCCAGCTTTTCATCTTTCATGATATTGGGGAAGTTTTCTGTCAGCAGTTCTTCAGTGATCCTCTCTGTGTTTACTGTTTTCTCCCCCTGTTCTCTAACTATGATCACTCAAAAATTTTTGCTTTTGATTGTATCCCACATAATTATCAGGGTCTCTTCATTTTTCTTCGTTCTTTTTTCTGAGTTTTCCTTGGAGTTGTATCCAGGTGTTTGTCTTCAGTTCCGCTGATCCTGTCTTCCACCATTTCACGTCTGCTCTTCAGCCCTTCTATGACACTGTCGATTTCTGAAATCTTGTTGTTTATCTTTTGGATTTCTAATTGTTGTTTTTGTATAATTTCTAGTTGTGAATTTATTTTGGCGTTTTGTTCCTGCATTATTTTCCTGAATTCTTCCATTTTTTTGTCCGTATTTTCCATGAATTTGTCTATTTTTTCCTCATTTTTGTCTGCTTTTTGCTTCAACTCTTGGTTAATTCTGAGTATTAGAGATTTGAATTCCCTATCAGGTAGTTCTAGTGCCTTCTACTGTAAAGTCATCTGGTGTTTTATTTTGGACACCTACTGGAACCTTCCTCTCCTGTTTTTGTAAATGTTTTGATATTGTCTGCCGTCTTTGGGGCATTCAGTAGTTGTTTTTCTCATTTATTGATTGTAGATTTGTTTGTTTCTTCCTGTTTTTTTTTTTGTTTTATTTGGCTGTGTCTGAGCAGTTGGGCTGTGTGTTCTTTGTTGTTTGCTCGTCTTTGGGCACGATACTTTTCACGTCCTTCTCCAACTGGTAGGGTGAGTCGCTCAGATATGTTACAGCAGGGCAGGTCTAGCTGAAGAGGAGTTGCTGGGATGGGTTGTTTGTGACACTTACTACAGCTACCAGGGCGGTTCAGTAATAAGTACAGGGCAGGTTCCAGTAGGCCGTGCCTGTGCTGCTTGGTGGTGTGATGTTAAGTGCACGGTGCAGGTAGGCAGGTTGGATGGTGGAGATTGTGATGTGTAGAGCTAAGATGGGTATGGGAGAGAGGAGAGAGGAATAGGAGCCAAAAACATACAAACAAACAAAAAAGAGTGCTAGGGGAGCTTGCCATTGGAGTGGAGAGATGAGAGACTATGAAATGGAGAAAAACAAAAAGGGGAAGAAAAAAAAAAGAAAAGAAAATAATGAAGAAATAAAAATTAGAAAAAAAAAGAAAAGCAAAGCTCCCAGGGATCCCACCGGTGCGGCTACGAGGTCTGGGGGAGTTGTTCCCAGGTGTTGAAATACAGCCTGCTGGAAGGTGTAGAGGTGTCACTCAGCGCCAGGTATTCAGGAGACAGGAAGAGAAGGAAGGTATACGGAGACAAGAAACTTGAGTAATGAAGAAAAACAAAAAGAGAAAAAGAGGGTAAAGAAAACAAAACAAATAAAAAAAAAAAGAACAAGAAAACCCCCCAAAAAAACAGAAAAAAAAAAAAAAAAACCCGAAAAAAGAAATGCTCTCAAGGATCCCTCTGCGTGTCTGCGCAAGCTGAGGGGGTAGGTCCCAAGCCGCGCAGTACAGGCTGGCTAGAACGAGCTCCCAATTCGAGAAAAGAAAAAGAAAACAAACAAACAACTCAAAACAAACAAACAAAGCCCCGGGATACCACCAGTGTGGCAGCACGGACTGGGAAGCAGTTCCACGTTTGAGCAGAGTTTCACAGCCTTTCAGGAAGAAGCAAACATGGCGCACAGAGCCAGGTATTTGAGCGAAAGGAGGGAGAGGTGGTGAGAGGTAAGGAAGAAATCAAAATAAGTGGAAAAAAGCAACACCAGCAGCCAACAAATGGCACTCAGGGAGTCGGCCAGTGCGTGTGGGTGGAATCCCAGCAGCCGGTGCTTCCCAGCCAAGAGACTGTGGCTGTGGGAAGTAGAAGAGGCCGAGTGGGGGTCAAAAAGGGTGGGGGGTGGGAAAGCGTATATCGCTGGTTACCGGTTATTCTGTTTCCTGCTGGAAGCTCCGTGAAGCTGCTTTCTCGTACCGTCTGTTCGCTGGTCTCTGATAGGAGTTGTCTTAGTCATCTAGTGCTGCCATAACAGAAATACCACAAGTTGATGGTTTTAACGAAGAAAAGTTTATTTCCTTACAGTAAAGTAGGCTAAAAGTCCAAATTCAAGGTGTCAGCTCCAGGGAAGGCTTTCTCTCTCTCGGCCTTCTCATCAGTGTTCCCCCAGACTAGGAGCTTCTCGGCACAGGGACCCCGGTCCAAAGGATGCACTCTGCTCCCGGCACTGCTTTCTTGATGGTATGAGGTCCCCCTGTCTCACTGCTCACTTCTGTCTTTTATATTTCAAGAGATTGCCTCAGGACACAATCCAGTCTTGTAGATCAGGTCCTGCCTTACTAACACAACTGCCACCCATCCTCCCTCATTAACATCATAGAGGCAGGATTTACAACACATAGGGAAATCACACAGTACCAGGAATGATGGCCCAGCCAAGGTGATATACACATTTTTTGGGGGACATAATTCAAACCATGACAGGAGTCCTAGATGGCGGATCCTTGTTGTGTTCGCTGATAGGGGACCTTTGCATGTATGTCTCCTCGCTGTCTGTTCTCTGTGAGGTTCTTATTCCATTTGGTGCTTAGCCGAGTTCTTTATCTCTTCATTTGATGCTTAGGGTTTCAGAATTGCTGTTTTCTCTGTTTGGCTTAGTTTTTTTGATCTTTGCTGTGGAGGGACGGCGTGCTGCTTCTGCCTAGAGCGCTATGTTGCCGGAAGTCCTTCAGATTCATTCTTAATAACCTGCTCGAAATCTACACCTAAATACCTCACAACTACCTTACACACAGAATGTCTAATATGAAGTGTATCATCCTTTTCCTCAACTTGTACCTTTTTCTTAATTTAAAAAAGTCTCTGTTAATGGTTCCACCAGCCTTCCAGGCACCCAAGATAGATAGCTGGGTGTTGTCCAACTCAGATATATTATCTACAGTTATCAGTGTGATCTAAAATGTGATTTTGATCATATCACTGACCTGCTTGAAAGGCTAGGATGGTGCTCCCTTGCTAAATAGGAGAAATTGAAGGTCAGGAGAAAGTCTGACTACCTTATATGGCCCATCAGGCCCTCCTGGATAACATTCTCTGCTTACCTACCTTTCCAGCCTCACATCGTGTCCCTGTCTGCCTCATACTTTGTCCTCCAGCATGTATGGTTCCCCATAAAATTCTGTTTCTAAACTTGTTTTTTCTATCTTCTTTGCCTGGAACGCACTATTTTCCTGTAGAGTGTGTGGGTCGCTTGCCTTCCGGTGGTGGGACTCCTCATTCCTCATGGAAGCTACAGTTAATTGGCACTTTGCTCCACTTTTCTGGCCTCAGAATTATTGACAACTCTTTTTTTTTGTCTGAACTGTCATTTTAGAGAGACAGGTCTGGGCCACTGTTTTGCATTAGTTCTGTGGAAGAGAGTAAAGTGAGAGGCACTGGTAAAGGTGTTTCACAGGTCTTCAATTATGTGGCTTACTATTGGCTCTTTTCTCAGTTCCTATTATCTATAATTTTATTATCATTCCGGAGCTGTGCTGGAAAAATTTATCCTTTTGGGGAGATCCTCTTACATGCCTACATGAAGTTTTGAGTTCTTCAGCTCTATTGGGTTTTACCGTATGTTTGATCTTAACTTGTTTTATAGCTCCTTGAGTTCTTTACAGATATAGCTGCTAGGAGCACCTCCTGGATTCCCATGGCTGCTCTGGATTTATTTTTATATTTCTTTTGCTTATTTCAGTGGGTTTTAGTGTGGGAGGAAAGATAAACAAGTATGTTCAGTCAACCATTTTAAGGCAGAACCTCTGTGCTTTGCACCTCATGGGGTTTCTCCTTTGTCTCTATCGAAGACATTGTGGCAAAGTAAGTAAAACCTTGTGTACATTTTTGATTATTTTGTTGGCACAGTGGTCTTATATCCCTCTTGAGAATCCCTGAGGGTTGATGATAGATGATACAGATGGGAGCATGCCACACCTATGAGGGGAACAAGGAAATGTTGCTGATTTGCCTAAAAGAAAGGTTGCCAGTTAAATATTTTTATTATATTGGCCATTCTAGCTAAATGACTTCTCATTATTGTTTTTGGTTGGATTTTATAATTTACGGTATGATTGAACATTTACAAATTTATTGGCCATTTATATTTTTCTTTGTGCATTTTCTTTTCATGTCAATAAAGGTTTTTTTAAAATACCATTATATAAAGTTCACTTTATTATTATTATTTTTTATTCTTTTTAACATGAAATAAGCAAACGCTGCCAAATGTAAGATATATTGCTCTTTTGGTGTTGGATTTATTATAATCTGATTCTTGGAAAATGAAGAATCCAGTCCTGGTTTTGTGATTAATAATACATACCTCATAAGGTGGGTGTGAAAGTGATATAAGATAACATAGGTGAAGTGCCCAACATACTACTTGGCACATAATAAACCCAAAACCAAACCTGTTGCCTTCAAGTCGATTCCGACTCATAGTGACCCTAAAGGACAGAGTAGAACTGCCCTGTAGGGTTTCTAAGGAGCAGCTGGTGGATTCAAACTGCTGACCTTTTTTTTTTTTTTAGCAGCCGTAGCTCTTAACCACTATGCCACCAGGGCTCCTGACACATAATAGGCAGCAGTAAATAGTGGTTAGGAGCTCAGCTGCTAACCAAAGGATCAGCAGTTCAAATCTACCAGCTGCTCCTTGGAAACATTATGGGGCAGTTCTGCTCTGTCCTATAGGGTCACTATGAGTTCGAATCGACTCAACAGCAACAGATTTGGTTTTTGGTTCTTGTTCATTTTCCTCCTTTGTCAGATTATTAAAATAACCACAGTACTGCATACTTGCTGTGGGGGAGGGGACCAAATGTATTGACTGAACCCTTGTTAAATGAAGGACAGTATGCCAAATACCTGGAGGGATACAGAGATGTTTAAGGATGTTTCCTATCCAGGGATATACATTAGGTTGCTATACATATTTTTACATTTCTAGGCTTTTTCTTTACATGCTGTTCTGAAACCTTTCAGTTTTTAAACTGTTGCTATTTTGTTAGAGTATAGAACACTTTAAAGGTTGGTGTGCCACATTTAATGCTTACGTTTCCATGAGAATTGTTATTAGCTCCATTTTACAGATGGGGGCCCTGAAGGGTGATCTACCCAGCTTCTGGCAGGGGAAAAATAGAACAGTGCATATATTGGGATGTGGAAGAACGCTAACCATTGTATTTCAAGCTTCATTAGGTGCTGAATAAATATTTGTTGAATGAATGAAAAATCTTGTATTAAATCAATATGTTAAACCTATACCCAAATCACATCTCTATCTCTTGCTGTTTTACTCTCTCCCGTTTGTATTTTATGCTGCCAAAATCTGGTTAAAATTAACATTAAAATTCAGTGGTTGGTAGAGAAGACATTGGAAGTCAGGAGAGAGATGCCCACATTGTTTTAGTCATAATGTCTGTAAAGAACGGTATAGGGGTAGTGTCTGACCTCCTCTAACTTCACGAGGGGGAAGGAGAATCAAGATCAACAGCCCAAGGCTGATTCCTATGAGGCTGAGATCAGACATGCCTTCTCTCTCCACCATCTTTACCAATTCTAACACCAACTATCCCTCCCATGGCACTCTCTACTTCTCTGCTGGGTTCGATAATTCATTGCAATGACCACACAGAACTCACAGACAATACTCACGATTATAGGGTATATTAGGGAAGTAACAGGTTACAGTTCAGGTTCAGGAACACTCAGGATATAGTTCTTCCACTAGGACAGCCTCTTCCCAGTCGTGCTAACAGGAAGGTCTCTTCCTGGCCTTCTGCCTCTGCCCAAAGGCACTCAGCTTTCTCGCTCCATGGGCCAGGAAGCCCACTGCGCGGTCTCTCCGGCCACCACTTCTCGCTGTCTTCAAGATTATAGCTTGCTGTCTGTTTTCTGGGTCTAGGAGCTTCTCAGCACAGGGATCCTGGGTCCAAAGGATGTGCTCTCTGCTCATGGCTGTTCTTCCTTGGTGGTGGTGTGATCCTCTTTCCTGTCCCTGGAGTATCTGATTTCAAGCCCAGCAGGATGGCAAAAACTGACCAATTCCTCTGGTGGGCCACAATTACAGTATCTCTTACACACACACGCACGCACACACACACACACACACACACACACAAACCCATTGCCGTCGAGTCGATTCTGACTCATAGTGACCCTATAGGACAGAGCAGAACTGTCCCATAGAGTTTCCAAGGAGCAGCTGGTAGATTTAAACTGCTGACCTTTTGGTTAGCAGCCAAGCTCTTAACCACTGCGCTACCAGGGCCCCTCCATCACACAGTCCCATAGTTCTGCCCAATTACTTGGGTGGGAGTTATAAGACCATGGCTAGAAAGGCCACACAAAAGTGATCCATCTCGCTGCAGTGAGAAAAGATTTTGAGAGGAGATTGATGTACGGATACTGATTGTTATTTGCCAATTTAAGTTTTTTGTCTTGGTGCTGATTCTTTGTAAGACCACTGTCTTAGTTTTCTAGTGCTGCTGTAACAGAAATACCACAAGTGGATGGCTTTAACAAAGAGAAATTTATCGTCTCACAGTTTAGGATGCTAGAATTCCAAACTCAGGGCACCAGCTCTAGGGGAATGCTTTTTCTTTCTGTTGGTTCTGGGGGAAGGTCCTTGTCATCAATCATCCCCTGGTCTAGGAGCTTCTCTGCACAGGGGCCCTGGGTCCAAAGGACACACTCTGCTCCCAGAGCTTCTTTCTTGGTGGTATGAGATCCTTCTCCTCTCTGCTCGATTTTCTTTTATATCTCAAAAGAGATTGACTCAAGATACAACCTAATCCTGTAGATTGAGTCCTACCTCATTAACATAACTGTCTATAGTCCTACTTCATTAACATCATAGAGTTTAGGATTTACAACACAGGATAATCACGTCAGATCACAAAATGGTGGACAACCACATAATAGTGGGAATCATGCCTAGCCAAGTTGACACACATTTTCAGGGGACACAATGCAACCCATAACAACCACCTTCCTGGTTCCTCTAACAGCTGCAAGGGGCTTCCCAAGTTTGGGCCAGGGTAAATGATCCAGTTTGTTGCACTGTGAGCTGGCTGTGCTGTTAATGTTCAGGTTTGCCATTTTAATCTCTAGTAAAGTAGAAGAAAATTAGCAATTATAATAAGGCTCAGAGACTTGAGGGGAAAACTTTTTAGATGGATGAACTAGGAAATATACAAAAATTTAATGGAATAAAAATTGATATCTCAGAGTTTTTTCTGTATTTAGCTTTTTGTAGTTGGTTGGCTTGGATATTGAAGTAAGGGCTCTTAGTTAAAAATGATAAAAGCTCATATAGGATTGCTGGTGAGACATTCATGGGCTTATTGTGGAGAGTAGTATTAACCCATTGCCTTCATTTTGCACAAAGTAAACACTCTATTTAGTCTTAAACTTGCTAAATTCACTGCTGTTTAAAATTTAATGAATAGATACATCTGTTCCTCATGTCTTTGGTTTTCCCAGTTTATTTTGTTACTCAGGATGTATTCAGTAAGGCTTACAAACAACCGTTGTCTTGTAAAATAATGTAATGCTTAAAAATAAGCCTCTAGGGGGTTGAAAAAACCTTGATTTGATTCTGGCCTTGATACTTCCTAGCTGTCTGACCAGGGACAAGGTATTTAATGACACCAGGACAGTTTTCTTATCTTTTAGAACAGTGTTAGGATTAAATGTGATAAAGTATGTAAAAATATTTAGCATCAATATATAAATGTTCCAAGAGGGCTAGTTTTAAGCTCTGTGGTTTATCTGTTAATTAAGGATATAGCATAGCGGTTAGGTTTTGGGACTCTAGAGCCAGACTGCCTGAGTTTGAATTCCAGTTCTGCCACTGGCTGTGTGATCTTGGGCAAGTTACTTAATTTCTCTTAGTCTCTTTGTCAGTAGAATGAAGTTTCTGGTAGTCCTAGTACCATAAAGCATTCTTGTGAGGATTAGATTAAAGCAGCAGGAACAGTGCTTAGTACAAAGTGCTATACGTATTAGGCATTATCATTTTATCACACGTTTTAAAATCTGGTACGTCACCAGATTTTTTATTTGAAATACTTTGCTTTGCTGGAATTATTTTGCATTTCTTATGACTTTTAAGCTCCATGAGAGCAGGGTCTGATCTGTTTTGTTCACTGACATGTTCCTAACATCCAGTATAGTGACTGGCGTAGAGTACTTATTCTGGAAATATTTGTGGAATGAATGAATGAATGTTCCATTTTCCTTGGATTGTGTTTGCCAGTATACTAATTCAAGTAGTTTTTCATTATGTTATGTCACTACAGGGTGGCTATGAGTCAGAATTGACTCGATGGCAGTGGGTGGTTTTTTATATCACTATAAATTTTGTATCTATAGCTATCTGTAACAAAAGTTGTACTGTATTTTCACAAATAATGCCCATGTAAATAACTTGCACACACATATAACATGTACAGCGCGCCTAGCAAAATTGCGTGTGGGGGTTGTGTGGTTGGAAAAACATGTATAACACACGTGTTATTTGTGTAAAAATACCATAATAAATTCCCAATGTTTACAGGCTAAAACCCAAGATTCTTAGCTTTGCATTCAAAACCCCATGGAATCTAACTTTACCCGAGTTTCCTTGTTTTTAGACTGGAATTTTGACCAGATATTCTTTTCTCACTTTCATCTCAAGTGTGAGATTCACTGGATTGTGAATTCACTGGGTTGTTGTGATGATCCAGTCAATGAAATGGTAAACACGAAAACACTTTGAAAAATTATACAATATAATATTATTATCATTATATTTATAATAATCTTCAAGTGCTTTTTACCAAACTTTACTGGAATGTGCCCTCTTCTTCTTCAACTTAATGCCCACCCATTTTTCCAGACCTAGCATCTCCTGTGTAAAACATAACTTCCCCAGTCTGAAATGAGCACTCTTCTTGGAGCATTGATAGCCATTGTGATTTGTATAGTTCATTTGGTAATCATGAATCTGAATTGTCTCATCTTGCCTGTTGTCTTGATCTATTACTTACGATCTTGAAATGTTTACCTCTTATGAAACCAGCAAACATTTATTGAACATCTACATTGTCCTGATCTCTAGAGGTAGAGTTTTTGTATATTACTTCCAGTTTTCACAACTGGATTATAAAATATTTTAGGGAAAAGACTATGATGTATACTTCCATGTTTCATGCATGATTTATTTATACATAATAAAATGTGACAGTAGGTGATTAATTGATGTATCATTAATGTTAAAATGGAGTTGAAAACATCAAACATCATTTTTTTTTTAGGACCAGTCTAGCATTTGTCTGTGATATCTGGATTTTTGTTAAAATTGAACCATATTTCCTTTCTTCTTTAGCCTCCCCCCCACCCCCGATATGTTGACTTGTTTCCTACTTATTCTTCCACCAAGGTAGAAATACTATCTGTCCTTCTGTTGCTTAGCCTTGGATTTTCACAGATCCTTTTGGAGCACTGTTTTACATGCATGCTGTCCTTGTAAGGTCTATCTCTGCAGTGATTTATTGAGATCATTTTATTTTACTTTTTTAGTTTTTGAGCATCAAGATCAAAAGAAGAAAATACTAATGGGATTTTCATTACCCATAATGAATTTAGTTTTCTAAAAAAGGTTTGATATTAGAACCAATAGTACCAGATGAGGGTATCTTGAAGAGGAAGTTAGCAGTCTTGGGGCTTTCCAAAGGAGGGGGTAACACAGATATTTGAAGGAATGAGTTAGCCAGGATGTTTTCAGGTGGAAGCCCCCTTATTTACAGATGGGGGTCAATAATTGGAAAGTTAATTTTAAAAATTGATAAAGCTGTAAGTACTTAAACGAAAATGCACACGCAAGGTCAATATTTTGCCATAAAGCATGTATTGTTTGCCAGTATTTTGATGTAGGGCAAGGCCTTTTCTCTGAGTATGGATCAGCTGGCTGAATTCGGTGTCATCTTGCTTATGTGAACTATACCCATAATCCATCCTATCTATGCTATAGGTCCAGTTTTGATTTCTTGAAAATGGAACAATAATTTAGACAGCTTACAAAACCATCTAGTGCAGAATCTTAGATTTTTTAAATAGTTTTCTCCTGCTTTTTTAACATTATCTAACTCATATCTAATTAATTTGACAGCCACATTTTTTAAGTGACTCATCATCTTTATCAAATCTTGCCAAAGCATCCAACATAATTTTCACAGAAACGGCAACTTTCTTTCAATTGGTTTGCATCCTATTTAATTGGAAGCCATGTGATGACTGTTAGAATAAGAGCTGACAAATAGCTTCTGGAAAGAAGTGCAGCTGACTTTTGGATGCTAAGCATACAGTTCAATTTAAGGGTATGACGTTGAAGTAAACAGCTACCTATTAGCCAAAGACGTTTGTACTGTTGGCATCAGCTAGTCAGCTTTACGGAAGTAATGGGGAGTTGGTAATTGTCATGTCTAGGTCTGTTAAGAGAGATGCCGGAGGCCAATACTGCTTGAGTGCACAGTGCAAATGGACTTTTGTAATGTATTTTATATTTTTCAAAAAGTCCATTTTCCATGAATAACATGATTTTTACAGTAAAACAGAGATAACTGAGTTATGCCTGGAGAAACTCACTCTTCAGATAAGATGGCAGTGAAGGCTTTTCCCTAAGTTGAGTTACCCTCTTTTCCCTAGGTATAGGTGGTTTCTACCTGTTCTGGGTATGAGCTCTTCCTCTGAGGAACTTTTGTACACAATGTCTGATCTACAGTTGGTGCTCAGCAAATGCTTGCTGAATGAAAGAGAACTTCTGGCCACTTAAACAGATGACACAGCCCAGTCTTGCCAAGATGTAGTTTTCATTGCTGTGTCATAGGAAAATAACTTTATCATTACCTATAAATTCAGTTCAGAAACTGTTGTTGTTAAGGGCCGTCGAGTCGGCTCTGACTCATAGCAACCCTATGTACAACAGAAGGAAACACTGCCCGGTCCTGCGCCATCCTCACAGTCATTGCTATGTTTGAACCTATTGTTGCAGCCACTGTGTCAGTTCATCTCCTTGAGGGTCTTCCTTATTTTCGATGACCTTCTACTTCACCAAGCATGATGTCCTTCTCCAGGGACTGGTCCCTCCTGATAACATGTCCAAAGTATGTAAGACAAAGTCTCACCATCCTCACTTCTAAGGAGCATTCTGGCTGTACTTCTTCCAAGAGAGATTTGTTCATTTTTCTAACAGACCATGGTGTATCCAATATGCTTCGTCAACTCCATAATTCAAAGGCATCAGTTCTTCCGTCTTCCTTATCCTTTGCAGGTGCTTCATGAACACATGAGTATTCTGGAATTCCCATTCTTGGCAGTGTTATCCATAATTTGTTATGGTCCACATAGTCGAATGCCTTTGCATAGTCAGTAAATCAGAGGTAAACATCTTTCTGTTATTCTCTTTCAGCCAAGATCTATCTGACATCAGCAATGATAACCCTCGTTCCACGTCCTGTTCTGAATCCAGCTTGAATTTCTGCCAGTTCCCTGTTGAAGTAGTGCTGCAACCATTTTTGAATTATCTTCAGCAAAATTTAGCTTGTGTGTGATATTGATGATATTGTTTGATAATTTTCATGTTCTGTTGGATCATCTTTCTTTGGAATGGGCACAAATATGGATCTCTTCCTGTCGATTGGCCAGGTAGCTGTCTTACAGATTTCTTGACATAGACGAGTGAGCGCTTCCAGCACTGCATCTGTTTGTTGAAACATCTCAGCTGGTATTCTGTCAATTCCTGGAGCCTTGTTTGTTGCCAATGCCTTCAGTGCAGCTTGAACTTCTTCCTTTAATACCATCGGTTCTTGATCATATGCTACCTCCTGAAATGGTTGGACGTCGACCAGATCTTTTTGATACAGTGATTCTGTGTATTCTTTCCATCTTCTTTTGATGCTTCCTGCATCATTCAATATTTTGCCCATAGAATCTTTCAATAATTATACTCAATTGAGTGTATAATATTCAGTATGCCCAAGATACAGTGATGTATCTAGAAAGTACTGAGTATAATAATACACAGTCTTTGTCTATGGACATGTACATTAATAACTCAGATTTAAAACAAACAAACAAACCCACCCAGATGGTTACAAATAGGACAGTGGGATTATATGTGAAGGAGAGATTTAACCAGAGCTTGAAGGAATCTGAAAGGTTTTGAGAGTAGATCAGACTTAAACTGGATCATGAATGGTAATGACAGTTAATGACTTTTCTGCAGATATTTACTGCTTTATGGCATTTGATCGTCTGGATTTCCTTCAAACTCTCTTCCCTTGTTTTCTGCCACACACTCCGAGTCTTCTTTACATTTCTAGCCTTCTTCCCCTGGAATGTCCTTCTTTTCTTTAAGAATCTGCCTTTGGCCATCTTCCTCCTTTTTCTGCCCTTGGCATGTCATGCTTTATTTTTTTTTAACCCTATCCCAAGCTTCTGGCAATTTGCTTTTCTTTCTTCTATACACCCACAATGTTTTATCAGTATCCCTCTTAGAGCATTTATCATTTTCATGCACTGTAGTTAAATATATATAGCATTATTTCCTCTGTTGGACTGTAACTTCTTTTTTTTTCCCCTCGGTTCATTGTTTTTCCTAAATTTTATTTGGTTGTTGTTACTGAGAATATATACAGCAAAACATACACCAGTTCAACAGTTTCTACAGGTACAATTTAGTGACATTCATTACATTGTTCAAGTTGTGCAACCATTCTCATCCTCCTTTTCTGAATTGTTCCTCCCTCATTAACATAAACTCACTGCCCTCTAAGGTTCCTATCTAGCCTTTCAAGTTGCTGTTGTCAACTTGATCCCATATAGATAGTTCTTAAAAGAGCATAATGCTCAAGGCAGACATTTTTTTACTAGTTAAGCTAAGCTATTGTTCAGTTTTCAGAAGACTTCAGGGGTATTTTTGGTTTAAGGTTTAAAGATTATCTCAGAGCAGTAGTTTCAGGGTTTTATCCAACCTTCACAGCTCCAGGAAGTCTGGTGTCCATGAGAATTTGAAATTCTGTTCTGCATTGTCCCCGTTTTGATCAGGGTTCGTCTATGGACTCTTTGATCAAAATATTCAGTAATGGTAGCAGGGCACCATCCAGTTGTTCTGGTCTCATGGCAGAGGAGACAGTTGTTCATGGAGGCAATTAACCACGCATTCCATTTTCTCCTCCTATTCCTGATTCTCCTTCTTCCTCTGTTTCTCCAGGTAAATAGAGACCAATTGTTGTGCCTTGGATGGCTATTTGCAAGCTTTTACAACCCCAGGTACTACGCAGTGAACTAGGAGGTAGAATAGAAGCACTAAACACATTTTTAGGCCAATTAACTGGGATATCCCATGAAACCTTGACCCTAAACCTCCAAACCAAGGAACCAAATCCCATAAGGTGTTTGGTTGTACACCTTAGCATCTACTCTTTTTTTTTTTTGTCATTGTAAATATATATCTATCACACACCTTTTTTTTGTTTTTCATTTTATTGTGCTTTTGGTAAAAGTTTACAGCTCAAGTTAATTTCGCATTCAAAAATTTATACACATATTGACATCCAGTTTTGCCAGCACCCTTTGTTAAAAAAATTGTCTTTTCCCCATTTAATGGACTTCGGGCCTTTGTCAAAGATCAGGTGACCATAGGTTGATGGATTTACATCTGGGTTCTCAATTCTGTTCCATTGGTCAATATGTCTGTCATTGTACCAATCAATACCAGGCTGTTTTGACCACTGTAGCTGTATAGTAGTTTCTGAGGTCAGGTAGTGCGAATCCCCCTACTTTATTCTTTTTCTTCAATAGTGCTTTACTTATCCGGGGCCTGTTTCCTTTCCATATAAAGTTAATGATTAGCTTTTCCGTGTTGTTAAAGAATGCTGTTGGTATTTGGATCGGAATTGCATTGTATTTGTAGATTGCTTTGGGTAGAATTGACATTTTCACAATGTTGAGTCTACCTATCCACGAGCTTGGTATGTTTTTCCATTTATGTAGGTCTCGTTTGGTTTCTTGCGGTAGTGTTTTGTAGTTTTCTTTGTATACGTCTTTTATGTCCCTGGTTAGATTTATTCCTAAGTATTTTATTTTTTTTCAGGGGCTATTATAAATGGTATTGTTTTCCTGATTTCCTTTTTGTAGTTCTCTTTATTGGTATATAGGAATCCAGCTGATTTTTGTATGTTTATCTTGTATTCTGCTACTCTGCTGAATCTATTGGTTCCAGTAGTTTTCTTGTGGAGTCCTTTGAGTTCTGTATGTATAGCATCATATCATCCATAAATAGGGACAGTTTTACTTCTTCCTTACCAATGTGGATGCCCTTTATTTCTTTTTCTTGCCTTATTGCTCTAGCTAGGCCTTCCAGCACAATGTTAAATAGAAGTGGTGATAAAGGACATCCTTGTCTTGTTCCTTTTCTCAGGGGGAATGTTTTCAGCCTCTCTCCATTAAGAATGATGTAGGCTGTTGGTTTTGTATAGATGCCTTTTATTATGTTGAGGAATTTTCCTTGTATACCTGTTGCATTTAGAGTTTTTATTAAGAATGGGTGTTGCACTTTATTGAATGCCTTTTCTGTGTCGGTTGAGGTGATCCCATGATTCTTTTATTTGTGGGGTGAATTATGCTGGTTGATTTTCTAATGTTGAACCGTCCTTGCATACCTGGTATGAATCCCACTTGGTCGGGGTGTATTAGTTTTTTGATATGATGTTGAATTCTGTTGGCTAGAATTTTGTTGAGAATTTTTGTACCTATATTCATGAGACATATTGGTCTGTAGTTTTTTTTTTTTTTTTTTTTTTTTTGTGGTGTCTTTGCCTGGTTTTGGTATCAGGGTTATCTTAGATACAACTATTAGTCTCTTTCTGTCTTGAGCAAAGGAGAGTGAAAAAAACCAAAGACTCAAGGAAGCAATTAGCCCAAAGGACTAATGTAGCACAACTACCATAGCCTCCATCAGACTGAGTCCAGTACAACTAATGGTGTCCGGCTACCACCACCAAATGCTTTGACAGGGATCACAATAGAGGGTCCTGGACAGACCTGGAGAAAAATATAGAACAAAATTCAAAATCACAAAAAAAGAACAGACTTACTGGTCTGACAGACTGGAGAAACCCCAAGAATATGACCCCCAAACGCCCTTTTAACTCAATACAGAAGTCACTACTGAGATTCACCGTTCAGCCAAAGATTAGACAGGCCCATAAATCAAAGTGAGACTAAATGGGTACACCAGCTCAGGGGCAAGGACAAGAAGGCAGGAAGTGACGTGAAACCTGGTAACTGGGAACACAAAGTTGAGAAGGGGAGAGTGTTGACATGTTGTGGGGTTGGCAACCAGTGTCACCAAATAGTACGTGTATTAATTATTCAATGAGAAACTAATTTGCTCTGTAAACCTCCATCTAAAGTACAATAAAAAAATTTATACACATATTGTTTTGTGACATTGGTTGCAATCCCCACCATGTGACAGCACTCTCCCCCTTTCCACCCCAGTTTCCCTGTGTTCATTAGTCCAGTTCCTGTCCCTTCTTGCCTTCTCGTCTTGCTTTTGAGCAGGAGTTGCCCGTTTGGTTTTGTATATTTGATTGAACCAAGAAGCATGTTCCTCACATGTATTATTGTTTTATAGGCCTGTCTAATCTTTGTTTGAAAAATGGGTTTCAGAGTGGTTTCAGTTCTGAGTTAGCAGAGTTTCTGAGGCCATAGTCTTGGGGGTTCGTCCAGTAGCACACAACTTTTACCAATTCAACTTTATACAGGTGTACAACTTATTGACAGCAATTGCAGTGATTGGCTGTGCAGTCCTATCCTTAATCAGTGCGATTTTCCATCACTGTTAAACCCCCGTTTCTTCCTTCCTCCTGTCCCTGGTAACCACTAATAAACTTTGATCTCTATACATCATCTTTTCTTGTCACGTTATATAACTGTGGTCATACAATATTTGCCCTTTTGTGATTGACTTATTTTGGGCCGTGTAATGTCTTAAAGCTCTATCCATACAGTAGCATGTGTCAAGACTTCATTTCTGCTACTGGCTTAGTAGTATTCCATTGTACGTATGTACCACATTTTGTTTATCCATTCATCTGTTGATGGGCATTTAGATTGTTTCCACCTTTTGGCTGTTGTGAATAGTGCTGAAATGAACATTGGTATACAAGTCTCTTTTTGAGTCTGTGCTTTGAAGTCTTTTAGGTGTATACCTAGGAGTGGAATTGCTGGGTCATATGGTAGTTCTATTTTTAGTTTTTTGTGGAACCGCTACACTGTTTTCTACAACGACTGTACCATTTTGCATTCCCACCAGCAATGGATAAGGGTTCCACTTTCCCCATATCCTCGCCAACATTTGTTATTTTCATCCTAGTGGGAGTGAAGTGACATCTCATTATGTTTTTGATTTGCATCTCTCTGATGGTTAATGATGCTGACCTTCTTTCTTCATATGTTTGGTGGCCATATGAATGTCCTCTTTGGTGATATATCAATTCAAGTAGATTGTTGGCTGCAAGCACAGCCTCTACTCAAGACTCCTGCTTCCTAACACACAGCAACCTCAAACAGCAGTCCTCAGCGCCAACTAGAAGTGGGGGCAGACTAACCCCAGTTGACCCCCAGGGAGATTTGTCCTGTTGGTTTCAGAGGCCAGAATTATGGGGTGTGTAGAGAGGCAGGTAGAGTGCTCCCATCTGGAAACTGTCACCTGCAATGGAGTCTTGTTGCTGTCAGAGCTCTCCCTGTAGTATGTTGGCTGCGGGTGTAGCCTCCACTAGAGATGCTTGCTTCTTGGCATACAACAGCAGCCTCAGTCAGCAGTCCTCAGCACTGACCAAAACGGGGAGCAGACAGACCTGAACTGATTCCCTGGTAGGTCTGTCCTAGTGGTTTCAGAGGCCTAAGCCGTGGGATGCGCAGGGAAGCCAGTAGAGTGTTTACTATGGGAGCTGGCTCCACTGCACGGGCCTTCTGTAGCAACTCTAAGTAGGCTTGCAGCCAGCAGTGTCCGGGTTAGGGAGGTGCTGGCACACTCCAAATGGACCCCCAGGGAGGTCTGCCTTGTTGCTATCAGAGACCCCTCTGGAGTATATTGGCTGTGGGTGTAGCCTCCACTAAAGATGCCTGCTTCTTAGCACACAGCAGCCTCAGTCGGCAGTCCTCAGAACTGACTGAAAGGGGGAGCAGACATACCAGAACTGACTCACCAGGAGGTTTGTCCTGTTGGTTTCAGAGGCCCGAGCTATGGACTGTGCCAGAAGGTAGGTAGAGTGGAGACTATGAGAGAAGACTCTACTGCATGGGCCTTCTGTAGCAATTCGCAGTAGGCTTGCAGCGGACAGTGTCTGGGTGGGGGAGGTGCTGGCACACTCCAAATGGACCCCCAGGAAGGTTTGCCTTGTTCATTTTAGGGCAGAAGCTTGGGGTCCTGTCCCTTTGTACAGGCAAGGGCTGTGCTAGTTAGGGAAGCAGGCTCCTTTTCTGGGGTCACTACCCCAGTTCACAGTAGCTAGTGGCCCGTGTAGCTGAGGGCGGTGTAGGTGGTAGGAGAAGCGATTTTCGTCCCACATGCAACTTGTTGTTGATTTGTTGATTCTTGCCTGTCTGCAGTTCCCATCTGCTTTCCTCTGCTCTCCGATTCAGAATACCTCAACGCTGAGCTCTGTTTCCTTGTTGTATTTGTGGGGAAGGGTCGGAACGATGGTTTGTTTACGCTGCCATCTTCCCAGAATTCCTCCTGGAATGGGCCTGGACTGTAACTTCTTGAGGGCAAGTTGTATCTTTGTACTTCCCATAGCCTTAAGTAGTAGGTGCCACATATCATTCTCTTAAATTTAGCTTCTTTCTCTAAACTCAGCTCCTTGTCCTGACTTTCCTCTTTCTGTTCATGAAACTGTACTAGAGTTCTCCCTTTAATTTCACATTCAGGTCAGCAAGTTCTGCTGCTTCTGTCTTCAAAATGTTATTCGTAGCCACACCATTCTTTCCACTCTCATTGTTGCATGCCAATTAAAATACTATGTTCTTAGCACTGCGTAGGTGGTGAGAAGACAAATATTACAGATCCGATACCAGTGGGGGAGAGAGACACCTGTATTGGCACTTTATTGGGCAAATGTTTATTGAACACCTCTGTTCTAGGCACTATTGTAGGCACGGATGTATTATAGAAAGATACCTTTTCCACAGGCTGCTCATCTTCAAGCAGAAGAGGCATAGAAACACAGCTATTGGATTTCTTCCGTTCTAACTGCGTTTTCCTCCCCCTGTTTTTAACATTACTGAAAACCAAATGAGCCTTAACCCTGGCATGTATATTTGACATAGCTTTTTATTTCCCCTTCAACAACTATTAAATTGATGATGCTTACAGCTAGTAGAACCTTATAATCAGGGAACTATGATATATCTGGAGCCCTGGTGGCACAGTGATTAAGAGCTTGGCTACTAACCGGCTGCTAACCAAAAGGTTGGCAGTTCAAATCCACCAGCCACTCCTTGGAAACCGTATGGGGCAGTTCTGTTCTGTCCTGTAGGGTTGCTATGAGTCAGAATCGACTCGATGGCAACGGGTTTGGGTTTTTTTTTTTTTTTTTTTTTGGTATGGTATATATATTGATGGCAAGTGTTATGATAAAGATATGTCTAGAATTTCAGTGTTCAGTGTGGTAGCATCTAGCCACATGTAGCTATTTAAATAGAAATTAAATTAATCATGTATGAAATTAATTAAATTTCAGTTTAAATTAATTAAAATTAAAGATTCAGTTTCTCAGTTTCACTAGCCACAATTCAAGTATCCAATAGTTACTGTTGGCTAGTAGCTACTGTATTGGACAGTACAGATATGCAACATTCCCATTATTACACAGTGTTCCATTGGACAGCACTGGCCTAGAATGTTGCTCCACAGTTGTATCTGAAGAGTTGGAAAAGCTTTAGGCAGCTACTTCCTGGCATTACTATTAGGTGTATTTCTTCCTCCAAGGATGTCAGAGAATTTTTTTCTTTCTATCTTTTCCTTCTGTCTTTCTTTGGTTTTACCCTCACTACCTGGGACAGTAGCAGGTACCCAGAAAAAACAACTGGAGCTTTAAAGAATTTGATAAAAGGGGAAAAGGCTACCCATTTTCCTAACAGAAGGTAGCTTAGCTGGCTTTATTCAGAGTATATCCCGGTGTCCTTTTTAAAAGGGAATTTTAAAAATATTTTCATTAGTTTGAAAATTCAAGAACCTTTTATCTAGGTTGTTATCATTTATCAAGTGGGATTCAGCAGGTGAATGGCCCATTATGTCAGAAAGCTATGGTTTGGCAGGATACACCCTAGTGAAATTTTCCAAATTTCCAGGTTTGATATCCACTGTACTACATGTAATTTCTCAGGGAAAATATAATTGGACATGATTGAAATATTTATGTGAACCATTCTCTTCCATTATTTCTCATTCAGTGAGTATGATTTGTAATGACTGGAGCAAAAGTTTTCTGAATCTTTTTCTTATTTCCATTTCATTGTATGGTAAACCACAATTTATCCATTCTCTTGTTAATGGATATTTGCGTTTCTTGTTTTGGCTAATATGAATAAAACTGTTGTGAACATTTTTGTGCATGTTTTTGGTGGGCAGATGCTTTCATTTCTCCTACAGGTATATACAGTGAAACCTGTGAGAGCGGGAACTTGATGGGACTGCCTTGTTTTTCTGGGTCTCACAAGTTTTCCACCGTTGACAGGGTACCACTTTTCTTCACTCGTTTTACTGGAAAATATTTGTGTTTTCCTTCTCTGACAGGTTAACACCTTACATGGGTTCTGGCTTTCGCAGGTTTTATTATACTTAGGGAGGAGCCCTGGTGGTGCATTGGTTAAACACTCGGCTGCTAACTGAAAGGTTGGCGGTTGAAACCCACCAGCTGCTCTGCAGGAGAAAGATGTGTCAGTCTGCTTCTGTAAAGATTTACAGCCTTGGAAACCCTTTGGGGCAGTTCTACTCTGTCCTGTAGAGTTGCTATGAATTGGAGTGAACTCAATGGCAACAGGTTTGGTTTTTGGTTTTACTGTACGGCCATTGTAAGGCCATTACATATGTGCATAATGCCAAACAGTTTTCTAAAATAGTTGTACCAATTTATGTTGCCTGCCTGCATCCTTTCTTCCTCCTTTCCTTCCTTTTTCCCCCTTTTCTTTTTTTTTTTTTTTGCTTTCTTTTTGACAGCATAAAAGATTAAAGTTTGCCATTTTTACTGTATGAATGTTTACTCAAACCTGTGCAATTGATTTAAGTCATTTATCACTAAATGTCACAGACCTTTGGGGTCACTTGGAAATAGTAAAATAATGCCATTGTTATATCAGAAAGTTATACAGATTTACCTTATCTTTCATATAGCCTAAAAGAGTATAAAACTAAGCATTCTATCCCTCCATTGACAATCTTTATTGACTTTCAAGAAACATGGTCTTTGAAGAAGCTGGTTCCTGCCATTGTAAATTGATGGTGCTGAGTGCTGGGTTACTCTTGCCTTCTGCTATGGGAACTAATGTACTTTGCCTGTCATTGATATCACTAGCTAATATTTGAGGGCTTACAATGTGAAGTGTATAGCAGAATAAAGAACAAGACCCTTTTGAAAATGCTACTAGTTTAATTTAGCAAGTTTTAAACTGAGTTCTTGCTATTTGTATGGTTCTATCCTAGGCATCTCTCCTAGTTACCTAGTGCTACTGTAACACAAATACCACAAGTGGGTGGCTTTAAAGAACAGAAATTTATTTTCTCACAGTTCTGGAAGCTAGAAGTCCAAATCAGTAGGGTATCGATTGCTCTAGGTGTTCTTTGGTTCCTTGGCGATCCTCACATGGCATCTGTCTTGCCCTGAGTGCGCATATGTCTCTGTGTCCATGTTGCTCTTTATATAACACAGAAGTGATTAGGTTTAGGATCCACCCTATAGTGGTATGACCTCAACTGATTGCTCAATTACATTATATTAATTACATTGCAAAGTTCGTTACATTATATTACATTAGCTGTAAGGTCATTATGTTATATTACATTAGATTACATCTGTAGATATAGGGGTTGGGATTCCAACACATATTTTGGGGGGGGACATAATTCAATTCATAACAGCATCTCATGTCCAAAGACCTTTAAGAATGAGTCTGCTAGCCTCATAATCCTAGTTTAATGGGGGTAGGAGAGACACGTATAATACAAGACGAAATATAGTTGTCACTAGAATTGTAAATAAAGTGTTATGGGGCTTCAGAAGAGGGGCACACCATATCACATCTTATTTGGGGTGCAGAGAGGGGCAGGTACCCGTGTAAGGCTTCATGGATGGGGGGTTATATGAGGTAAATCTTTAAAGAATTTAAGTTGTAGTTTTTGTGTATGCCATATGAAGGGACTTGCCTGATGGAGTCATGGATCAGGAAAGAATAGTCTCTATCAAGTGGTTCTGAGTGTGGTCCCCAGACCTGTAGCATCAGCATCACCTGGAAACGTGTTAGAAATGCAGATTCTTGGGTCCCACTGCAGACCTACTGAACCAGAAACTTTGGGAGTTGATCCTAGAAATCTTGGTTTTAACCAGTCCTCCAGGAATTGTTAAGCACTTGACTACTAGCTGAAAGAGTGGCAGCTCGAACCCACTCAGGTTCCTCAAAGACAGGTGTGGCAATCTGCTTCGGAAAAGTCACAGTCTTGAAAACCCAATGGAGCAGTTCTACTCTGCATACATGGGGTCTCCATGAGTTGAAATTGACTCAGTGGCAACCAATAACAACAAATCAGGTGATTCTGATGCACTAAAGTTTGAGAACTACTGATCTACACTTATTTGGCCAAAGAATGGTAAATTGCCTTTGATGGGAGAGTAAGATTTGTGAAAGGGAGCATACTGCAGAGGTCTTGAGTACTAGAGTGCGAGTACATAGCTGCTGGGGGAACTCTTTGAGTAAGGAAAGGACATCCTAGGAGCTTACTTGAGGAAGAGTAAGCTGACAGACTTTTGTGAGGTGAATTAAAACTAAACGACATTGTAAGCAGTGAGGTAAATTAGGGGAATAGCCTTGGGAATTGAAAGGAGGCGACAGCTGCTGTGGAGCAATACAGCTGGAATAGATATGCCTTGGCAGCCAGCTGAATAGGTGTCAGGAAGGAGGCAACTGCCTAAGCATCGGCTGAGGTTTTGAACCTGGGTGTTGGGAGAGGATGGTGGTGCACTTCAGAAGCAGGGCAGGCAGAAGGTGGAGATGCCACATCATATGGGAAGTGGGATGGAGGAAGATAATAAAAAAAAAAAAAAAAATAGGGTAGCTTCTTCCCCCAAATGATATAAGAAATTCGGACACTACAGGAAAAGGGTGAAGAAGAAAGTCAAGTCACCCTAAATCGTACTTTCTAGAGAGAAGCAGTACATTTTTCTATTTTAAGTTCTGTTTTATAGACATGGAATTATACAATTCTGAGAACAAAATTTCGTAGACAAATTGATCTTGAACACTAGTCAAAGTTTCACACGTAAAAGAGTGCATCCAGGTCACTGTGTGTTTGGAAATTGATGGATTTTGTATTTGGGAAACAATGTTTATACAAGCAGCTAATTGGTAAAGATATTTCTCATGGTCATAAAAACATCCTGTCCATATCAGTTGTTACAGAGGAAATCTGGGGCAAAACAGTCTGAAATGCCTGGTGTGCCAACTATCAGTCTAGGAGGAAAACCCCGACTACATCTAAGAAGACAATGATGAAACATTTGTGGCTTTTAGTTAGGATAGTGTCTTATAAGAACCAATTAATAACAGGCATAAAATGGTCTCATAAGTAGGTCAATACCAAGTTCCGAAGTTGTCCTTTTAAAGAGGCAGCTAGCTACCATTGAATTTCTTAAGCAGCAAGCAAGGATGTAGAATACATTTTGCCCATTTCTTAGTTTTGGGAAAAAAATATTTTTCATTGACATAATATACCTTGTTCTATAGCATGGTTTTTTACTTAAGATATTATGGCCATTTTCCTACATCAGTAAATACAGTTGGACAGTTTTACTGGTGGCATGATTTTCCTTTATATTATGTGACATAATTTATGTTATCAATTCTACACTGACTAATATTTAGGATTTTTTTTATTGTTTATTATTATGAACAGTGCTACAATATATACAACCTTTGCAGTATTCAGCTTTGCCCATTTGTCTGATGATCTCCTTAGGATAAATCTCTAGATGTGGAATTTTTGAATCAAATGGTATTTATGCATTTAAAATGTTGATACCTATCGCCTAATTACCCTCTACCAAAAACCCATTGCCGTTGAGTCAATTCCGACTCATAGCGATCCTATAGGACAGAGTAGATCTGCCCCATAGGGTTTCCACGGAGCAGCTGGTGGATTCGAACTGCCGACCTTTTGGCTACGGCTGAGCTCTTAACCACTGCGCCACCAGGGCTCCAGTTTCCCTCCAGAAACCTTTATATTCCTACTTGCTGTGAATGTGAGCCCCCATTTTCCCATTACTATGACAGAGTACTAGATATTTGTTAATTACTTTAATCATTACCATTCTGATAGGTTAAAAATAATTTCTCATTTGTTTTTATTTTTTGATTACTAGAGAGGTTGAACAGCTTTTCATAGGTTTATTGGATATTTGTATTTTGTGAAAGGCCTGTTAATCTCTATTCTTTGATTGTTTTCTCTTTGGATGTTTATATTATACTAATTTGTAAGATCCTAACATGTTAAGAATATTCAACCTCTGTCTCATTAAGTCATTTTATAAATCAAAAAGTAAATACTCATTGACTTTTAAACTATTTTATATTGAAGTATAACAAACACTTAATAAGGTATACAAAACATCAATGAACAACTCAGTGAATTATCACAAAGCCAACGCTTATGTAACTGTGACCCAGGTAAATACCTAGAACATTGCAAAACCCCAGAAGCCAGTGGTGTACCAAGGGATGGGGGTGATGGATGTGTTCTGCCCCAGGTTCAGACAATAACAGTGAATTTTCTATAGAGAAAATCAGTAAAAATAATTGACTAAAGTTGGTCTGCTTTTTATTATCACCATGTGCTGGCCATTTAAAAAATGTCAGAAATAGTGTGCATAATATCTTCTTTTCAACTTACCTTTTCACTTTCTTTTTGATGAATAGAAGTTCCTAATTTTAATATAGGCCAGTTTATCAGTCTTTACGTTTATGGTTGATGCTTTTTGTATTCACAAAGAGTTATTTTTCTATATTATCTTTCAGAAGCTTTATTGTTTTGACTTTTACAGTTAGGTCTATAATCTGCCTGAAATTAATTTTTTTAACGTGTGGAGTGAGTTAGAGGTCAAGTTTAATTTTGTTTTCCCCCTATGGGTATCCAAATGGTTTAACACCATTTATGGAAAAGATTGAACTTTTCTTGCTGACCTATAGCACCAGCTTTGTTATACAGCAAATATCCATTTCATGCATGATCTGTTTCTGGACTTTCTATTCTTTTCATTGGTCTGTTTGTCTAATATCCTGTCTTAATGACTGCACTTAATAAAAAGTCCTGATATCTGGAGAGAAGGTCCTTTTGTACTTCCTCTTTCAGGACGGCTTGTTTTCCTTGGCTTTTTGCATTTCTGTATACATTTTCGAATTGGCCTATAAATTTCCATGAAAAACTTATTAGGATGGATTAGAATTGTATTGAGTCTCTGGATCAATTTGGATAGAATTGACATCTTTTCAATATCAAATCTCAAGAACATGGAATATCCCTTCACTTATTAGGCTTCCTTTAGGAGCCCTGGTGGCACAGTGGTTAAGCGCTTGGCTGCTAACTGAAAGGTTGGCATTTTGAACCCACCAGCCACACTTCGCGAGAAAGATGTGACAGTCTGCTTCCGTAAAGATGTACAGCCTTGGAAACCCTTTGGGGCAGCTCCACTCTGTCCTACAGGGTCGCTATGAGTTGGAATTGACTTGAGGGCAGTGGGTTTTTTGTTGTTGTTGTTGTTTATTAGGTGTCTTTTAGTTTTTTTTAAATACTTTTTAAAAATAACTTTATGTAGAAATTTTCCACTTTTTTGTTTTATTTCTAAGAATTTGATATTTTTGATGGTATTATAACTGGTATCGTTGAACAGTTCGTTTCCTAACTTTATTACTGGTATACAGAAATGCGGTTGATTTTTGAATATTAACCTTTGTATCCCTCAGCTTTGATGAACTCATTATTTTTTAAATAGTTTATTGGTAGATTATTTTGCATTTTCTATAATCTGTGAATAATTACAGTTTTTGTTTGTTTCCAGTCCTAATATTTTTGTCCAGCTTCTTTACTTGTTCGCAGTGGAAGAGTTTGTCTGAATTACCTAGTCAGCATTATTGGAAGCAGAAACTCTTCTTAAATGAAAACACAAAACTGTATCCCATTCTCATTTCTGAATTATCTTTGAATTTAAACCCAAATATCCAGATGCCTCATCAACAGCCATGAGGCCAAGTGAAAGGTAATATGTTTTGAGACAACCTCATAATAAATGTTCCTAAAGGCCAGATAAACAAAACTTATGAAATATTTATTTTAAATGTTTAAAATTTTTGATGTTAAGAAATTTTAGTGTGTATCTCAAGGACTTCTGTATGAAAGCTTAGCAGTAGTTTAAAAAATTCCTCAAAGTAGTAGGGTCACTAATGAAGCCGCAAGTCAACTCTGATGGACTAATTTGTATTAGTCGTCATTCTTATAAGTTCCTAAAGGAGGTAGGCCAGAGAGCTGTCCACATTTGCAGAGGGCATTCACTTGCTTGGGTAATGGTGTGTGGTGCCAATCGAGATGAACTGCTGGAAGAACTCTTGAAACTGTGTGGGGAGAGAAGTGGGATATGAGTGTCAGTGTGGGAAAGTATCAGGTAATGTTTTACAGAGGAAAATTCCAAATAGACTAGTAATTTGGTGGGTTGCAACTGAGGGATCAAAGTATTGTGGTAGGTTGTCCTCTGGTAATGTCATGCATAGTCCTGTGAGCTGGAAGAATCTGTGGGCTACTATAGTCAAGGAAGTCAACAGATGCTGAGCAGCATCAGGAAAATGATTAGAACTTAAAACAGGCAACCTCTGCAGTTCCTCTCCATGGGGTAGTCTGTGCCATCCTGACTGTGGCGTTTCAACAGTAACATAATGGAGCTGTAGAGATGGGCCAGCAAAAAGCAATTGTAATGAACAAGGGCTGTGTTGACCATTTCAGAAATTATGGAAGTGTGCAAGCAAAAGCTGCAACTCTGATTAGTGTTGTGAAATGAAAATAATTTTCTTTCTTTTTTTTTCACACCACTTTACACATGGTAGATATTCAATTAATGTCAATTGTATGTGTGAAACATTATTAAGACTCTAGAAAACTTTTAGAAACTATTGCAAGTGATAACTCAAATATGCTCAGATTTTTTAAAAATTAGTATCTTTAACCAGTCTAATGGCTTGCTTTTTTAAAAAATATCAACTTTAGAGGAAAATCATTCTAATTTTGGAGCCTTATATACATGAATTCAATTTGTAGTTTTCCAGTTTGAAAAAAAAATAGTTATAGCTGTAATTATAATCAGCAAATGAATGGGTTATGAAACTGATTTAAGTTTAAAAAAAAGATGTTGTGACCTTAAGTTAATTACTTCAGAATGTTCTGTATTCTTTTCAAAATGTACTGGACAGTGTAAGTAAAATTTATCTTCATAGTAAATGGCTTGGGATTCTCTAGGAAGCCAAGTAGAGTAAAATGCTGCTTGTTTCTTTTCTCAGTGGTGTTTTACTGAATCATTTTGCAATTAGTTGTGTGGTGCCTTTCTGGAGTTGGGAATTTATGCCAGGGGCTGAAGAAATCCTTTTCCCCCAAAATATAAACCATTTTGTGGTTGAGAGCCAGTGGAGGGCCGTTAGTAAACACAAATGCTAGTTTTACAATTATGAAAAGCAGAATGTCTTTTTAATTGTGGCTTGTTTTTTGTCAACTATAGGATGTTTCATGTCACAGTCATGAAAAAAATAATCGATAATTTATAAAAGCTGTATGAAAATATATGTTAGGTTGCTTAAGGTTGTTAAGTTCCACATAGAACCTGGGAAATCTTTAGAAAAGGTGACTTTTTTTTTCTTTAAATTTCATTGACTCAGCCCTGTCAGTGTCTTAACTCTGGACTTGAGTGCTTAGTATATGTTCATTTCCTTTTGGGGGAGATGTTTCCAATGACTACTTTATATATTTTGCATATATTTTATAATGAGAATTCATGGACTCATTTCTGAGAAGATGACTTTTTAAAAATTACTAATTTTTAGTTCATTTGCCTTTTTCCTTAGCAAATCTCCAAATGACAAATTGATTAAAACAGCACTTATAAAACTGAATTATTAACACATTATTCTTGTTAATACAATTTAAATACTATAATCTGGATTATTTGCTGTGTATTTTTTGCATCTTGTGTAGGGAAATTATTAAATAAAAAACTAATGGAGCAATCTTTTTTTAGGAATTACCTTATAGAAAGAAAGCAGAGAACACTTCTCACATAGATAAGTAAATAGATGAAGTGAACCTAGTGATCTTGGAAAATTAAGCTTAGGTTAAGAGCACGGCCGCTAACCAAAGAGTCGGCAGTTCCCATCCACCAGCCACTTCTTGGAAACTATGGGCCAGTTCTACTTTGTCCTGTATGGTCGCTATGAGTTGGAATCAACTCAACTCGATGGCAACAGGTTTGGTTTTTTTGTTTTAGTAACAGGGAGGAGCCCTGGTGGCGCAGTGGTTAAGCGCTTGGCTGCTAACCACAAGGTTGGCGGTTCGAACCCACCATCAGCTCCGTGGGAGAAAGATAGGGCAGCCTGCTTTCGTAAAGGTTTATGTTCTTAGAAACCCTATGGGGCGGTTCTACTCTGTCCTATATATAGGGTTGCTATGAGTCGGAATCGACTCAAAGGCAATGAGTTTGGTTTTGTTGGTTGAGGCTCTTTGAAATAGAGACCCTCAAAATTTTGCCAGCTAGGTTGATTCATTTAGCCAGCAAAATTAAGTGGTCTGCTGTTCTCAGACTCCCACTGCATCCTTTGTGTTCCACGTCTGCTTTCTGTAGTGCAAGTGTAACATACGTGCCTGCTAGTTCTTGCTTTTCCGTTTTTAATGGATGATCTGACAGGGTAAGGGAGGAAGGGCATGATAAAAGATAGCGCTGAAAATAGTTTTCATTTATCTCCCTCCTCCAGCCTGTAATGGGGGGTTCATTTGTCTCTTTCCCATTTAATTTTATCCTTTTTCACTCTGTAGGGTTTGAGAAGCTCTTTTAATTTCTTTTAAGAACATTCACTGATAATGACTGAAATAGTCTGGAGAGTTAGAGGTACCTCTTAGACATAGTCTTAAGATATTTACTATATTCTAAGTTAGCTTCCAACATCTGTTCACTTTAATATAGTAATTGATTTTTTTAGTGGGCACTTGCCACCCAGGTAAAGATTACATTTCCCAGTCTCCTTTGCAGCCAGGTATCTGTACAGGATTAAGTCTTAGCCAGTGGGATATGAATGGAAATGTTGAGTGTGTCTTCTGTGTTGTACTCTAAAAGGAAAGGAATTTTGCCCTCCCTACCCCCCACTTTTTCCTCTTCTCTGTGGCTGAGATGGAGGCATAATGATGAGAGATGAACTATAGACATCTTAGACTGTGAGATGGAAAGCACTGGAACACTTACCCGTACTTAAACACAAGAAACAAACTTCTATTTTATTTAAGTCACTGTTATTTTGGTTCTCACTGCTACAGCAGCCAAACTGATTACTTAATACATATATTAATGTGGTATGTTTCATATTATAATTAGGCAGTATCTTTAAAAAAATTTTTTTTAGTGTGCTTTAGGTGAAAATTTACAGCTCAAGTTAATTTCTCATTCAGAAATTTATACATGTATGATTTTGTGACATTGGTTGCAGTCCCCACAATGTGACAGCACCCTCCCCCTTTCCACCCCGGTTCCCTGTGTCCATTCCTCCCATTCCTGCCCCTTCCTGCCTTCTCATCCTGCTTTTGGACAGGAGCCGCCCGTTGGGTCTCATATATCTGATTGAACTAAGAAGCACATTCCTCATATGTATTATTTTTTGTTTTATAGTCTTGTCCAATCTTTGTCTGAAGAGTGGGCTTCAGGAATGGTTTCAGTTTTGGGTTAACAGAGTGTCCAGGGCCATAGTTTTGGGGTTCCTCCAGTCTCTGTCAGACCGTTAAGTCTGGTCTATTTACGTGAATTGAATTCTGTTCTACATTTTTCTCCTACTCTGTCCGGGATTCTCTGTTGTGTTCCCTGTTAGGGCGGTCATTGGTGGTAGCTGGGCACCGTCTAGTTCTTCAGGTCTCAGGCTGGTAAAGTCTCTGGTTCATTTGGTCCTTTAGTCCTTTAGGCTAGTATTTTCCTTTGTCTTTGGTTTTCTTCATTCTTCTTTGCTCCAAGTGAGATGGGACCAATAGATATATCTTAGATGACCGCTTGCAAGCTTTTAAGACCCCAGATGCTACTCACCAAGTGGCATGTAGAACATTTTCCTTATAAACTATGTTATGCCGGTTGATCTAGATGTTCCCCCAAACTGTGGTCCTCAGACGATAATTAGGCAGTATCTTAAGGAATAGAAACTTGTTTAATAAAAAATAAGTAAAATGGGGTTTTATTATAAGCACCCAGGGTGTATCTCCTGGAATCAACTGCAGGAAATAATCAGTTCCTTCTCTTGCCTCCTGTCTCTCAGATATGCTCCTCTCCAAGTCATTTTCAAATTTCTTTTTCATCAACTTGCAGGTTGCATGTTACAGTTGTCACAAAATAGCAGCCTAAGCCCCTGAGTCCACAGGACCTTCCAAAGAGCTCTTTATAGCTAATTACTATCTTGGTCTCAGAGTTTGAGTTCCCATATCCCAGAAGGGAGAATATAGTAGGTCCAGCTTCTCTCTAGTCCAGTAAGTTATGGCCAAAGGGCAACGTCACATGGTACATAGGGCTGGCTTCTGGACCGTGGGTGGAATCTTTTTTTTAAAAGAAAGGCACATGGCTAGGGGAGAAATGATTAGCATCTTTTATATAGACAGAAAACTTAAGACAGTCTAGATTTTTTGAAATGTGTTTATTCTTTCCATTTACTCTTCAAGTGTTTCCTTAAATTTTATAATATTTGAAAAAGCAAATGATTGAAATACTGCAGGAGTTGCCTTAGCGTAGGCTAAGTCATAAGCCCTAAAATAAAATGCTGACATTCCTTAAGAGAGTGTACAATAATATCAGGTAAATCCGTGAATCATAATATACACCATACAATTTGAAAAAAAAATTTATATCTAAATTTTTAAAAAGTTTTTTCAAATTTCATTATACACCATGTAATTTGAAAAATTTAAAAAATCTAAAATTAAAAAAAAAATTTCCAAATTTCATAATATATACCATGTAATTTAAAAAAAAAATTAAATTTAAAATTAAAAAGTTAGATAGTAATTAGCTATAGAGAGCTCCACAATCAATGCCCACGGAAGCAGCGGTCAAGAAATCAGATGACGTATTGCATTGGTCAAATCTGCTACAAAAGACCTCTTCAAAGTATTAAAAAGCAAAGATGTCACTTTAAAGACTAAGGTGTGCCTGAACCAAGCCATGGTATTTTCAGTCGCCTCATATGTATGCAAAAGCTGGACAGTGAATAAGGAAGACCAAAGAAGAATTGATCCCTTTGAATTATGGTGTTGGTGAAGAATATTGAATACACCAAGGACTGCCAGAAGAGCGAACAAATCTGTCTTGGACGAAGTACAGCCAGAATGCTCTTAGAAGCAAGGATGGTGAGACTTCATCTCACTTACTTTGGACATGTTATCAGGAGGGATCAGTCCCTGGAGAAGGACATCATGCTTGGTAAAGTAGGTCATTGAAAATAAGGAAGACCCTCAATGAGATGGACTGACACAGTGGCTACAACAATGAGCTCAAACACAGCTATTGTGAGGATGGCGCAGGAAAGGGCAGTGTTTCGTTCTGTTGTACATAGGGTTGCTATGAGTCGAAACTGACTTAATAGCACTTAACAGCAACAATTAGAAAAATGTCACTTCTTTTTTTTAGTATATTTTATTATGCTTTAGGTGAAGATTTACAGAATAAATTAGTTTCCCATTCAGTAATTTACACAAAAAATGTTCTGTGACATTGGTTGTAGTCCCCGAAATGTGTCAGCAGTCTCCCCATTACCACCCTGAGTTTTCTGTTTCCATTTGTCTGGTTTTCCTGCCCCTTCCTGCCTTCTCATCTTTGCTTTTGGGCAGATGTTGCCCTTTTGGTCTCATATAGTTGATTGTTCTAAGGAGCATTTTCCTCACAGGTGTTATTGTTTATTTTATAAGCCTGTCTATTGTTCGGCTGAAACATGATCTCCAGGAGTGGCTTCAGTTCCAAGTTAAAAGGGTGTCTAAGGGCCATAGTCTTGGGGGTTCCTACAGTCTCTCTCAGACCAGTAAGTCTGGTCTTTTTTATGAATTTGAACATGGTTCTACATTTTTTTCTCACTCTAACCGGGACCTTCTATTGTGATCCTGGTCAGAGCAGTTGGTAGTGGTAGCTGGGCACCATCTAGTTCTTCTGGTCTCAGGCTAGTGGAAGCTGTGGTTCCTGTGGTCCGTTAGGCCTTTGGGCTAATTACTTCCTTGAGTCTTTTACTTTCTTTACTCTCCTTTGCTTCAGATGGAAAGAGACCAATAGTTGTATCTTAGTTGGCTGCTTGCAAGCTTTTAAGACCCCAGATGCTACTCACCTAAGTAGGATGTAGAACATTGTCTTTATGGACTATGTTATGCCAATTGATCTAGATGTCCTCTGAGACTATGGTCCCTAGCCTTCAAGCCCAGTAACTCAGTCCTGCAAGGTGTTTGGTTACATCTAGGAAGTTTCCATGGCTGTGTCTTCTGTGTGCTCTATTGTATATATGAATATACATACAGCATATACAAATATGTATATAGAAATATCCATAGCCAAACCTATATATGCACATGAGTATACTCCCATACGCCTTCTCCCACATATTCTGTGTATCCATTCATAAATTATTGTTGTTACTGTTATTGCAGGGTTGTGTATATTATAGTATTTACAGTCATTGCCTTTTATTCTTATGTACCTCTCAGTGTCTTCCCATGCCTTGGTCATGTTGTGCTGACTTCCCCCATAATGTGTATTGCCTTTCCCTTCACCAGAGTTAACACGTGTCTACTGTCTTTTGTTGTTGTTGCTGTTAGGTGCCATCGAGTCGGTTCTAACTCGCAGTGACCCTATAGGACACAGTAGAACTGCCCCATAGGGTTTCCAAGGAGTGACTGGTGGATTTGAACTGCCAACCTTTTGGTTAGCAGCCAAATTTTTAACCACTGCACCACCAGGGCTCCTGTCTACTATCTCAATAGTGATTTTCCCTTCCCCACCCTCCTATCCCTGGTAACCATCAGAGAATGTTTTTTTCTATGTGTAAAACTTTTCTTGACTTTTTATAATAGTGGTCTCATACAATATTTGTCCTTTTGTGATCGACTTATTTCACTCAGCATAATGCCCTCCAGAGTAATCCAAGTCGTGAGATGTTTCGTGGCTTCATCATTATTCTTTATTGTTGCATAGTATTCCATTGTGTGTATGTACCACAGTTTGTTTAGCCATTCATACATTGATGGACATATAGGTTATTTCCATGTTTTTGCTATTGTGAATAATAATGCTGCAGTGAACATGGGTGTGCATATGTCTATTTGTGTTACAGCTCTTATTTCTCTAGGATATATACCCAGGAGTGGGATTGCTGGATCATATGTTATTTCTATTTTTAGCTTTTTAAGGAAGCACCATACCATTTTCCACAGTGGTTGTACCATTGTAAATTCCTACTAGCAGCATATAAGAGTTCCGATCTTCCCACACCCTTGCCAGCATTTATTGTTTTCTGTTATTTTCTTCAGTGCCATTATTGTGGGGTGAGATGGTATCTCATTGTAGTTTCGATTTGCATCTCTTTAATGACTAATGATCGTGAGCATCTCTTCATGTGTTTGTTAGTCACCTGAATGTCTTCTTTGGTGAAGTGTCTGTTCATATCTGTCTTAGTTATCTAGTGCTGCCATAACAGAAATACCACAAAGGGATGGCTTTAACAAACAAATTTATTCTCTCACAGTTTAGGAGGCCAGAAGTCCGAATTCAGGGTGCCAGCTCCAAGGGAAGGCTTTCTGTCTCTGTTGGCTCTGGGGGAAGGTCCTTGTCATCAATCTTCCCCTGGTCTAGGAGCTTCTCAGCACAGGGACCCTGGGTCTAAAGGATGCACTTCACTCCCGGCGCTTCTTTCTTGGTAACATGAAGTTCCTTCTTCTCTCTCCTCGATTCTTTCTTTTATATATCAAAAGAGATTGACTCAAGATATAACCTAATTCTGCAGATTGAGTCCTGCCTCATTAACATAACTGCCTCTAATCCTGCCTCATTAACGTCATAGAGGTTAGGTTTTACAACACGTAGGATAGTCACATCAGATCACAAAATGGTGGGCAACCACACAACTTGGGCAACTTGGCCTATCCAAGGTGACACACATTTTTGGGGGACACAATTCAATCCTAACAATGTCATTTGCCCATTTCTTTAATTGAATTTTTTGTCTTTTTGTTGTTGAGGTGCTGAAATTTTCTACAAACTTTAGAGATTAGACCCTTGTCAGATACGTCGTAGCCAGAAATTTTTTCCCAGTCTGTAGGTTTTCTTTTTACTCTTTTGACTATGTCTTTTGTTGAGCATAAGTGTTTAATTTTTAGATCCCATTTATCTAGTTTATCTTCTGCTGTTTGTACAATTTTAGTTACGTTTGGTATTCTATTTATGCCGATAAAATGTCATTTCTGTTATTTGACAAGACAAGAAAGGTGATGATACAAACTGAAAGATAAGGAGTTACTTTCCTTTTATATTATTTATCTCCTTAGGTAATATGTCTTTCTTCTTTTGGTACATTGATCTGGAACAACTTGAATAAATTTGACAGTGATGTATCCTTCCATACTAAATTTGTTTCTGAATTTTGGAATGTTGCTTGGGCTTTGGCCCTGTGGATATAGAACACATATTGGCTGGTATTTAGGAGTGTTTTTTTGAATGTATAGATAATGTTCATTTTATGGAGATTTGGAAAATTTTCTTTAAATGTGGATTAAGACTGAGTTTATATGAATGATGCTTCTAGATGCTTTCATGCAGAAAGGAAAAATAATAAAACTAACAGAGTTCTGATTTAGTGCACCACACTGTGCACTTAATTGAAGAGTCTACTAGAATATTTGAGGCAGATACTACTATGAATTATAGACTTTAAAACGAGCTCTTTTTTTTTTTAAATTGTGCTTTAAGTGAAAGTTTACAGTTCAAGTCAGTTTCTTATACAAAAATTTATACACACATTGCTATGTAACCCTAGCTGCTCTCCCTGTAATGTGGCAGCACACTCCTCCTTTCCACCCTGGATTTCCCGTGTCCATTTAACCAGCTCCTGTCCCTTTTTGCCTTCTCATCTCACCTCCAGACAGGAGCTGCCCATTTAGTCTCGTGTATCTACTTGAGCTAAGAAGCACCCTCTTTACGAGTATCATTTTATGTCCCATAGTCCAGTCTAATCTTTGTCTGAAGAGTTGGCTTTGGGAATGGTTTCAATTCTGGGCTAACAGGGTCTGGGGGCCATGTCTTCCAGGGTCCCTCCAGTCTCAGTCACACCATTAAGTCTGGTCTTCTTACTAGAATTTGAGTTCTGCACCCCACCCTTCTCCCGCTTCATTGGGGACTCTCTGTTGTGTTCCCTGTCAGGGCCGTCATTGGTGGTAGCTGGGCACCATCCAGTTCTTCTGGTCTCAGGCTGATGAAGTCTCTGGTTTATGTGGCCCCCCTCTGTCTCTTGGGCTACTGTTTTCCTTGTGTTCTTGGTGTTCTTCATTCTCCTTTACTCCAGGTGGTTGGGACCAATTGCTGCATCTTAGATGGCTGCTTGCAAGCTTTTAAGACCCCAGTAGGATGCAGAACATTTTCTTAATAAGCTTTGTTATGCCAGTTGACCTAGATGTCCCCTGAAAGCATGGTCCCCAGACCCCTACCCCTGCTACTCTGTCCCTCCAAGTGTTTGGTTGTATTCAGGAAACTTCTTAGCTTTTGGTTTAGTCCAGTTGTGCTGAATTCCCCTGTAGTGTGTGTTGTCCATCCCTTCACCTAAGATAATTCTTATTTACTATCTAGTTAGTGAATACCCTTCTCCCACCCTCCCCACCCTCATAACCATCAAAGAATGTTTTCTTCTGTGTAAAACAAAAGCTTTTGAGGCAGTTTAGTGATTGTGAAGGTACCTGATATTATTTGATGTTGCCTCACAGAAGAAAGTAGAGTAAGATACTATGTTGTTTTTGTTAGGTGCCGTAGAGTCGGTTCCCACTCATAGCGACCCTATGTACAACAGAAGGAAACACTACCCAGTCCTGCTCCATCCTCACAATCGTTGTTATGTTTGAGCCCATTGTTGCAGCCACTGTGTCAACCCATCTCATTGAGGGTCTTCCTCTTTTTCACTGACATTCTATTTTACCAAGCATGATGTCCTTCTTCAGGGACTGGCCCCTCCTGATAACGTGTCCAAAGTACGTGAGACAAAGTCTCGCCATCTTCGCTTCCAAGGAGCACTCTGGCTGTACTTCTTCCAAGACAGATTTGTTCGTTCTTCTAGCAGTCCATGGTATTTTCAATATTCTTAGCCAACATCGTAATTCAGAGGCATCCATTGTGTATGCATCAATGCTATATAAAAACTAATGGTTTCAGGCAAAAATTGTTTTTTTTTTTTTTCCTTTTTGCCCCCCTGAGGAACTGCACCATTGCATTTTAGTATCTTACCTTTTGTTAGTGGTCCAGAAAAATCCAAGCTAGAGATAGGATTTGTGAAATTAACCTTTCTATTTCCGACTGACCGTAAAGATGTTTTCTTTTAAATTCACTTCTTGCTAGTTTAGTATCTGATATCTAATTTTATTTAAGTTTAGAAATTGTTCGTGCTGTTTTTTAAAAACCTGGAGGTTGGGACAGGGAAGGGATGGTATATGAAAAGTAGGCCATCAACGGAACTTTGATTCTAATGAAATAAAATTTCTACTGATTAAAATTATCATTTTTGTTCCCTTGATAGTATCAATCAAGATTTTATCCATTGTTAAGCCTTTCTAGCAGTGATTAATCAACACCTCATGGCCTAGTATGGTAACAAAGATTGTAAGGGTATGTATGATATGTGTTAATTATTTTCCTGAAAACTGTCTCATTTGCATCTCTACTACCACCACCTTAATTAAGGTCCATGTCTCTTACCAGGCCTTTTACTATAATATCCTAATTGTTTTGCCAGTCTCCAAGTTTCTACCTCCTCCCAACCACCACCCCCATCTCTAACAATGCATTCTGATTTACAAGTTTTGTGGTGTCACTTCTCTCTTTAGAAACCTTCAGTAATTTCTAATGCCTAAGAATTAAGGTATACATACACCGTAGTATAAACTCAAAGCCCTTTTATAGCACATTAATCAAATGGTTGACCTGACTTGACCAAGGTCATAGAGTTAGTAGCAGAGGAAGGTAAAGGTGGAAATGTGTTTTCCCCACAGAAGAAATTTGGCATTGTGAAAAGGGGTCCCTGCTTTTAGGGACATTACTTGGTGGTAGAAGGGCAGTTCAGGCAAGACACAGCAATAGGCTGAAGTACTGACTAGTCCAAAGTTAGCATTTGAATGAGCATAAGATAGTGTGCGAATTTTGGAGAACGTGTTGACCAAATTTTTCTAAAGAAAAATAGCAAATATACTCATATATTGAAACACAATTTTCCCATGATGTTTTCTTTGAGTTTTTATATTTTTTAAACCTTTATAATTTTTAAGTAACATTTTATGAAAGTGATAATTGGAAAAGTAGCATCTTCCTCTCAAATCAGACCTCAATATTATGTACATAGTTTATAGAACATTTGAGTCTTCTAATATTAAGTATAAGGTCCCTAGGTGGTGCATAAGTTTGTGCTCAACTGCAAATCTAAAGGTTGGCGCTTCAAACCTACCCAGCAGTACCGCAGAAGAAAAGTCCTGACGATCTGCTTCCATTAAGATTACAGCCAAGAAAACCATATGGAGCAATACATTGTTATAATTATTAGTTTAAATTTGTCTTTTAAAGAAGCTAAGGAAATAAAGGAGAGCAAATACATATTTGTAGTTTTTTATACTAGCCCTCTTATTTACCATTTCTGGTTCTCTTCATTTCTTCCTGTGGCTTTGAGTTACCATCTGGTGTCATTTCCTTACTCCAATACAGCTTTGCTCCCACCCACCTTCTTTGTACTTTACTGGCACTTTTTTTTTTAATGTGGATTAACATTACTGTCTAATATCATTTCCTTTCAGCATGGAAAACTTCCTTCAGCATTTCTTGTAAGGTGGGTCTTCTAGCAATGGATTCTCTCAAGTTATTATTTATATGGGAATGTCTTTATTTTGCCTTCATTTTTGAAACGTAGTTTTGCTGGATATGAGATTCTTGGTTGACAATTTTTCTTTCAGCACTTGGAATATGTCATCCCATTGCCTTCATTGCCTCTATCATATTTTCTTGGTTCTTTGGTAGGAATCAATTGATAACAGAACATTTCTTTAGAGCTTAGACTCTGTAACTCACCTTTTCTCTCTGTATTTTATCTTTTTAGAATGAAGCCTCATTTTATTTTCCATAGCTAAGACAAAATACTTTCAATCTTCTAACCAGACTTTTTGTGTGTATTTCATTTCTGTGGTTTCTTTCATGATACTTTTAGGGCTAAAGGTAATTGGAGTACATTTTCTTTTCCTCTGAATCAAACACTTTAAAAATATACCTCAGCAATTCTGCTTATAGATGCTCTTTGATCTGTCCATTTTTTCTGTACAATTTTAGTTTTTGTGTTGGCACAAGACAAAAGATGTATTACTTTGTACAGTCAGTAGGAAGTATCTTTACTTATATGCCTCTATAAATTTTCAGTAATGGGCACAGCGGTGATAGTGCAGTTCAATTTCAGAAGTGGTTCTGGACTTAGCATAGTTTTAAATTGTTTAGACTGAGTAAAAAATTTTCCAGTGGTATTGTTTAACTTAATAAAATAACAGTGCTTTGCAAATAATTTAATTGTCATCAGAACTGGCAAGACTAAAATATTGCTTGCCTTAAAACATTTTATTTTTCTTAATAAAAATATTGCTGTTAAAAATGGTAATGACGTTTTATGAATCCATTATGCCTTTTGGGTCTTGACGTAAATTACTTGTCTCATTTGGGCAATCTTTTTAAGTGCAGACTCATAATTGAGATGATAAATTCCACTTTCTAGAAGTATTAGCCTTTTTACTTTCATCATCTGTTGGGTTATATTAATGTTACTTAATTACTAATAATAGTTGCTTTTTATTGTGTTTCTACTATGCACCAGAAGCTTTACTTATATAGTATCAATCCCTTTTAGTGAATGAGAAAATAGGCTTAAAGAGCTTAAAAAACTTGCTCGTGGTCACATAATTAGTGATGGTTGGCACCCAGATGTGTCAGTGTTTTCAGAAGAATAGAAAAGAGGGTCCCAGATAGAGGAGAGATTTGTACCAAAAAGCAGTACACTGGGACGGATTGTTCATCCACCTAACTGGCCTTGAGTTGTTGAAATAATGATTTTTCATCCTCTAAGGAAGAAACATTAAAGTGCGAAAACTAAAGGAAAAGTTGCTCTTGATTTTTAAAATTATTAACCTGAATAATCCAAAGTAGCTGATAATAGATAATATATAAATTTGAATGGTGCCTAGGTTTCTTTAATGTGTTGAATCCTAGTGTTTATAATTAAGCAAACTGGGAGTTATTCATATGATACTACGTTTAGAAGCAAGCTCCGTGGTCACCAGGAAGCTATCTAGTTTTTCACCTATTCTGTGTTGTGAATGGAGAGAGAGGGTCTTTCAGTCAATCCAGAGCAGAACTTCTAAGAAGCTGATTAGCAGATCTGGATATGAGCTCTGTTTCCCCATTTATGTAATGAATGGATAGGGTTCATTCTAGCTTTCAGATTCTGTGATTCCCTGAACAAGAAGATGGTAGTTCCTATTTCAAAGGGCTTTATGTGTCATTTGCATGAAATAAAAAACACAAGTGATTTAATTTGTACTATACAGGCATACCTTGGAAATACTGTGGGTTCAGTTCTAGACCACTGCAATAACGTGAGTCACACGAATTTTTTGGTTTCCCAGTGCATATAAAAGTTATGTTTACACTATACTGTAGTCTATTAAGTGTGCAATAGGATTATGTCTAAAAAAACAATGTACATACTGTAATTAAAAAATACTTTATTGCTAAAAAATGCTAACCATCAACTGAGCCTTCAGCAAGTCATAATCTTTTTTGCTGGTGGAGGGTGTTGCCTCAGTGTTGTTGGCTGCTGACTGATCAGGGTGGTGGTTGCTGAAGGTTGGGATGGCTGTGGCAGTTTCTTAAAATAAGACGACAGTGAAGTTTGCAGCATCGATTGACTCTCCCTTTCATGAAAGATTTCTCTGTAGCATGCGAGGCTGTTTGATAGCATTTTACCCACAGTAGAACTTCTTTCAAAGTTGGAGTCAATCCTGGAGTAAGACCCTGCCACTGCTTTATCAACTAAGTTTATGTAATATTCTAAATCCTTTGTTGTCATTTCAACGGTGTTCACAGCATCTTCACGAGGAGTAGATTCCATCTCAAGAAACCACTTTCTTTGCTCATCCATAAGAAGCAGCTCCTCATCCGTTAAAGTTTTATCATAAGATTGCAGCAATTCAGTCACATCTTCAGGCTCCACTTCTAATTCTAGTTCTCGTGCTGTTTTCACCACATCTGCAGTTACTTCCTCCACTGAAGTCTTGAACCCCTCAAAGTCATCCATGAGGGTTGGAATCAACTTTTTTCAAACTCCTGTTAATGTTGATATTTTGACCTCCTCCCATGAATCACGAAATGTTCTTAATGACATCTAGAATGGTGCATCCTTTCCAGAAGGTTTTGAATTTACCTTGCCAGATCCATCAGAGGAATCACTATCTATGGCAGCTATAACCTTACAAAATGTATTTCTTAAATAAGACTTGAAAGTCAAAATTACTCCTTGAATACATGGACTGCTGAATGGATGTTGTGTTAGTAGGCATGAAAACAACATTAATCTCCTTGTACATCTCCATCAGAGCTCTTGGGTGACCAGGTGCATTGTCAATGAGCAATAATATTTTGAAAGGAATGTTTTTTTCCTGAGCAGTAGGTCTAAATAGTGGGCTTAAAATATTCAGTAAACCATGTTGTAAACAGATGTGCTGTCATCCAGGCTTTGTTGTTCCATTTATAGAGCACAGGAAGAGTAGATTTAGCATAATTCTTAAGGGCACTAGGATTTTCAGAATGGCAAATGAGCATTGGCTTCAACGTAAAGTCACCAGCTGCATTAGCCCCTAACAAGAGAGTCAGCCTATCCTTTGAAGCTTTGAAGCCAGGCATTGACTTCTCTCTAGCTATGAAGGTCCTAGATAGCATCTTTTTTCCAGTATAAGGCTGTTTTGTCTACATTGAAAATCTGTTGTTTAGTATAGCCACCTTCATCAATTATCTTAGCTAGATCTTCTGGATAACTTGCTTCAGCCTCTACATCAGCACTTGCACTTTGTTCCAAGGCACCTCTGGGTTGACTCAAACTGCCAACCTTTCAGTTAGCAGCTGAGTGTGTTAACTGTTTATACCACCTAAGTACTCGTAAATAAGCATGATGTGGTGGTTATTGGGTGCTGTCAAGTCAATTTTAGCTCATAGCAACCCCACATAACCAAGCATAGTCAATTTTTAATTACTTAAGAATTTTCAGAGTGGTTTATCCCAAGTTCATTTTTTATTTCCTCCCCTGTATTTTTCTTTTGGACATGTAGATTGTTGCTAAATTCTCTCCCAATTAACAGGCAGAAAGGAGTTGAAATGCAGCTCGATGTTTTTAAAAAAATAATTCACTGAAAGATTTGATAGGAAGGATGATGAAATTGACCCCCCCCCCAAAAAAAAAAAAACACAAAGCTTTGGAAATATCTGAGTTTTATTTATTTATTTTTGTTCTAGAAATTTAAAAAATACATTTTTTTGAGTACCGATTTTATATGCATGGCTTAGACCCAGGATATAGTCTTTAGGAAATTATGATGTACCTACAGAAAAAGATATGTATGCAAATAATAAATGTTAAGTATATGATGAATATCATGTAAGTGCTGATTGTAAGAATTTGTAGAATATTCATTTTGAAGTTTTATCAGGGCAGTATATTAATTAATATTAAAAAACACACAGAGTTTATAGAGAATAACTTCTAATTGGGCTGAACAGAGAGGAGGTTATAATTTACTTGAGTTTCAAAATGATGGCTAACTTTTTAGTTGGCAAAGACTGGGGCCAGTGGTGGGGATATGATATGAACAAAGGCACAGTAGTGGGAAAGTGAAAGGCATGTTCTGTGTGTTGATGAGTACAACCAGATGTTTTTTCACCAAGGATTCTTACAGGGGAGAAGTGAGTGATTGCCAGAGGTCATAGTTAAATTCAAAGAAATGACCGGTTGCCAAAGGTTATAGTTAATTCCAGAATAAGTAACATAACTTCCCTGAGCCTAAATTTTTTCATCTGTAAAGTAAGGTTAAATGGGATATTCCCAAACCTACTTAATAGACATTCAATAGGTATTTGTTGAATGAATAAGTGAGTGAGTGAATGAGATGTCTTTAGCTATTTTCCTTGAAACCATGGCTAAGGAATTTGAACCTTTTTTTTTTTTTTTTGTGGTAGGCAGTGGAGAATTAACGGTTTTTTAAATAGTAAAATGACATAATAACCTAAGTCTAAGAAGACTAAGTCATAGTGTCTTCTAAATAATGGTTGTGGGGTTTTAAATTTATTTCTTTATGTAGGAGTTGGTGGATCCCTGTTTGGGTTATGAATTATCAGGGTTCCTTTAACACTTTAACATTTGAGTCTTAAAAGTATTAAATATTTTTTATATTGAAATATTATAAAGTCAGTATAAGAGTTTAGTAACTTTTATAGAAACTTAACACTGCCATACCATTTTTAACTTGTCTGTCAGTTTGTTGTACTGTGGGCTTATGTGTTGCTGTGACACTGGAAGCTATGCCCCTGGTATTTCAAATACCAGCAGGGTCACCCATGGTGGACAGGTTTCAGCAGAACTTCTAGACTAAGACGGACTAGGAAGAAGGACCTGGTGGTCTACTTCTGAAAAAATTGGCCAGTGAAAACCTTATGAATAGCAATGGAACATTGTCTCATAGTGCCAAAAGATGATGAACCCCTCAGGATGGAAGGCAATCAAACCATGACTGGGAAAGAGCTGCCTCCTTAAAGCAGAAAAAAAAAACCCGTTGCCATCGAGCCGAAAGTAGAGTGGACCTTAATTACGTGGACGGAGTAAAGCTTTTGGGACCTTCATTTGCTAATGTGGCACGACTCAAAATGAGAAGAAACAGCTGCAAACATCCATTAATAGTTGGAACGTGGAATGTATGAAGTATGAATCTAGGAAAATTGGAAGTCGTCAGAAATGAAATGGAACGCATAAAGATCAATATCGTAGGCATTGGTCAGCTGAAATGGACTGGTGTTGGCCATTTTGAATTGGACAATCATGATCTACTATGCCAGGAATGACAAATGAAGAGGAATGGCATCGAATTCATTGTCAAAAAGAACATTTCAAGATCTCTCCTGAAGTACAACGCTGTTAATGAAAAGATAATATCCATACATCTACAAGGAAGACCAGTTAGTACGACTAATATTCAAATTTATGCACCAACCACTAGTGCTAAAGATGAAGAAATTGAAGATTTTTGCCAACTTCTGCAGTCTGGACGTGCAATCAATTGATAATTGATAATTACTGGTGATTGGAATGCAAAAGTTGGAAACAAAGAAGAAGAATTGGTAGTTGGAAAATACGGCCTTGGTGGTAGAAATGATGCTGGAGACCACATGATAGAATTTTGCAAGACCAATGACTTCTTCATTGTAAATACCTTTTTCAACAACATAAATGGCGACTATCCACGTGGACCTTGCTGAATGGAATACACAGGAATCAAATAGATTATATCCATGGAAAGAGATGATGGAGAAGCTCAATATCATCAGTCAACAACACCAGGGGCCAACTGCGAAACACATCAGTTGCTCATATGCAAGTTCGAATTGAAGCTGAAGAAAATTAAAACAAGTCCACCAGAATTTGAGTATATCCCACCTGAATTTAGAGACCATCTCAAGAATAGATTTGATGCACTGAATATTAATGACCAAAGACCAGACGAGTTGTGGGATACATCAAGGACATCACACGTGATGAAAGCAAAAGGTCATTGAAAAGACGGTAAAGAAAGAAAAGACCAGAATGGATGTCAGAAGAGACTGCGAAACTTGCTCTTTAATGTAGGGTAGCTATAGTGAATGGAAGAAGGGGTGAAATAAAGCACTGAACATAATATTTCAAGGGGCAGCTCAAGAAGACCTAGTAAAGTATTACAATGAAATGTGCGAAGACCTGGAATTAGAAAACCAAAAGGGAAGAACACACTTGGCATTTCTCAAGCTGAAAGAACTGGAAAAAAAAAAATCAGGCCTCGAGTTGCAATATTAAGGGATTCTGTGGGCAAAATATTGAACGACTCAGAAAGCATCAAAAAGGAAATGAAAGGATACACAGAGTCATCGTACCAAAAAGAATTGGTCGACGTTCAGCCATTTTAGAAGGTAGCATATGATCAAGAACTAATGGTACTGAAGGAAGGAGTGAAGCTGCACTGAAGGTATTGGCAAATAATGAGGCTCCAGGAATTGATAAAATACCAACTGAGATGTTTCAACAAACAGGTGCAATGCTGGAAGCGCTCACTTGTCTATGCCGAGGAATTTGTAAGCTACCTGGCTATCCGACTGGAAGAGATCCGTATTTGTGCCCATTCCAAAGAAAGATGATCCAACAAAATGTGAAAATTATCAAACAATGTCATTAATATTGCACACAAGTAAAATTATGCTGAAAATAATTCAAAAACAATTGCAGCAGTACGTCAACAGGGAACTGCCAGAAATTCAAGCTGAATTCAGAAGAGAACATGGAACGAGGGATATCACTGCTGATGTTAGATGAATCTTGGCTGAAAGTAGAGAAAACTGGAAAGATGTTTACCTGTGATTTATTGACTATGCAGAGGCATTCAACTGTGTGGATGATAACAAATTATGGATAACATTGCCAAGAATGGGAATTCCAGAATTCTTAATTTCGCTCATGTGGAACCTGTACATAGACCAAGAGGTAATTCTTTGAACTGAACAAGGGGATGCTGCGTGATTTAAAATCAGGAAAGGTATGCGTAAGAGTTGTATGCTTTTATCATATTTATTCAGTCTATATGCTGAGCAAATAATCCAAGAAACTGGACTCTATAAATAAGAACAGGACATCAGGATTGGAGACTGACTCATTAACAGCCTGTGATATGCAGATGACACAACCTTGCTTGCTGAAAGTGAAGAGGACTTGAAACACTTACTGATGAAGATCAAAGACTTCTGTAGGGATTACACTTCAACATAAAGAAAACAACAGTCCTCACATCTGGACCAATAAGTAACATCATGATAAATGGAGAAAAGATTGAAGTTGTCGAAGATTTCATTTTACTCGGATCCACAATCAATGCCCGTGGAAGTGACAGTCAAGAAATCAAAGGATGTATTGCACTGGGCACATCTGCTGCAAAAGAGTTCTTTCAAGTGTTGAAAAGCAAAGATACCACTTTGAGTACTAGGGTACACCTGTCCCAAGCCATGGTATTTTCAATGACCTCATATGCATGCAAAACCTGGACATTGAATAAGGAAGACCAAAGAAGAATTGATGCCTTTGAATTATGGTATTGGCGAAGAATATTGAATATACCCTGGACTGTCAGAAAAATGAACAAATTTGTCTTGGTAGAAGTATGCCAGAATGCTCCTTAGAAGCAACGATGGTGAGACTTCATCTCGCATACTTTGGGCATGTTATCGTCTCACATACTTTGGACATGTTATCGGGAGGGATTAGTCCCTGGAGAAGGACATCACGCAAGAGGGTCAGCAAAAAACAGGAAGACCCTCAACGAAATGGATTGACACAGTGGCTGCAACAATGGGCTCAGACATAGTAATGATTGTGACGATGGCGCAGGACCGGGCAGTGTTTCGTTCTGTTGTACATAGAGTCGCTATGGGTCGGAACTGACTCGACGGCACCTAACAACAACAATAACAACAATATACCGTTTTTTTTTTTTTTTTGTATTTTAAAATACTGTCCACGAGGAATTGGAAAACAAAACAAACTAAAAAAATGGAAAAACAATACTGGACTTTCTTTCCAAATAGTTTCAAAACCACTGCTTCAAATGGTTCCAAAGTTCCTGGCTTTGGATACATCACAATGCTCTGAATACATAAATCAACCTCTTTCCAAGGCATTTTTTTCCCCAAGGATTCTTTAAGGATGTGATTATAATGCTTTCATCTGAAAAGTAATTTTTCTTCATTGAGCCTGAGAATACACGGCAGGTTGTTTAACCCTTAGAGCAGGTTATGTTCTTGATGAAGTTGGCTTCAGTGGGAAATCAAGTAAGTTAAATCTGAGCTTCTCATGTTTTGTATTTACATGGCTTATGCTCTTTACATTAAAAAATGAAAAAAGAAGACAGAAGAGTTATTGATGCAGTTGAACTGTGGTGTTGGCAAAGAATATTGAATATACCATGAACTGCCTAAAGAACGAACAAATCAGTCTTAGAAGAAATATAACCAGAATGTTCCTTAGAAGACCAAATCACTGGAAAAGGACATTATGTTTGTTAGAGAGTCAAAAGCAAGGGAAACCATCAAAGAGATGGATTGACACAATAACCACAACAATGAACTCAAACATAGCAACGATCACCAAGATGGTGCAGGACTGGGCAACATATCGTTCTGTTACACATAAGGTCGCCATGACTCAGAGTTGATTTGATGGCAGCTAACGACAACATGTTCCTTACTGTTCACCTAAAGTTCAACTTTGTATTTATTTAACCAACCATGAGATCTATGTTTTATGCAGCACAAAATTTCCCATAATAAATAACAAATAAGACTTCATAGTTATTATTCATAGAATACATTTTCCATATGCTCTTTCTGTATTCCTGGTTTCGGTTAGTAGTGCCCTGATACACCCAATAATCAAGGCAGAACTTTTGGAATCATCCAGACTTCTCCATTTGTCATTCATCAACTTTTTTTAGATTGTCATTCCGTCTTTTAAGTTGTTGATAGTTGCTGTTTGCATTGATTACAACTCATGACACCTCCCTGTGTCAGAGTAAACTGTGCCCCATAGGGTTTTCAAGGCTGTGACCTTTTGGAAGCAGATCACCAGGCCTTTCTTCCAAGGTGCCTCTGGGTGGGTTTGAACTGCTAACCTTTCGGCTAGTTATCAAGCACTTAACTGCTTGCACCACCCAGGGACTAGGTGTAATAAAAAATAGCCTTTTGAGTACACATCCTAAATACCTCAGATCCATCCACCTTTCTCTGTTCTCACTGCTTCTGCTGTAGTTGAGATTTTCATCATTTGGTGCCTGGCCTAGGAGCCCTGGTGGCACAGTGGTTAAAGCATTCAGCTGCTAACCTAAAGGTCAGCGGTTCCGACTCACCAGCCACTTTGCGGGAGAAAGATGTGACGGTCTACTTCCATAAAGATTTACAGCCTTGGAAACCTTATGGGGGCAGTTCTGCTCTGTCCTATAGGGTCGCTATGAGTCGGAATTGACTCGACGGCAGTGGGCTTGGTTTGGTGCCTGGCCTCTACCAGTAGATTTGTGACTAGTGTCTCCGCCCAACGCCTCTCTACTACCTCCACAGTGATTTGTCTGAAATATCACACTGATTAGTATTCACCTAAAAAGCTGCTCTTGATTCTGCATTGTCTGTGGCAGTAGCCTTCAAACTTCTTGTAAAGCAGTAGAATGTTTCTTCAAATATAAGGGAGGCATAAATATAAGGGAGCCCTGGTGGCTCAGTGGTAGAGCCATGGTAGCACAGTGGTTAAGTGCTACGGCTGCTAACCAAAAGGTCCGCAGTTTGAATCCAGCAGCCACTCCTTGGAAACTTTATGGAGCAGTTCTACTCTGTACTATAGGTTTGCTCTGAATTGAAATCAACTCTACAGCAATGGTTTTTGTTGTTGTTGTTGTTGTTTATAATGCATGAAATAGATAAAAAGAGCAACAACTCTGGTTGTGGGGTTGAAGCAGGGTAAGGGTGTGGGAATGCTGCTTTTGCTTCTCCCTCCCTCAGAAAGCCCTGTGAGCCATGTACGGCAAAGTTTGAAAACCACAACCTGCAGGTTAGCCCAGGCTCCTTAATATGGCATACAAGACCTTTTATGATTCAGTCCCTGCCTGGTTTCTTGCCATTCCTGGACCTGTGCCCTGGGTTTCAGATAAGCTGAATTACTGGAGTTCCCCAAATACCTGTTTTATCACCTGCATTTTTGCAGACTTCCCCTAGAATGCCTTTACCCATTTTGTCTAGAAGCGAAATGTCTGTTCTCTTGTCAAGAATGAATTCAGATGTCACCTCTTCAAGGAAGGCTTCCCTGATTTTTCAAGTCAAAGTGAATCATTTTTCATGCTTCTCTAGTGTCTAATTACGTTGGAAAGCAGGAAGAATTTCCTCTGTCTTGACCTGTCAGATTCAGCACGATTAGCTGCAGTTTACAGCCTGGTATGTGGAATATACATGCATTTAAGATGCCTGAACCAAACTTATAGTGACTTCTCTTTCAATTTTCTGTCATTTTTTGCTTTATCATGGAAAAAAAGAAATCTCAGAGCTTTGGCCTAAATGGTGTTTAAACTCAATAGCACATAAAATAATGAAATTAAATATTTTCATCCTAGCTAAAATCCTTTATATTTTCTAGTAATAGTAGATGGCATTATAAGAGCAGTGAAATTTCCTTTTGTGATCCATTTTAAAGGACTGAATGTGTGCTATGTTTATCATGTATTTAGACTTGTCTAAAATGTAGCATATTTATAATATATGATTGGTTTCTTTCAACCAGGGTACCTTACTGAAACGTTTTTGGGGGAATTTATCATTCAGGTTTACATTTTACATGCAGCCCCAAATAGGTGCTTGTTGAATATTTTTTGAATGAGTGAATTATCCGTTCCCTTATTCTTTCTTTCTCTTTCCTCTATTACCTAGATTCCACTTAGCTACAACTTTTTCCTGATCTCTAAAACAAAACATGCTGAATATCTTAGAACATAAAAGGAAAAAGACCAGTGGATTTTTTTGTTTCTCTCTTGTTTTAAGTGTGTGTAACTGACTGTAAATAAAAATTGTGATTAGGCTAAAGATTGCATATATGAGCAACAAGCATGCCATAATAGATACTCAATAAATGTTTGTTGAGCTTGAATAGAATAGATCTTAGCCTTTCAGTGCTATAAGTGATTACTGAGATTTGAGGTCTCCTCTTTTACTTCACAGATGTGTAAACTAAGGCTTAGAGAGATGGAGATAGAAGTGACTTTGTATAAACTACTACCTCCATTACCAGGAGACCAGAAGAAATGGATGGTGCCTAGCTACCATTACTGAACATTTTGATCAAGGACCAAATAGATGGATTCTGATCAAAAGGAGGAAAAGTAAGGAACAGAACTTCAAATTCATATGGAAACCAGACTTACTGGAACCATTGACACTGGGGGAACCCCCAAATCTTATGCCTGGAAATAATCTTTAAACCTTGAACCAAAACTATCCCATGAAACCATCATTAAACTAAATAACAGTTTAGCCCAATTAATTAAGAATATTTGCCTCAAACATCAAACCAAAAAATCCCATTGCTGCCGCATTGATTCCGACTCATTGTTGTTTGTTGTTAGGAGCCATCGAGTCGGTTCCGACTCATAGCGACCCTACCTACAACAGAATGAAACACTGCCCAATCCTACGCCATCCTCACAATCGTTGCTATGTTTGAGCCCATTGTTGCAGCCACTGTGTCAATCTATCACGTCGAGGGTCTTACTCTTGTTCACTGACCCTCTACTTTACCAAGAATGATGTCCTTCTCCAGGGACTGATCCCTCCTGATAACATGTCCAAAGTATGGGAGATGTAGTCTTGCCATCCTTGCTTCTAAGGACCATTCTGGCTGTACTTCTTCCAAGACAGATTTGTTGGTTCTTTCGGCAGTCCATGGTATATTCAATATTCTTCACCAACACCACAATTCAAAGGTGTCAATTGTTCTTTGGTCTTTCTTGTTCATCGTCCAGCTTTCGCATGCATATGCGCCAGTTGAAAACACCATGGCTTGGGACAGGCACACTTTAGTCTTCAAGGTAACATGTTTGCTTTTCAACACTTTAAAGAGGTCTTTTGCATCAGATTTGCCCAGTGCAGTGCGTCTTTTGATTTCTTGACTGCTGCTTTCATGGATGTTGATTGTGGATCCAAGTCAAATGAAATCCTTGACAACTTCAATCTTTTCTCCGTTTATCATGATGTTGCTTGTTGATCCACTTGTGGGGATTTTTGTTTTATGTTGAGGTGTAATTCTTACTGAAGGCTGTGGTCGTTGTTCTTCATCAGTAAGTGCTTCAATTCCTCTTTCAGCAAGCAAGGTTGTGTCATCGCATATCCGACTCATAAAAAAAACGAAACCCGTTGCCATCGAGTCGATTCTGACTCACAGCGACCCTAAAATATATATAATGCTCTTATAAAGATTTATCTACATGGGTGTTGTGACCCTAATACTCCCCAGCATATTTTTTCCTTTTCAAAATGGGCCGCTGAGAGCTTGACATAACTAATGCCATGATGAACCTGTAAGTTTTATTTTCTTTTTTCTTTGCCTTCTCCTTTTTGCATACCTTTGTTAATGACTTTGTTTTGCTCTGTCTGGCCACCTGTGGTTTACAACCCCCCACAGCAAGATTAGAGCCCAGGTGTCAGATATGTATACCTTTACCCTAATAAGGAAATGTCCTGTTCCTTATCTCTTTAGTATGATAAACAGTCTCTTGTAATTACCTTGTAATGAATAACAACACTTTCAACCTTTGTAAAAATCATATATAAGCTCTAACGTAAAAATGCTTTTTGGGACTCCACAGAGACAAGCCTGCGTTGCTGTTGGATCCCTGGTGGTGGACACCTCCTAAAATAAAACTTTCTCACTCTTTCTGACTTGGAGTATGTTTCATTGGCTTGACTGCTCCAGGGCTCGGACCCTATTCTGCTAACAGTGTAAACTGACTACAGTTAATCTAAAGCACAGGTGAGAACTTTAAGGGACAGAGAGCCTAAGTTAATGGTGCTGAAACAATATGGGTAGAGATAGAATGGTGACACAGTGTGAAGTGTGTAACCAGTGTTTCTGAACTGTTCATGTAGATATTATGAATGGATGTATGTTTGGTTGTGTATATTGCCACTAAAAATAAATAGAATACTTATTTTAAAAAAGAAGTGACTTTGTAGATTTCAGATGAGGAAGAATTTTCTAATAATTAGGACTGTCTGAAATTGAAGTAAGCTGTTCCTTGAGGTACTAAGTTTCACATCACTTTGTTCAAACTGAGTTTGGAGAAAGATATATAGAAGATTAATATGTTGCATTCAGGAGATGGACTAGGAAATTTCTTATACCCTTTGAGATTCTAATATTCTAGGAATTGGATCCTTAACATTGTATAAGTTCTTTTGATATTAAGATGATGAAGGTAAGTGGTGTTTTTTTGCCAAGTGACCTTTAGAAATTCAAATACTGCTTGATTCTGTTACGGAGCAGTAGAGAAAATGGGAATTCAGGCCAGGGAGAGCAACGAAAAAGCACCTCGTGAAGAGTAGATTGACTTATGTGAAACCTAAATATTGAGATGAATTGCAACAAGACTTTGTAATATATTTGAAGAGACTGGTATATTAAAGTTATCATAAGTTAATTAGGGCTTTTTCTATAATTAGGAAGATGACTAAAATTTTCCATTTGGAAGTATGCATTAGGACATAAAATCACCAATGAAGAGTTACATGATATTCAATAATATGATAGAATTGTAGGTTCGTTTAAATTAGGGTTGTAGAACCCTTTTTTTTATTTGAAGACTTGAGACACTAGAAGTAAAACGATCACTGGGATTTAAGAAGTCTTTTAAGAGAGCTGGCATTAGAAAGGTTCAGTTCTGTACTCTAGGGGCAAAGCCTATAATGCCACTATCTCCCACATATCCCTGTTGTCCTCTACCATGTCATACCAGTGACTGAATTAGCTTCCTGGAATCCCTTAACAGACCATCAGGAGCAATATAGACATTTCCATCTCGTAATGGCAAGCTAAGAGTTCAAGATTTTCAACTGAATTTATTAAATCTTGAAATCCAAAAATTTTTGCCAGTGTGCCATACATTGGGAGGATGCCTTAATTAATAGAATTTCATGAAACTCAAAACAAATGCTACGTTTGTTGTTGGTATTACCATACTACTACTACCAGTATTTTAGCTAACACTGGGCATGTACTATGTGCTAAGGACTGCCAAGTATTTAATGTGCCATAATTCATCTGATCCTCACAATAACCCTATGAGACTTTTTTGCTGTCGAGTCAATTCTGACTCCTAACGACCCGATAGGACAGGGTAGAACTGCCCCATAAATGTTTCCAAGGAGCAGCTGATGGATTTGAACTACTGACCTTTTGGTTAGCAGCCGAGCTCTTAACCACTGTGCCACCAGGGCTCCCTATGAGATAGGCACACTTTTATCACCATTTTACAGATTGAAAGCAAAGCTTAGCCCAACATCTAGTTAGCATGTGGGAGAGCTGTAACTCAAGAGTGTTCTCAACCATATCGTCTTTTTGTTTCTTTCTTTTTCTTTTTTTAACTATAATCTCCTTGAGGGAAGAACCTGTCTTTTCTTTTAACCTATTAAATTTTTATTTTTTATTAGTCAGGTGCTCAAATCTCATTTGAACTTGATTGATTTCATCAATTAATGGCCTTGATGAAATTGCTTGTGCTTTTGACTGTTTGGTCAAAGTCATGTTACTTGCCCTTCTAAAGCTAGCATCACAAATAGCTGAGGAAGTGCAAGATCTTTAGCTTGATTTTCTTCAGTTCCTTCTGTATTTTAAATAGGACACAAATATCTCTGTAAATAAAAATAACTTCCTCCCAACCCATTTGGAAAATATCCCAGACTTTCTCCCCATGCCTTGCAAAGTAGCTAGCTAGCATTAAGTTGCTGCTGTCTAGTCATTATTACTATTTGTTTTTTCTCTTTAACATAAATGACCCTCCCAGGAATAGCTTAATCGCCAGATGTTTGGCCAGCAGTATTCCACTTATCCTGGTTTTGCTGTTTTTCTGAAACATTCTGAAATGTAATCTCCTTTCTTTCCCTTGTCCTAAGATGATTTCACTTAATTTCTCTCAAAACTTTCCTTGGTAAGTGATTGGGAACCATACTGAAGAGGGAGAGGATAGACTATATGTAGTTTATATTGGTCCCTTATGAATTGACATTTATTGATTGAGGATTTTGTTACTCATTTTCAGTTTGAGACGTTCCGAGGGTTTAGAATTGAAATTGTGAGACTTGAAAGCTAGAAGGGACCTATGAGATCATCCAACAGAGGAGCTTTCTTTTTTAACCGAGGAAATGAAAGTTGTCAAAGTCAACCATAAATGTGATAGTTTGGCTTGATGAGAGAGACTCAGTTTCCAGAATCTCTCTTGTGATCTCCAGTCTACAACTGCAAGGACCCAGGGGTCTGGAAACTTGATAAGAAGGCCAGTTTGCTGTTTAGCCTGGAAGCATTCTTTGTGAATTTTCCATGTTATTGGAGGTGTTTGAAATTACTTGATGTCTTCAGGACCAATAATCTACACCATATACTTTTATACTTTTCAATTAATGGAGTTTTAAACTTTTAAAAAAGCAATAACCCCCCCCTTTCCCCCCCAGATACAATCTTATGTAGAACCACAGTGTACAAAACAAAGATAAGTGGTATTTAATTAGAATACAGTTTTAAGTTTAATTTTGATTGTTGGAAAATCAGTGAGAACAATGAACAACATCAAATATGAAATTGAGGGGTTCTGGATGACAAGTGCAATCTTGTATCAGCCTCAGCATCCGTGAAATTTGAATCAGGTATTGTGAACTTCCTTGGTACCTCATCATAACGGTTGAAAAATCACTGCTTTGGGTCATAGACTATTATAGCTGGTATGGATCTTATCCTGGTTCAGCCTTCTTGTTTTTTGGCAGAGACCTTGAAGCCTAGAAAGGTAGTGGTGTCCCCAAGAGCAGATCACACAGCCAGCTAATGACAGAGCTAGATTGCTAGCCAGCACCCCTTTCTCTTCACTGTTGCGGTGTGATTATCAGTCATATAGTGTACTATTCTATTGGTGTTTGTTTGCTTTTCTTAGCTAAATGGCAAGCTCGTTTATTTCAGGGCTCACACCTTACCCTTCTTTAGCTTCAGGAGGGCCTCTATATTGATGAACCCTCCATGGTAGACAGTAGATGCTCACTTAGTACATGTGAACTGAGTGACTGAAAGATGCTATCTGCATACAGATAAACTCTGAGCTGGACCAACTTGATGTAACCTGAGAGTAAGTGATGAGAAAATATATTTTTAAAATAAAGTTAAGGTAAAGTGGAACGGTAAAGAGTTATGGACATTTAGGGTTTATGCTTAATCTACTGAGAGAATATAATGGTAGGTGGACATTGTCCTTTTCTGTGGACAGTTTTCAGCTTTCTGAGAGGCAGAGGCCTGGACTGGAGAAACCTTGAGTAAAACTCACTATGGACTTCTTGAGTTTTTGCAGATACAGGAATGATGAAAGCTGACATATTGTAGACAGTTGGAGCTACTCCCCGGGCGTGCTTTGTTCTATGTTTGCAGTTACTGCTGTGAGAGAGGCCCTTGGTCCCTGGTACCACAGTGGAGTGTGCCTGGGAGGCAGGCTGCAGAAATCCTCCCCGCACACGCTGGGTGTGCTCCCACCTCTCCACCATCCTGTCGTCTAACCTGGGACATCCATTTCTCAAACTGGTACAATTTTCTTTTCTTTTCAAAAGGTAAAGCTGTTGGTCTGTGTAAGAATCTGCACAGTGATAACTAATACATTTTTTGTCATGTATTTTTGAAAATTTCCAGCACCCTCTGTTTTTCTTTATTATTGGTTAGTATGTGTTGGTAGAAAAGAAGTTAGAGTAAATATATTGCCCATTTCTGCTTTTGTTTCTTCCTTAAAGGATTTATTTTAGACTCCTCTACATTAGCAAAATATGTGCTTGTATCAAAATGTGTGAGTAGTGAATCTTTTACAAGTTTCTCAGGAGGGGTCTTAGTTAATTCTTTCAAGGAGAGTTCTTAGTATAAGCTGATGACTTTTTTTTTTAATTGCTCTCTAATTTGAACCAAAATAATTTATTTCTAGTTATATAATATTTTAAAAAAGCAACAATTTTAAATAAGTTATCTCATAATCATTTTTAAGCATTGAATGCAGATAAGAAAAGAAGAACCCCACCCCCCCCAAAATTAGCAAAATTTATGATCTGAAATAGAAGCAGAGAGAGGCGGAAGTTAGAGACGCATTTTTTTCATTCTTGGGAGGACATTGTGTGGTGGCATAGTCTTTGCACAAATGGCTGAACTCAACAAAGGGACAGTGGAGGGGAGGCGATTCAGTAGTTTTCCAGCCTGTTTAAAAAACCTGTTTTAAACATGTTCTGTCTTAGGAACATTCTGTATATAAGGGGTGTGTGGCAATTTAGGGTTTGGTATTTTGTATCTCTTCTTTTTGACAATATTAGAGCACTGTTGCCCAAAATGGAGACCATTTTAAATGTTTTTCTGCCAGGACAAAACTACATCTTCTGCAGGGATCATTCGTAGAACTAGTTTCATAGAACATAGTTGATCAGTATGAGTTTCATAATCTAATGTTGTTCATGGCTATTTTTTCAGTGGTTTGAGAATTTTTTCTTTTAGAGAGGTCTGTACATAACTCAAATTTGTGAAATGCTGTATTAGAGTATATTGCGTTAGAGTAGATCACTTCTGTCTCTGGCTTAAAATAATTGGAGACGGGATTCCTAGTTAATTATAAATGACAGGATAAATAGAGTTTTTTGATTGGGAAAGGTGATTTGTGTGAGTGTCATCTAAATGTGTAAAGATCAGTTTTGAAGGTTTCATTATATGTTGTTATATATGATATATGACTTTCAGAAAACATTCTGTTAATATGAAAAAGAATCAATATCATTTTTTTGCTCCATGTTAAAAGGGGGAATTTATTCAGAAATTTAAAATGTGCTGAAATTACAAAACTCCTAAATAGCTCTTACATAATTATTCCTTTTTCTTTTAATTTGCAATGCCACTTCCCTAGTTGAGGCTACCATCATCTTTTCCCTAGTACTGTACTTGTTTCTCAATGGGTCTCCCTACTTCTGCCTGTAGGGATCTTGGTCTCTTCTGAATTTTTAGCATATATCGTTCAACCACAGGCATGTCTATCAGATGTGTGGCTTATCTTACTGAAATTTAAATTGTATTTTAGTTTTTGAATAGGCAACAAGTTCATCTGGTTCAAAATTGAAAAGATGCAAAAGGGTATGCAGAGAAGTCTTCTTTCCACACCTTTTCACCCAGGCACACAGTTTCCCACTCTAGAGACAGCCAACAGTATCTTTTGTGCATTTATCTTTCTAGAGATCTTTTACACCTATTTAAACAAATACCTACATACATTTATACATGCATGCACACACACTTTTCTGTCCTCTTTTTGTATTAATGATAGCAAAACGTATATACTGTTCTTGTCTTTTTTATTTTATAAAGTATATTGGAGATAAAGTATATTGGAGATATTTCATATCCACGCACTGAGTTTTCTCATTTTCCTTTATGGTTATGTAAGATGCAACTGTATGGATGTACCATGATTTATTTAACCCAGGCCTCTATTGATGCATAATTAGGGCGTTTCCATTCTTTTGCTTTTACAAAACAATGCTGCAATGAGTAGCGTTGTATGCATACCAGTGTATCTGTGTGTGTATGTGTGTAAGGATAAATTCCTAGAAATGGAATTGCTGTGTCACTGTTTTAGTTTTGAAAGATATTGTCAAATTGGCCTCCAAAAAAGTCGTATCAATATATATTCCCACCAGCAGTGTATGAGCGAGCCTAATTCCCTCATGCTCTTATCAACATGGTGTGTTATTTTTGGTCTTTGCTAATCTGAAAAAAATTCTATCTCAGTATAGTTGTAATCTTCAATTTTTATTTTACATAAAGTTAAGTACCTTTTTATATGTTCAAGAGCCGTTTGTGTTTCATTTTCTGTGAACTTTCTGTTCTTATCACTCTGTCCAGTTTTTAAAATTGAGTTTCTGCCCCTCTTATCGAGCAGTAGGAACGTTTTACGTATTAGGGTTTTAACTTTGTGATACAAGTTGCAGATTCCTTTCCTCAGTTTTATTTCTATTTTCCTTTTGCTTATGTGGTTTTTGCCTTTTTTGTTTTCATGGATATTTAAATTCAAATTTGACATGGCCAAAATGGAATCCTGGATTTCCTTTTTTTCCCCTAACCTGCTTTTCTTCTAGTCTTCCTCCCATTAAGAAACAGCCTTCTTCTACTCATAGCCCAAATCAAAAACCAAGAAGTTGTTCTTGCTTCCTCTTGCCCTCACTCCTCATCTCTTGACTCATCCCTAGTGATAGTGATTTTCCCTTCAAACATGTTGTGCATCTCTCCATTTATCTTCATATCCACTGTTTTAGTCCATCGTACCCATTGCCTTCACCTGAGTGGTTGCAATGGCTTCCTAGTTGTTCGTCCCCAAAACAGATTTCCCCTTCCAAGGACTGAACCATTCTCTATTCTGCAGCCTCTATGATCTTTTCAGTATGCAAATCTGATTGTCACACTATCCTCTCAACTCACCCATCCCCCATTTTTGTTCAAAACCCTCCAGTGGCTCCTTATGTCTCATGATAAAGATAAAACTACTTAAAGTAGCCCAGCCTCCTGTTTCTCACTTTATACTAGGTTATACTGTACTCTACACACACACACACACACACACACACGTGCACACACATGCACCTTTTGGGTTTCTTGTACCTACCATGTTCCCTCCTGACTTGAGGCTTTTGCATAAATCATTCTCTCCTAGAGCTTCCCTACTTCTCCATAAGTTTATGCCTAATTATCATACAGATCTCAGCTCACTCACTGCTTCCGCTGGAAGAGCCAGCCCCATCAGATTAGGTGGCAAGCCCCTGTTTACAAGCCCTCGTAGCACCATATATCTCTTCTTCATAGTACTTATATTTGCCAGTTGTGTGATTCTTTGATAAACTCCATGAATTGGGGCTTCTTGCCTATTTCCTTTACTGATGTGTCACCAGTGCCTGTCACAGTGCCCAGCATATAGTTGGCTCTCAAGACATATAGATTGAATAATTGTTTATAAGTTCTCAGGTGTAGAGTTTACAGAATATACTTTTTTACCCATTCTGAAAAGTTTGCTCTCGGCCAGTCTTTGCTCTCATCTTTTCTCTGTCACTTTCCCAAGATTCTAAGGTTCAGCAGTCTTATCTCCAAAGTCTTAAAGTGTTTCAGGGATAAAATTTATCCAGGCCTGTTGTCTTGGAATGCATTTAGCTTGGAAGTGTTCTTCTATGGTCTTGGACTTCAGTTCCTTCTGTCCTTTTTAGTAGTCTGAAGGTGGTTTTCCTTGGTGTAGAGGACATGAACTTATCCACATTTTCTGACCTGTATCAATCCAGCAAAATCCAGATAGTCCTTAGCTTCTGTAAATTTATTTTAAATTCAGTTATTTAGAAGTTAGAGACCAGAACATATTACCCCATAGAAACTATAATTGATGTTTGTATTTTCATGAAGGTGCCTTTGAAACCTTTTTAACTGCTAATCAGTAACCAGTTGCTGTCGAGACGACTCTGACTCATGGAGACCCATATGTGTCAGAATAGAATTGTGCTCCATAGGGTTTTCAATGGCTGATTTTTTGAAAGTAGATCTCCAGGCCTTTCTTCCAGGGTGTCTATGGAAAGACTTGAAATAGTCAAATATCTATTTGGTTTAATAATGGAAACTGAACTATAAAGAATGTATTGGTAAATTACTCTGTACTATTGGAAGAATCAAGCAAAACGAAGATTTAATTATAGGTCAGGTGGTCCCATATAAGAAGAACGCTAAGTAGGAGTGCATTATCTCCTCACTTATGTTCAAATGGAGAATTCGCTACAAGAGGGTAATTAGGATGTTTCTCACAAGGCTGTTCTTTCCATAGAAATTATTTCCTTGCATACATGGATCGTGAGTTTTAAGATGCTTTGAAACCATTTGCACTGTCCTATTGTAGCGGTTTAGTCATGTACTGAATTTATTGCTGTGCAATTTTCAGTGACAAAATGGTTCTCTCACTTGTATGTGTAAAAACAGTGCCAGAAACGAAAACAAAACTCGTGATTCAACTGATTTTGTACTCTTTGGGAAGAAGAAAAGACATGTTGAGATGAAGATTATAATTTCAGCAACAAAGGAAATATTCAAGGCTCAGGCAGCTCTTAAATTCAATACTAATAATATATGAAATAAATTATAAGGCTTACGTTTCTGTCAGTTCTTGTAGGTACCTGCTTACCTTGCCGATGCAAAGAGAAGATTGCTTAATTTTAGCTGCATTTCTTAGTGCAAGACAAATCCACCTTAGAATATATTCAGTTATTTATAAAGTTAATGGTTACTAATAAAAAAAACTCAGATTATTTTTGAGAGTCTTAGAATCTTGGCATTGGAAAATACCTTAGAAGACATCAACTTTAGTATAAGACTCCTACAACAGCCAAACTGCTTACAGCGGCCTCTTCCTGCCACCTGCCGATCTCCTTCTTGTCTACCATACTCTAGATATACAGGCTTTCTCTCTGTTCCTTGAACTTATCAAGCTCTGTAAGACTCTTTGTACTGCTTTGAACACTCTTCTCTTCACATCCTTGTACCCATGGCTTGCTTCTTTACATTAAACAGATCTCACTCAAATATTACCTCTTCCGACAGGCCTTTTCCAAGATCTCCCTTTCTAAAAGACCCCAATTCCCCAACTGCCACAACTCTGTCATAAAACTTGTTTTATTTCCTTTGTAGTACTTGTCACTATCTGAAATTATCATGTTTCTTTGTGTTTACTGTGTGTCTCCCCTTAGTAAGCTCTAAGAGAACAGGAACCATGTCTGTGTTGTTTACCACTGTATGCTGAAGGCATCTGCAATAGTGTTTGGCCCATTGTAGGTCTTTTTTTTTTTTTTTTGGTGCTTTAGATGAAGGTTTACAAGACAAATCAGTTTCTCATTATCAATTAATACACATATTGTTTTGTGACATTGGTTGTCAACCCCACGATGTGTCAACACTCTCCCCTTCTCAACCTAGGGTTCCCCGTTACCAGCTTTTCTGTCACCTCCTGCCTTCTTGTTCTTCCCCCTGGGCTGATGTGCCCATTTAGTCTCATTTTGTTTTATGGGCCTGTCTAATGTTTGGCTGAAGGGTGAACCTCAGGAGTGACTTCATTACTGAGCTAAAAGGGTGTCCAGGGATCATACTATCGGGGTTTCTCCAGTCTCTGTCAGGCCAGTAAGTCTGGTCTTTTTTTGTGAGTTAGAATTTTGTTCTACATCCTTTTCCAGCTCTGTCCAGGACCCTCTGTTGTGATCTCTGTCAGAGCAGTTGTTGGTGGTAGATGGGCACCATTTAGTTGTGCCGGACTCAGTCTGGTGGAGGCTGTGGTAGTTGTGATCCGTTAGCCATTGTAGGCCTTTTGAGGAGTACGTATGGAATGAATGAATGAACGTTGGTGGTTGATTGCTGTCCAATCACTACTGAGCTGAAATCTATCTCCTTTTAACTTTTCCCACTGATCTTCCTCTTGGAATAACTCAGATCATCCAATCCACTCCCTCCTTTTCAAAGATTCTTTAGACATTTGGACTTAAGTCATATCGAGGCCAAACTCAGCCAGTTTTCTTACCAGCTCCTTATGTGGCATGGTTTTAGGAGAGTGGGCACCTTTCAGGTTATCTGTCATTGAGAGTTTTGGGTTTTGTTGTTGTGATACTCAGCACTAGACACAGTACATTATATAGGGTCTGAGCCTTGGAGAGAGATAGTAAAGTTTTTTTGTTGTTGTTTATATCAAAATGCTTTATCTTCGATAAAAGGTACCTTTTACCTCCATATAAATGGCCAAGGAACTGTTTATATATGATGTCATTATCAGAATTACTCTTTGTTGTTGTTAGGTGCCATCGAGTTGATTCCGACTCATAGCGACCCTGTGTACAACAGAACGAAACACTGCCCAGTCCTACGCCATCCTCACAATCGTTGCTATGTTTGAGCCCATTGTTGTAGCACTGTGTCAGTCCATCTTGTTGAGGGTCTTCCCCTCTTTTACTGACCCTCTACTTTGTTTTATGGTGAAATATAACAACATAGAAATACTTAAAACATAAATATACACTCTAGTAAATGCCCTTTTAACCATCACTCAAGTCAAGAAATAGAACGGTACCAGTTTCTCAGAAAGCCCTTCCTGCGTATCCCTTCTGAATCTCAACCCTTCCCTAGAAGCAATTAACATCCTGATTTTTATAACAAACACTTCCTTGGGCACATTTTAATAGATTTACCACCTATATATGCATACAACAATGTAGTTCATAGTTCAGCTTTGCCTGTTTAAAACTGTACATAAATGAAATAATACTGTTGCATTAGTTTTTTGTTGTTGAGTAACAAATTACCACAAATTTAGCGGCTTAAAACAGAACCCATAAATTAGCTCACAGTTCTGTAGGTCAGAAGTCCAGCATGGTGTGGCTAGGTTTTCTGCTTAGGGCATCACCAGGCTGATACCAGGGTGTCTGCCAGGCTGTGTTCTCATTTTTTTCCTTGATCAGTTTTACAGTTGGTCAGGAACCAACTCTGCTGATCTCTATTGTTGGTATATTTTCTATTTCATGAATTTCTGTTTATAAATCTTTCTTTATATTTTCTTTTGATTTATTTTGCTCTTCTTTTTTTTAACCACTTGAGATTGATGCCTTAGTCCATTAATTTTCAGTTTTTTATCTTTTCTGGTATGTGCATGGAAGCCTGTCAATTTCCCTCTAAGCATTGCTTTAGCTTCTTCCCATAAATTTGTAATTTTTGTTATTTTTTAATGTCTGTTATGATTTCTTCTTTGACTGACTTGTGGATTATTCTAGAAGTGTGTTAATTTCTAAACATGAATATTTTTAATTATTTCTCTTGTGATTGATTTCTTGCACACTTGCATTATGGAGAGAGAACATCCTCTGACATCAGTCCTTGTAATTTTTTTTTAGTTGCTTTATGGCCTAGCTAATGATCAGTTTTTGTAAATGTTCTGTGTGTGCTTGGAAAAGAAAAATATTCTGCAGTTGTTTGGTATGGTTTATATGTTCATTTGGTCAAGTTTTTAAAACATGTTTTTCAAACCTTTTGTGTTTTGATATTTTTCTCCTTAAACTGTCTATTGAGTTCTTTTTCTGTTATATCTTTCTGTTCTGCAATTCTAATCTATTTTTCAAAATCATTCTTTCACTTTTTGACCTTCCAGTTCTGTCAAGATTTTCAACCCTTGATTTTTATTAATTCAATTCTATATTTGTTTTATAGGCTGTTCCTGATAATTCTAATGTTTCATATCTTTCTGGGTCATTTTCTTTTTCAGCTGTTTATGTTGGTTCTTATTTATGGTGTCTTGTTTCCTTGTGTGTCTGTTTATCTTTGATTATTTACCGCACCTTGTAAATGAAAAAGCATCTGTAGCAATAATGTGAGGCCTGGGTTAATGCTATCTATCTGCAAGAATGACTTTTTTTTTCTTTTTTGCTTCAGTCAGACAACTGGTGGCCCCACTAATCTGAATCTGGGACTGCCTTAATCCGGGAGCACATTTGGAGGTTTATCTAGATCACCCCAGTGATATGAAGCTAGACTTCAAGTCTATACAGGGCTGATTTATTTCTAGTTTCCCTTATAGGAGTGTAGCTCTTTGGAGTTTCAGCTTCGAGGTAGTGGTGGTTTATCAAAGTTCCTCCTTTTGAGACACCCTCAGCTTTGACTTGAATGACCCTGAATCTGTAAGCCAGTTTTTCTCCCATTTTTTTCTTGATCTTCAAATGCCTTCAAAAATCTAAAACGGTTTTTGGTGGTTTGTATTTACCTCTCTGGGTTCTATTCTTTTTTGCCTTGATTTTAGCCAGATAATTCTTTCTTATCTTTTAAGACATTTTTAATAAGTATTTCCTCCCATATTTGCATTTGTCCTCAGAGGGACTTTTCATACAAGTTATCTGATTTGCCATTACCAGAAGCTGAAGTGTCTGACTTTTTAATGCCTTAAAAAAAAAGTTTAATCAGTGTTATTTATACAAAATTGCAGTTGAATCTAATTTTGGTCATAGTTTTTTTTTTTTTTCTCAGTACGAATACTGGTTGTTAAAAGACTATTCTGATCCCTAGTTTACATTACTCAGTTTTGGTTTTCACAGTTTCATGAAAGAGATTAAGTGGAAGCAAATGTTTTTTATACATCCTTATATACAGAACTTTTTGAGTGCTGAGTCTTAGTGGGAATGATGTAATTTTTATCTCAAGGTTCCTTTGAAATGAAACATACCATTATTGGCAGAGAGTGGAATATTTAAATGTTTCTTGAGTGTTCTTCCCAATCAGTCGTAGAAAATGAAAGAATAATTCTCTCTCAGAAGCACCTTGAGCTTCTTTTACCTGAAATGTGACCAACTTAGATCTTTATATGACTGGCTCCTGGCTGCTTGTCATTGAGAGCTCAGCTTTTCAGAGAGGCTCTCCCTGTCTGAGTTCCTTCAAAACATATCACAGTACGTGATAATAATTTTACATTTTTTCTCCCTCAGCAAAATGTAAAGTTCCCTTGTTCACCCTATCTTCTGTTTCTTATTTTCCCGTTCCTTAAAACATGGTAGGTAGTCAGTAATTATTTGTTCAGTGTAAAAATGGCGTGGGGGCGGTGTCTAACCTTGTCTAACTTCACAAGGGGGAAGGAGAATCAAGATCAACAGCCCAAGGCTGATTCCTATGAGGCTGAGATCAGACATGCCTTCTCTCTTCACCATCTTTACCAATTCCGACACCAACCATCCCTCCCACTGCACTCTCTACTTCTCTGTGGGTTCGATAATTCATTGCAAGGGCCACACAGAACTCACAGACAATACTCACAATTATGAGGTTTATTAGGGAAGTAACATTTATAATTTAGGCTCAGGAACACTCAGGATACAGTTCTTCCATCAGGACAGCCTCTTCCCAACCATGCTTATTGGCACGCCTCTCCCTGGCCCTCGGCCTCTGCCCAGAGGCACTCAGCTTTCTCTCTCCGTGTCCTGGGAAGCCCACCATGCTGTCTCCTGCTGCTAGGTCTCTGCTGCTGGTTCTCTGCCACCGCATCCTTCGGTGTTAGAACTCTCTCCCTCTGTCTCCTGGTTCCAGGAGCTTCTCAGCACTGGGATCCAGGGTCCAAAGACATGCTGCCTCCTGGCTGTTCTTCCTTGGTGGTGGTGGGATCCCCTCCCTCCCGCCTCTGGGATGGCTCACCTCAAGCCCAGCGGGATGACAAAACTGACCAATCCCTTTCGTGGGCCACAATTACCATATCTGCACAATCCTGCCCAATCACTTGGGTGGGAATTAGAAGACCATGGCGAGAAAGGCTACGTAAAATGATCCATCACACTGCATTTAGTGAATGAATGAAATAAGTATTTGTGAGTTTCTTCTGAAATTGTGATACCATTTTCCCTAAATGTCACAGTATACTTTAAAAATTTGTGATTCCATTGAATTGAAGGAATTTAGTTAAGTTTTCTAAAATAAGCATAGTCTCTGCTTTCTCATGTCTTCCTTTCTGGACAATTTTTTTTTAAAGTATTGAATGAAAAATCAGTAACAATAAAATTTCTGAAATAAAGTAAACCTTAACATGTCAAAGAAACATTTAGTATGAGAGATAACTGTGACTTGCCTCATTAAGCTGAAGGGAGGTCAGCATGGCTGGAGTAAAGGGAGCCAAGGAAGATGATAGTAGGAGATGTTTTCAGAGGAGGCGGAGGCTAAGGCCTTATGGTATATGTGGACTTTGGCTTTCACTGTTTACAGTATGGGAGGCCATTGAAGGGTTTTGCTCAGAGAAGTGACATGATTTGACTTGTCCTAAAGGGTTTCCTCTGACTCCTGTGTTGAGAATAGACTGGGGTGGGTGGGTGGGTGGTGGGTGTACAGCTGAAGGACGAACTGTTGGAAGCTGTAGGGATATTGAAGTATGGTCTACCTCTAGGCTCACACATCTATTCCACTGGCCAATTTTGTCTATCTCTGGGCCAAAGCCACCCTGACTCAATTTCCATAGGTCTATTATAAGCCTTTAAGGAGCCCTGATGGCACAGTGGTTAAAGTGCTCAGCTGCTAACCGAGAGGTTGGCAGTTTGACCTCACCAGCCGCTCTGCAGGAGAAAGAAGTAGCAGTCTGCTTCCATAAAGATTTACAGCCTTAGAAACCCTATGTGGCAGTTCTGCTCTGTCCTACAGGGTCGCTGTGAGTTGAAATCGACTCAATGGCAGTGGGTTTGCTTTTTTTATTATAAGCCTGGGTATATCCAGTAGGACATCCTGCCAGATCCTGCCTTCAAAGTGGAGCCTTCTTTTCTTCTTCAGGAGAGTGTTACCTGTACTGGGAACTCTTTCATATATATATTTTAGAATCAGCTTGTCTTAGTTCCTCAAAAAACCCTGTTGGGATGTTGATTGGAATTGCATCAACTGGGTACATTAATACGGAGAAAACTGACAACCTTTTAGTGTTGAATCTTGCTGCCCTTAAACTTGGGATAACTTCATTTATTTAGGCCTTCTTTAATGTCTTTGAATAAAGTTTTATAATTATCTGACTAGTGGTCTTCAATATCTTTTGTTATATTAAATCTTAAATGCCTTACTTTTTTCTTGTTGTAAATATGATTTTTACAAAATTACATTTTCTATTTCTTATTAATGTTTGTAAGTGCAGTTGATATTTGTATAGTAAGCTTATATCCAGCCACCCTTGCCAAACACTTAAAACACTCGCTAAACAAGTTGTTTGTAAATTCTTTTCTATTTTTCTAATTTCCTATGTTGATAATAATAAGTGTAAATTCTATTTTGTTTTCCTCTTTCCAATCCTATACATTTTATTTATTTATTTTTATCATATTTTACTGGGCTAGCTAGAACCCACCAGGATAATATTTAATAATAATGTTAATAAGTATTAGTAGTAGTAATCTTTGTCACGTTCTTTTTTAAAGGGAGTGCGTGTAATATTTCACATTTAAGAATGATGTTTATTGTAGATTTTTGTCAGATACCTTCATCAGGATATGAACATTTTAAAATCATTTAATTATGGACCTACTGCTCTTTAGAAAGCTTGTACTAGTTTACATTCCTACTATCAATGTGTGGAAGGGCACATTTCTTTGTATCAATACTTATCCACACCACATGAGGTATTCTTAGTTTTAAAGTGTTTTAATTTTCATAGGCAGTAAAGGAAATTTCTTTACTGATTTTGATTAATTTTTTCCCTTTAAATCAATATTTCATGTTGGTACCACTGTTATTCTTCTTAGAGGTAGGTTTTTTGGAACAAAAGTATTTATTTTGAAATAATTTGAGACTTAGAGAAAAGTTGCAAAGATGGTATAAAGAATTTTTTGTTTCCTATACCCTTGACCCAGATTTCCCACATGTTAACTTTTACCATATTTGCTTTATCAGTCTCTCTCTTTCTCTCTCACCCCGTACACACATACATTTTTTTTCCTAAACTGAGTAAGTTGCAAACATGATTCCCCTTTAGAGATTCTAAAAACTTTGGTGCTGTTTCTTAAAAACAAGGACATTGTCTTATATAACCACAGTACTATCATGAAAATCAGAAAATTATCAATACTAGTGTAATACTGCTATCTAATCTATAGACATTTAAATTTGATCAATTGTCCTTCATTGCCATGCCAAAAAAAAATTTTTTTTTTTTTTACTTGTCGGGGATCCAATCCAGAATTTAGTTATCATATCTCTTAAAATTCTTTAATCTGAGACAGTTACTCAGCCTTTCCTTGTCTTTCATGAGCTAGTCATTTTTAAAGAATACAGGCCAGTTGTTTAGTAGAATGTCCCTCAGTTTGAGTTTGTTGCTTCCTATGGTCAGATTCAAGTTTTACGTTTTAGCAGGAATGCCATAGGAGGGATGTTGTGAACATCTTTCTCAGTGCATCCTACTAGGAGGCATATGACGTTGATTGTTCTATTATTGGTGATGTTAACTTTGATCAGTTAATTAAGGTGGTGTCTGCCAGGATTCTTCACTATGAAATTACTGTTTTTTCCCTTGTAATTAATAGGTATCTTGTGGGGAGATAGATAATATCCTGTTTTTCATCAAACTTTCAACCTCTAGTTTATCATATATTGATGACACTTGCCTGAAATAGTTATTACTATTACGGTTGCCCAATGGTGATTATTTAATTCTATCACTACATTTATCATTTGGAATTCTACTCTAAGAAAGAGCCCCCTCCCCATTTATTTACTCATTAAGGACTCATACATTTTAATTTTAGTCTCTGGGTTGTAATTTGTTACTTTCCTTATTTATTTTATCGTAAAAATTTTCCCCAATTTGACCAGTGACTTCAAACTAGCTCCTATGTCCTTTTGGTATTCCCCATCATTTTTAAGCAGTTCCTTACTTTCTGGCATCACAAAAATATGTCCTAGGCTCATATTGTACTTTTCCTGTCCTAGCCATGAGTTGGAAGTAACTCACCGGCAACTGTTTAACCTGGAACTTTGGAATCAGCCATTTCTTTGCGGAACCCTGATTCTCTTTATTGAAAAATGGTCTTCAGAAACCAAGATCTGGGCACTAGGTGTGCTCATGGCTATGGAGGTGTCACTGCTTCTAGGTCCTCTCAGCAGACACAGCTAGGGAGTATGTGTATGTGCGTGTGTTGTTTATACACACACTTGTATCTATTTCTACATCTCTGTATATTAACAACTGGAGCCCTGGTGGCTCACTGGTTAAGAGCTACAGCTGCTAACCAAAAGGTCGGCAGCTGCTCCTTGGAAACTCCGTGAGACAATTCTCCTCTGTCTTGTAGGGTCGCTATGAGTCAAAATGGACTACGACAATAGGTTTGGTTTTTAGTATATATTAAAAAGTGAGCTTATAATGTTAACTCTAATCCCAAGCTTTCCTTTTTCCCATGTTTGTAACTCTGTTTTATGACAGTAAGAAACCAAGCTTTCATTATCCACAATATATTTACTTATTGCACAATCCTAGAAAACACACAAAGTAGTTTCATATCATTGTGTTAAAACAAATAGTAGAGAACATTGTATGTTTACATTTCTTTTTGTCTTCAACTTGAAGAGAATATGTAGTTAAAACACTGTTTTCAGAACAAGTTACCTGGGGTTAATTCTTTATTTTATTTTATTTATTGAACTTTAGATGAAGGTTTACAGAACAAACTAGCTTCTCATTAAACAGTTAGTACACATAGTGTTTTATGACACTGGTTGCCAACCCCACGACATGTCAACACTCTCCCCTTCTCGACCTTGGATTCCCCATCACCAGCTTTCGTGTCCCCTCCTGCTTTCTAGTCCTTGCCCCTGGGCTGGTGTGCCCCTTTAGTCTCCTTTTGTTTTATGGGCCTGTCTAATCGTTGGATAAATGGTGATCCTCAGTAGTAACTTCATTACTGAGCTAAAAGGGTATCTGGGGGCCATACTCTAAGGGTTTCTCCAGTCTCTGTCAGGCCGGTAAGTCTGATCTTTTTTTGTGAGTTAGAATTTTGTTCCACATTTTTCTCCAGCTCTGTCAGGGACCCTCTATTGTGATACCTGGGGTTAATTCTTACCCCCCTTCCCCTTCAGTGTGGTTGTTACTTGTTTCAAATACCAAAAACCAAACCCGTTGCCGTTGAGTCGGTTCTGACTCATAGTGACCCTGTAGAACAGAGTAGAACTGCCCCATAGAGTTTCCAAGGAGCGCCTGGTGGATTCGAACTGCTGACCTTTTGGTTAGTAGCCGTAGCACTTAACCACTATGCCGCCAGGGTTTCCAGTTTCAAATACAGTTAGGCTCATTTGTTTGCTTGTGTTCCATTTTAGGTTCTCCCGCCACCCCCCCCATTTTTTTTTTTTTTAAGCATATGAAACATTAACATGGTTTTAGAAGAACCTTGGCGGCGTAGTAGTTAAGAGCTTGGCTGCTAACCAAAAGATCGGCAGTTTGAATCCACCAGTTGCTCTTTGGAAACGCTGTGGGGCAGTTCTACTCTGTCCTTAAAGGGTTGCTATGAGTCAGAACCAACTCGATGGCACCTAACAACAACATACAAAAAGGTAGCATAGGTTATTAGAATACTGGGATCTAAAACATGGCTTTTAATTGTGTTTGTTCTTTCAGGGAATACTTCACTGTTAGAAAAATATGTGAAAGTTCTTCTCAACCAATGAGAATTTCTGTCTTCAGACCTTGTTTGTTCTAACTACACAACTCAGAAGATTCTTTTTAGTGCCATGTTCTGTGGCTTGCATCAGAAGAGGTGTTTATCTTCATGAAGATTCCTAACATTGGTAATGTGATGAATAAATTTGAGATCCTTGGGGTTGTAGGTGAAGGTAAGTTGGGATTTTAGAATTTCTTGAATGTTTGAGCAATGTACAGCTATACTTACCACCAAAAAGCTTATTGATTCAGATCTTGTTAATTTAACCTGCATCAATTCAGATATGTGCCTAATAGTAAAATATTTTTTAAAAAATTATGCTTAAATTATTTAAGCCTTACTCTTCAGTCTGAAGTTAATAACATTTTTAAAACTCTGTAAAGTTTAGTAAATCAAAGATTTCTTAAGACTACCTTCATTTCATTGTTTTTTGTTAGCAATCATTATTTCTTTAGTATACTTTTTTTGGTTATATTTTGTATCAACTAGGCTTATTTTGAATAATTTAAAACTTATTTGTATAAGTTAAATTTTGCTTAATGCATGGTAAATACATGGGTAAATAGCTTCTGTTTCTTTCAGAATGACAAACCACATTTTATAAATTCTAAGGCACATGATTTGGTCACATTTTTAACATCTCTGAAATCAAGATATGTCTTCAGAATATGTCTTATAATCCATAGTATGTCATGATTTAATTGGTAGCAGTTTTCTTTCTTAGTAGTACATAAAATAATGCTTACAATGATGTCGATTTGATGAATTATGGTAATTTTTCCTAAGTCTCCCTGATTTTTGCTTATTAGTAATTTTTGCTCTTACCCTTACAGTTAACTTTATGAAAATTTTGATAAATGATTCTGTTAACAGGGGAAAAGTGGTTATAATTTTGGTCTTGGTAGGTTTGCATACCCACCATATCATTAAAGCAAACGTTACAAATATTTCATATTTTAGAATTTTCAAATAAATTTTGAATTTCAAAAGTTTAAAAAATTTACGTATGTGAACAGTAAAGCTGTTCAAGATTTTAATGTTAGCTTGGTAGATCCTGTTCAGATAAATAGAAACAATTAAAATATTATGTCTAAGCATTGAGTACTTGCTTCAAGGTCTGAAGTTGAAACCATATAAAAAGAATGGAGTCTTCTTCCTTCACTGGTCAATTCCTTTTCCTTTTCTTCATTGATATTATTTAAGTAAAATTCATTGTCAATGTATTATTTACTGTTTTATAATAGCTGTCCTATTTTTTTGTTTTTTCTAAATTTTATTTTGTTGTTGTTGAGAATATTCTAGCAAAACATACACCAATTCAACAGTTTCTACATGTACAATTTAGCGGCATTGATTACCTTCAAGTTGTGCAACCACTCTTGCCCTCCTTTTCTAAGTTGTTCTTCCCTCATTAACATAAACTTACTGCCCCCTAAGTTTCCTATCTAATTTTTTGAGTTGCTATTGTCAGTTTGATCCCATATGGATGATTCTTAAAAGAGCATAATGTTCAAGGCAGACATTTTTTACAAGTTAAGCTAAACTATTGTTTGGTTTTTAAGAAGATTTCAGGGTATATTTTTGGTTTAAGGTTTAAAGATTATCTCAGGGCAATAGTTTCAGGGGTTCATCCACCCTCCATTGTTCCGGAAAGTCTGGAGTCCATGAGAATTTGAAATTCTATTCTGCATTTTCCCCCTTATGATCAGGATTCTTTTATGGAATAATAGCTGCCCTTTTTGTTTATTTGTTTTTTCCAAAAGTATTACGTGCAGTAAAGTTACTGATTTGAGAAGTTCAACTCATAGGATATAACAGGGTTGTAATGGTACAGATTCTGGGACTAAGCTTTTGTGAATCATAACCTTGTTTTTCTCAGTATGTTCATAGTTGATAGTCTTCTCAGAGATTAACCTAGATTAACCAAAATATACCAGACTGTTATATAAATCAGAATTTGTCAGTTTAAGTTACAGTCAGAACCATCATTGCTACATTTTTTTTTCCTTTGTAAACCACCTCAAATGCTTTTGACCAAGAAATAAACATATCTATTAAGTATGTGAAAAACTGTCAAGCAAGCTCTACATTCTTATAACCTAGACAGTGCATTTTCCTTCCATAGGAAAATTGGCATGGGAAGTTAAATGAGGAGTGGGTGATTTCCTGGTGAGTGTGGAGTTAAGTGGGATGGCCCTAATGGCTGGTTCCATCCTAACTATAATAAGAAGGTTCATCTATTCCCACCAAAGTGCGGGAGATTTATTCAGGTCCCCTAGATTGTGTTGGAGACACATTTCCCAATTTTGTCTCATTGAAGTCAGTCCCCTTGTCATAGATGCATGCAGGCTTTGCCTGTTAATGTCAATGACATTTCTGCAAGCCTCACTTATCATACTTAAATTTTGATTCTCCTGATTAGATTTTTCACTATATATATGACCTTAACCTCAGTTTCCTGGGCACCTTGCTGTCAACTCTTTGTTCTGCCTCTAAGAGAGGAGTTTATTTTGTAGACAGTAGGATCCTGTTGCTGTTGAGTCGATTCCAACTCATAGTGACCCTGTACGGCAGAGTAGAACTGCCCCATAGGGTTGCCAATGCTGTAAATCTTTACAGAAGCAGACTGCCATATCTTTCCGCTGCAGAGCCACTGGTCGGTTTCAACCACTGACCTTTCAGTTAGGAGTCAAGCGCTTAACCACTATGCCATAAATAACCCAAAAGGTAGTGAAGAATCTCATTGAATACATGGCAGGAAGTGGGAGTGCTTGGTATAATGGCTGGAGAGCCTGTGGCCTGTGCCCTTGAGCTGAGTCTTTATGACTAAAAATGTTCCCACTCATACTAGGTGTTAATTGGAGCACTGAGGCCTGTACTATTTTGCCAGTCAGAAGAGACATTCCAGTATCCCAAGAGAGGATTTAAATGTCTCCTAGGACAGAGAGCATTTTTGGTAGGCTCTGTGCTTGAGCTTAATATTTAGGAAGTCATTAGCTCTTAACTTTTAAGACCACTAGAACCTTTTGAGTTAATTTTCACTTACCCTCAAAGTTCTTGTGTCCAACTCTTGTGTGTCTCCAGTAAAATTTTCTTTAGAAAAAGGAATATTTAAAAATACCTGTTAAGTTGAGGAAATGTTTGTTTATACTCTAGGTTTATAAAAAATATATAATAAAATATCCATGCTCTATTTGTATGTAGTTCATTGCATTACCAGTATAGCATACAGCCATTTTGGGGATCATTATTATAACATATACCAATAACCAATATAAATATAGCAGAACTTTGATCTCTCCAAGATCTGTAGTTTGTATGTGTGCCCCTAATTGTTTACTTTTTTTTTTTTTTTTAATTATAGGAGCCTATGGAGTTGTGCTTAAATGCAGACACAAGGTAAGTACATGCTTTTTAAAAAGAAAATATCTGTATATGTGTAACTGTTTTGGAGCTAGTGCAGTGCTCTGTGCATGTGGGAATATAGTTAAAACTGTCTGGCTATAATGATGATGCTTAATGAAGTGGAGTTAATATGTGAATGCAGAAAAAGGAGATGACTTCTGGACAAGCTTTGTCATGATTAGGTAGTCATTAGCTCTTTGTGATCACGTGTTATTTTTTTCAACCAACCAATATATAGGTGAAAAGTTGCCTAACGGGATGAGAGAAAAAGTGGTGGAATGGAAAGAAGAAAGCAGGGTAGTGGCAGATTTAATCTATGTTAAAGTACTTACGAGCAAGCGGGGGGTTTATTCAGTATTTTTCATGTAGACCAAATAACAGGTTGCTTGATGGATTTGGGTCCAGATTTTGAAGGGTACTGCATTGGTGTTTGGTTATGGCATAGGGCTTGGGATAATAGTATGATTATGATTACTGGCTGTATAGTTGATCACCCTTGAACAGTCTTGAAATGAATTTAGTTATAGATTATTTGACTATGATAATAATCACAAATTATTCAAGGAAGTTACTCGGAAGTTTCCATAGCTGTTGCACCATGGTGAGCATGTTTTACTTAGACACTAAAGTGGCAAATGTTCAAGCTGTAACAATTTCAAACATTAGATTAAATATTTTTCTATTATGGGATACTTAATAGGAATACTGTATTAATATTTGACCTCACGTTATGGTGCATATAGTTTGTTAAGACAATGGTTTTAAGTATTTTGTGACATATTTTATAGTATCTGAAGTGATCTTAGCAATTTAACCTGAAACATTGAATTTGAACTTTTGAACCTATCAAGAGTAATATGTATATGTATGTATGTGTGTGTAAATATATCTCTATATACACCTATATATTTACTTACACACACAAATAAAGATGATATAATTTTTATGTTGGCCTTTTCTTTCCTATTGTACAAAATACTACCTGCCTTTAGGATTTAAGGCTTCATACCAGTTAATATATTTTTAGGTTTTAGATTATAAATCTCTTACTTTAGTTCAGTGAATTTTCTATGATTCTTGAAATCGGGTATCTGAATTATTTTATGTTGGTAATAGTTATCTGAAGATCTGTTTGCCAGTAAATCTTCAAAAAATGGTTTGAATACTATGGTTCTTGATTAGGGATGATTAAGAATTTAAAATAATAAATATAATCAAAATAAATTTAGTACCTCGACTGGCTCGTTAAGAAATATTACTGCAGTTTGAAATTAAACAAATGGAAAGCTCCCTAATGAAATGCTATGCTTTTACTGAGTTGTCTTGAGTCACAATAAATTTCTGAAGCTTTTAAAAACTACAATTCCTAGGGGGATACTACTTAGGAGAAATAGGCGGTTAGTTTCCAAGTTAAATTTGATGGTTTCATTAACATAATAACCTCCTTTTATACTATGGCTCTGTTTATACAACATCCACTCTTAATCTTAGGTTTTAAAACCCAAGGATTTCAGAGATACATACACGTAATACATTATACATATATCTGATTGATATATATGTACATTATACATTGTGTACAAAGAAACCAAAAAACCAAACCTGTTGCTGTCAAGTCGATTCTCACTCATAATTACCCCATGTGACAGAGTGGAACTGCCTTCATAGGGTTTCCAAGGCTGTGATCTTTATGGGAGCAGATTGCCAGGTCTTTTCTCCTGAGTTGCTGCTGCTGGGTTCTAACCACTGGCCTTTCGGTTAGCAGCCAAGCACTTAACCATTGTGCCATCAAACTAAATCTAACACATTGCCATCAAGTTGATTCCAACTCATAGTGACCTTATAGGACAGGGCAGAACTGCCCAATAGGGTTTCCAAGGCTGTAATCGTTACAAAAGCAGACTGCTAACATATTTCACCTGCGGAGTGGCTGGTGGGTTCCAACCATCAACCTTTCGGTTAGCAGCCAAGTGCTTAACTACTGCGCCACCAGGGCTCCTTTATATACAAATGTATAATGTAAATCATCCAGCAATGTTTTCTGTCAGTCTTTGTTGCACTTGGACCTGAGATTCCTTTCCCTGTATTTTCTTTTGACACTATGTGTCCTCCTCTTCTGTCTTTTATGCAGAAATGAAGTTTGTTTGTCAAATATATTGGTTTTGTCTTTCCATTTGGCTGGTCTACTTGTTTATTAAAATATGGTTATTACCTGTTCCTGGTTCTCATAACGCATGCTGTTAGTGCCAGCAAGATGGGCCCAAAGTGGAAATGGATGAGAATGGGCATCTCTGCTCTTGGGAAACCAGCGCTTAATGGGAACTGGGATTCCTAGTGGCTATGCGTAGGGTACTTTGAGTTACAAGGATGAATAAAACATAGTTTATTTTTGTCCTTGAATGCCTTATGGTTTGTCTGAAGAGAGAAGACTAGATACTTTAAAAGATGACCCGTAAGGTTGCTGCAAATGATATTGTACCTAAAAATTTGTGTTTTTACTGCCCTTCGCTAAATGAAGGACAGCCCAGCTCTCTAAATATTGTTGCTTTCTCCTTTTATTGGTCTAAAGAAAAAATATTACTGGATGGAAATTCAAAGCATGCATTAGTTACCTAACCCAGTAATAAAAAACTCTTTTTAGAAACTGCAGCTGTTTAGTCACTAGACTTGTTATAGTATATCCTTTTTTTTCAGCTAAAATCAGACCTTCTAATCTATACCCCGTTATCCAAAAATAGTGATATGGATGCTTCTGGTAGGATTTATGCTCTGGGATCAAACAAATGGATTATTGTGAAACTTCATGTTAGAGTTAAAAATGGATATAATCCTACTTATTGTACCCACCATTTCATGTAGAATAATCATGCCTGTATATTTTGCATACCTTTAACAATGTAGTGAAATGCTTATAAAAATGTATAAATTAAGCTTCACAGAAGACAGGCCTTTGAAAAGGTAGCTGTGGGTGTGCCGTATTTTTACGCAAATAATGCGCACCTTATCCATTGTTTGCCAGCTGCGCTGTGCTAATTTTTTTTATAGCAACACGTGGAGGGAGGCAAACAAATGCAGAAGGCTCTTGTTATTTGTGTAAAATTATGGTGTGTATAATTCCTAGCATATTATACTCTATTTGAGCAACTATGAAAGAAAGTCACTGTTTTGATGTTTGTACTGTTGCAAGAGTTTAGAGGTCATATATATAAACAGGTGTATCTTATCTTTGTGAACACAATATGACATTAAGCTATTCTAGGCCAAAGACCGTACTTTTTAATTTACTGAAATAAATGCCACCCAATTTAAAAAGAAAAAGAAAACTGTACTCTTTTCCTGACAGCTTCTGTTTATTGTTCTATATACATGTTGGCATGCATATGAAAAATCTTAGTAATGAATGTTAAGCTTCTATTTATGGCTCCTTATGACCGATCACACTGGAAGATGTTCTGGCTCGGACCTTTCCCCTGCAGATATGCATTGCTGATTTTATTTGCATCTCTGGTGTGAAGTGCCTGGGAGAGGTGAGGCATGTTTTACAGCACATTTTTCTTTGCAGAAGCCTAAAGAGGTCATTCTTACAAGGTAGGGGGAATTGAATGGGGTTGTTGAAATAGGGAGGTACAAGATTAAAGCTTGAGGGAAGAGGTTGTGGCAGCCTGATAGAGAGGGGTTGTAGAGCAATCCTCATTGATCCTGGGACAGGGAAAGTGTTGATTCATTAGTTCCTTTCCTCAGCCTGAGATTGATTTATCAGAGGTTTTGGTCTGTTTGTTTATTAATTGATTGATTTTTAGGTAGTAGGTCACATATAGGGAGCCCTGGTGGCACCGTGGTTAACCTCTCAGCTGCTAACTGAACCATCGGTGGTTCAAGCCCACCAGCCACTCCATGGGAGAAGGATGTGGCAGTCTGCTTCCATAAAGATTACAGTCTTGGAAACGCTATGAGGCAGTTCTGTCCTGTCCTATAGGGTCAGTATGAGTCGGAGTGAACTCAATGGCAATAGGTTTGTTTTTTTTAGTTTAGGTCACATATGCCCCTGAGATAGCTAATTATACAAAGCTGTGAACAATCCCTTATTGTGGTATAGGCTATAAGTGTTCAGTAAATAATAAAGTTGATTTAAATTAGAGAATTGCAAATGAAGGTCAAAGTAGAGAGGTACTGCAGAATGTCAGGGACTCGATCCCTGCAGAGGGAGGGATCAAGGATGATCCCAAGGATTTGAATGTGGTAAACAGGGAAAGCACTGGTATCATTTATTGGATTGGAAAATTTATAACAGTTATATAAGTTTTAGGGGGAGAATAATGAGTTTTCCTTTCAACCCGAATATTAATAAATACCGTATATTGAGAATCTACCATCTGCTAGGCACTCTGCTAGATGTTTTACATTTAATCTCCATAACAACCCTACTCTTATCCCCATTTTTCAGGTGAAGAAACTGAGTCTCAGAGAGGTTATATAACAGGGCCAAGATTATGCAGCTGATAAGTAGTGGACTGACTCCAAAAATAGTAGCTTTAGCATGATAGAGCTGTGAAGTGATATTAACCTTCCAAGAACGAGTGCAGAGGTGAGTGAAGGGAATATTTAAAATTGTGAGACTGAAATGAGAGAGGTACGCAGACCTCTTGGAAGCAAGGAAGAAAAGAATTGTCTATGTGGTATTCACCAACTGTGTAAAAATCTATGCAAGTATCTGTAATAATAAGGATTTCGGAGTGAGAGAACCCATTTCATTTAACTGCCATTTTTAATGGCCTCTTTAAGTGAAGTGCTGTGTTGAATGCTGCATTTGTAAGAGGTTAAGGAGAGAGTAAACCCGTTGCTGTCCGGTCAATTCCAACTCATAGTGACCCTCTAGGTCCCCAGAGGGTTTCCAAGGAGCAGCTAGTGGATTTGAACTGCCAACCTTTTGGTTAGCAGCTGAGCACTTAACCACTCTGCCACCAGGGCTCCAAAGAGAGTAGATAAAGAAAATTGGGATTGTACTGTTTTTCTTTCTTGGGAGTTGAGAAATTGAGATGGAGAGTAGTAAGAAGAGTAGATTTGAAGAAGATACTTGAGGAGAAGTCAGTGAACCATCACCAGCTTCACAGATTATTTATGGTTATTTGGGGATGATGCCTTGGGCAGACGGCTGCCATTTAAACTCATGCAGTTATTTTCCATGAAAATAAAATTTCATTGTTACAGGGTTTTTTTTTTTCCACATTATTTAATTTAAATAATTTAAAACAGTTTTTCATCTTAAGTTTTATATATGAATTGAGTTTTTAAAACAAATTAAAGAACTAAGTCAACAATGAGAAACTGTTATGACATCAGTTATATTATTTACATGATCATTACATTCATTCATGTGTATGTATTGTACAAATAAGATGAGAGTTCTTGCTTTTTTGTGTGCAAAAATTCTAGCATTTGAAAATAAAATTATAGAGAGGCTTGGGGCTTTTAGTAAAGATCGTAAGATGCTGGAAATACTTCAGTATTGGTTGATTATTTCACCATAATAATTTTTATAAAAAATACTCCCTCTTAAATGACTTGATGACAGGTTATGGAGAATGAGATGCCATTGTTAAACTGGACTTCAGGTCAGGAACAAAGACAGCAGGAATCATTAATGTGGGAAAAAGAAGATCTGTCTTCTCTTACAGAAGCACTTGTGTAGAACCATTATTTCTGTTTGGTTTTCTTTCTTGACCCTGTTCTTGTTGCTGATCCAATAATTATAGAACAGTCTCTGGAACACCACAACAGTCTCACCAAAATTGTATGTCTTCGTATTATAATGTATTGTGATATTTGAAGCAGGATCTCTTGAAATCACAGTTTTAATATTCTGTATTTCAGATTCTGCTACTGTGTTTATGGAAAACTACCTATGTTTCTGTTATTTTCTTGTCAGTAAATGGAATATGGCTCATAGTTCATTTTCCAGGTCAGCCTGACTTCTTTAGGGAACTAGAAGAGTTTTGGACCTCATAGCCTTCCTGGTTGCCTTTATCCTTGCCATCATAGTCAGGGCTTTGTTTTTTGATTATCTTTTTTAAATAAATGGAATAAGGGAATGATCAGATTAGGTCTAGCCAGTACTAGCTGTCCATGTGTCTATTCAGAGTACTTGTCCTCATTCACCCTTCCACAGCAGCTCAGTTCCTAAATGATCATCCCTCCCCACCCCTCATCTAGAGGATGAGTTGGCTGAGTCACTAGATGGACTTTGAAGTCCCTTCTATGCTAACCATAAAAACAAAATTAATTCGAAGAATGTTCTTTCTACACCTTCTTAAGATGAGTAATTTCTTCATCAGTTTCTGATGTCTGTATTTTAGTGATTTATACTAGCTCCTCCTTAATGTGACTTTTCATCAAAACTTCAGGAGCAAAAATGAATGTGGATCATTTTACTCTACAGGGCCTGAAATATATATTTACTGGTAATATAAGAAACGGAGCTGATAACAAGTGACCATATAGGGGGTATTCTTAAGTATTTAAACAGAATTCCTTATCAGTTGTTGAAATCAGTGACTGGAAAGTGGTGCATAGTACTCTATTTCTATAGGAAAAGTAATCCAGCCCTGAAATACTATATAATTAGAAGCTATAGTTCATATTCTATAATACTGTTGAGCTTTAACATTTCTTATTTTAAAAGTTTGTTTCATATATTAAAGCATTTAATTTTTAAAAATCAGCTTTTTTTTTTTAACTCTCTTCTGTACTTAAAGGAGAAGCCCTGGTGGTGCAATGGTTAAGTGCTCAGCCACTAACCAAAAGGTTGGCAGTTTGAACTCCCCCACCGCCCCCCCGACCGCTCTGCAGGAGAAAGATGTGGCAGTCTACTTCCATAAACATCAGCCTTGGAAACCCTATGGGGCAGTTCTACTCTCTCCTATAGGGTCTCTATGAGTAGGAATTGACTTGACAGCAATGGCTTGGGTACTTAAAGTACTGTGTCCTAGGCATGGCATGATAAAGTATAATTCACCCAAACATCTGTTTAAGCAAAATCTGTTGAGTGCCTGTAAAATGTTAGGCACTGTGCTAGGCACTGACTCTGCAAAAATCAGTAAGATGCATTTCCTCCATTTGAGGAATTCAGTCTAGCATATATGAATAAACAAAGAGAAGGGAACTTAAAAACATTGTTTGGGAAAGTGTAAATTTGGGAGAAGATTGTGGTTGAAATGATAGTGTGAAACCTTTTTTCCATCTCCCCCTCCCCCGCATTAAATGTCTACTACAGTCTGCTTAGGAAAAAAACTAACTAGAGAAAGAAAATAAGTAAGAAACCGAGAACCCCACGAGAGGACTACCACAAAGATGGGATAGGATTAGGAAGTAGCACTATCAGCTGATCACAGACTGAAGGAGAATGGCACAGTGAGCACTGTTTTTACCTCTGAGTGTCAGAGGGCCCAGAATCCTTGGTGTGGTGTTGATGGACTGTAAAACCTTCCCTGAATGGCACAGCTGAAACTTGATCCATTTTCTATAAGACCACCATATTAGGATGGGCAGGGGAGCATGCCCTGCAAACTACCACCTATGGGCCAACCTGCTACCTGTTTGTAAATGAAGTTTTATCAGAACACTGCCACACTCACTCGCTTACACATTTTCTATTAATACTTTTGCACTGCAATGGCAGAGTTGAATAGTTGTGACAGAGACTGTACAACCAACAATTCCTGAAATATTTATTATCTGGCCCTTTATAGAAAAAGTTTGCTGACCTGTGATGTAGACCAAGACCTAAGTAGGAGAATATGGTGGAAACAGTGTAGTGGCTTCAGTGGACCAACAATGTCAATTTCTATTCTGAAGCTGAAATCTTTAGTTTCTCTCTGCCCTTGATGCTCTTGGAGACTGAGAAATAAGCATTAGTAGATGTGGAACTTGCTCTGAAATTTTTTTTTTTCCTTTGAGCTGGACTTCGAGAAATTCCTTTGAATGCTAGAAAGAAAATTTTGTGCCAGTTACCTCTGTCCCATATCAGCTGTCAGAACAGAGAACTGGAATTTGCTGGTGACTGAGCATACAGAGATACATACAATCTACTCATCCTAACTCTGTCCAGTCACTGGCCTGAATAGCTCTCTTTTACTCAAAGATGAATAAAAAGCAGAAAACAGTCTTAATTGAGACTATGAAAAAACTCTTCAGTTCAAAAGAAGGGCCTTCCAGCATATATTAAGGTAAAATTCTTCAGGAGAAAAAAAGCTTGAAATGTCTTCCTAGTGTGATTCAGGTAGATATAAATGAGAAATTAAGAAGATAGGAATAATTTCTGTCTCAAGCGCCTATTGTTTGTCAGACATTGTCTAGGTGCTTTATTTTCATTACTCTTTAAATCCTCATAACAACCATAAAAGTTAGAAACAATTACCCTCCTTTTACATGGGAGAAGCTGATGCTCAAAATAGGTTAATTTCCTGAAGGCCATATAGTTAGTAGATGATACCCAAAAACCAAATCCATTGCCATCTAGTCGATTTCAACTCATAGTGAACCTATAGGACACGGTAGAACTGCCCCCGTAGGGTTTCCAAGGCTGTAGTCTTTATGGAAGCAGATTGCCACATCTTTCTTCCATGGAGCGGCTGGTGAGTTCAAACCGCCAACCTTTTGGTTAGCAGCCAAGCACTTAACCACTGCACCACCAGGGCTCCTTAGTAGGTGATAGAGCCAGGATTTAAGCCACATTTTATACCCATATTATTATTATTTTTTAATGATTGAAGTTTACATAACATAATATTAACCATTTTAAAGTGTACAATTCAGTGGCATTTAGTACATTCTTAATGTGTAACCATCACCTCTATCAAGTTCTGAAACATTTTCATCACCCGAAAGAACATCCTGTACCCATTAAGCAGTCACTTCCTGTTTCCCTCTACCCCTAGCCCCTGGCAACCACCAGTCTGCTTTCTGTCTGTATAGATTTGCCTATTCTGGATATTTATGTAAATGGAATCATACAATATATGACTTTTTGAGTCTGGCTTCTTTCACTCAGCATGATGTTTTCAAGGTTCACCCACTGTAGCATGTATCAGTACTTCATTTCTTTTTTATGGTGAAAAATATTGCATTCTATGTATTTACCGCATTTTACTTATCCATTCAGTCTACCCTTAATCAATGCTATTTTTCCATCACCATTAACACCCGCCCCCTTCCAGCTTCTTCCAAATTGTAGCATGTATCAAGACTTCATTTCTCCTATTGGCTGAGTAGTATTCCATTGTATGTACCACATTTTGTTTATCCATTCATCTGTTGATGGACATTTAAAGTTGTTTTCACTTTTCAGCTATCATAAATAGTGCTGCTATGAACATTCATGGACAAGTATTTGTTTGAGTACCTGTTTTCATTTCTTTTGGGTATATACCTAGGAGTGAAATTGCTGAGTCGTATAGTAATTCTGTTTAACTTTTTGAGGAACTGCCAAACTGTTTTCCACAGTGGCTGTACCATTTTACATTCCCACCAGCACTATATGTGAATTCCAATTTTTCCACATCCTCACCAATACTTGTTATTTTCCGTTTTTTCATTATAACCATTCTAGTGGGTGTGAGAAGTCCCTGGGTAGTGTAAGCTGTTAATGTACTCAACTGCTAACTGAAAGTTTGAAAGTTTGAGTTCACCTAGAGGTGCCTTGGAAGAAAGTCCTCACTATCTACTTTTGAAAAATCAGCCATTGAAAAATCTATGGAGCACAGTTCTGCTGTGCACACATGGGGTCGCCATGAGTCAGAGTCGACTTGTCAGCTGGTTTATTGGGTGTGAATTGGTTTCTCATTGTGGTTTTGGTTTGCAGTTCCCTAATGATAACGATGTTGAGCATCTTTTCATGTGTTTGTTGGCCATTTGTTTATCTTCTCTGGAGAAATACCCAAGTTCTTTGCCCATTTTTTAAAAAATTGTGGTAAAAATATATATAACAAAGCATTTGCCAATTCAACAATTTTTACATGTATAATTCAGTGACCTTGATTACATTCATCATGTTGTGCAACCATTACCACTATCCTTTTCCAAATTATTCCACTACCATTAACAGAAACTCAGTGCCTCCTAAGGAATGGCTCCCCTTTTCCCCCTCCCACTCACCCCTGATAGCTACTAATAAGCTTTGGTCTTTGTACATTTGCCTATTTCATGTAAGTAGGACCATACAGTATTTGTACTTTCGTGACTGACTGACTTCAGCACAATGTTTTCAAGATTCATCCAAGTTGTAGCATGTATCAGGATTTCATTTCTCTTTATGGCTGAGTAATATTTCATTATATGTATATACCACATTTTGTTTATCCATTCCTCTGTTGAGGAACATTTAGGTTGTTTCTACCTTTTGACTGTTGTGGGTAGTGCTGCAATGGACATATTGGTGTATAGATTGGCTCTATTTTAGGAACTCCTTCAGTGCTTAGCCAAGCTGTTTACAACAGGGCTTCGAACCTGTTCATTTCAATTTGAACCCCTGCTGAAAATTTGTATTTCTAACAAGTTCCCTGCTGAGAATTTGCATTTCTAATACGTTTTACATAAGAATCACCTGGGGATCTCCTTAAACTGTAGATTGAGATTCAGTGCACCTGGGGTGGAAATGCAAATTCTCAGCAGGCATTCAAATTGAAGTGAACACCTGGTTTACAGCTCTGCCTTAGTCTTCAGTTCCTGTTTGTGTGGAGCCTGAAGGCCAGCCTAAGGTGAGAGATTATGGTCTTCTCAGGTGTTTTCTTTCTTTTTTTAATTGTACTTTAGATGAAGGTTTACAGAGCAAACTAGTCCCATTAAACAATTAATACACATATTGTTTTATGACATTGGTTGCCAACCCCAGGACATGTCAACACTCTCCCCTTCTCGACCTTAGGTTCCCCATTACCAGCTTTCCTGTCCCCTCCTGCCTTCTCATCCTTGCCCCTGGGCTGGTGTGCCCATTTAGTCTCCTTTTGTTTTATGGGCCTGTCTAATCTCTGACTGAAGGATGAACCTCAGGAGTGACTTCATTACTGAGCTAAGAGGGTGGCCAGGGGCCATACTCTCAAGAGTTTCTCCAGTCTGTCAGGCCAGTAAATCTGGTCTTTTTTTTTTTGTGAGTTAGTATTTTGTTCTACATCGTTTTCCAGCTCTGTCCAGGACCCTCTATTGTGATCCCTGTCAGAGTAGTCAGTGGTGGTAGCCGGGCACCATCTAGTTGTGCTGGACTCAGTCTGGTGGAGGCTGTGCTGGTTGTGGTCCATTAGTCCGCTGGACTAATCTTTCTCTTGTGTCTTTGGTTTTCTTCATTTTCCCTTGCTCCAGATGAAGTGAGGCCAGTGGAGTATCTTAGATGGCCGCTCATGAGCTTTTTAAGACCCCAGATGCTACTCACCAAAGTAGAATATAGAACATTTGCTTTATAAACTATGTTATGCCAACTGAGCTAAATGTCCCCTGAGACCATGTTCCCCACAGCCCTCAGCCCAGTGATTTTCTCAGGTGTTTTATGAACACACATCCTAACTTGGGCATGCATGTGATCTTCTTGATTTCCTGGTATACATGGAAGCTTTAAAAAGCCCTTATTTTCCTACGTATCTCCTTTTTGAACCTCTTCTTTCCCAGAGGAAGTCTTTCTGTTGCTCATCCTGACTGTTGTTTTTAGCCCCTGACTGCTGTAGTCAATTCTCGTGCCTTTAAATGCTTTTGGCACAAGCCACCCAGGGCACTGCTTCAGCCCTAGGACCTCTCTGAGTCAGGCAACACAAAGGAAGTCCGTGTGCTGATCTTTTAGGCAGCCACTGGACGGGTCAAAACTCACAGTCACAATTATTTGCGAAAATGGTCCATATTGCTCCCCATTAGTCCCTGCAACTGTGCCAGGAGCACAGCTGCAGTCTACTCCTCAGCTGCCCTGGATCTGGGGTGTGGGGATGGTAAGCAGGCAGTTTAAAATACCTCAGAGCTCTCTTACCACAAAGCAGCTGCCTCCTTCTTCACCAAGCCTTCCCCTGCTTGTTATAAGTTTTTAACTAGATTCCAGAGTTCTGGAAAAGTTGATTCTGACAGTTTTTGCCAGCTCATTAGTTGTTTCGGGGGGCGAGGGGGGGAGGGGACGGAGCCCTAGAGGTCCCTTTTCTGCCATTTTCAGTGATGTCACTCTCCAGATACATGTTTTATAATTTTTTTCTCCCGGACTCTTTATTCTTTTAACAGTATCTTTCACAAAGCAGGAGTTTTGATTTTAATAAAGTCTAATTTATCAATTTTTTCTTTCATATAGTGTGCTTTTGGTGTTGTATCAAAAGCCTATCGCCAAACCCAAGGTCACCTAGATTTTCTCTTTGTTATCTTCTAGAAGTTTTGTAGTTTTGTGTTTTACATTTAGGTTTATGATCCATTTTGAGTTAATTTTTGTGAAAGGTGTAAGGTCTGTGTCTAGATTCATTCTTTTGCATATGAATGTCCAATTGTTCCAGCCCCATTTGTTGAAAAGATTATCCTTTCCATTGAATTGCCTTTATTCCTCTGTCAAAGATCAGTTGTCTCTATTGGTGTGAGTGCCTTTCTGGGCTGTCTATTCTGTTCCATTGATCTATTTGTCTGTTCTTTTGTCAGTAGCATGCTGTTTTGATTACTGTAGCTTTAAGTAGGTCTTTGGTAGTGTCAGTCTTATGATTTTGTTCTTTTTCTTTAGTATTATGCTTGCTTTAGGCTTAAATTGCTCTTCTTTCTCTAGTTTCCAAAGGTGAAAGCTTATATTATTGATATTATGTCTATCTTCTTTTCTAATATATGCATTCAATGCTATAACTTTTTCTCTTAAGTACTGCTTTTGCTGCATCACACAATTTTTGATAAGTTATATTTTTATTTTCCTTTAATTCAAAATGTTTGTTAATATGTCTTGATACTTCTTCTTTGGCCCATGTATTATTTAGAAGTGTGTTGTTTAATCTACAAATACTTTGGGATTTTCTAGCTATCTTTCTGTTATTGATTTCTAGTTTAATTCCATTGTGGTCTGAAAGCATAGTTTCCTTCAGCTCTAAATATTTCACTTTTCTGTCTTCTTGCTTGCATGATTTCATACAAGAAGTCAGTTGTAATTCTTATACTTGTTCCTCTGTATATAACATGCCCCTCCCCCCAGTTTGTTTCAAGATTTTGTCTTTGGTTTTCTGCAGCTTAAATATGAATTGCCTAGGTGTAAGATTTATGAATAACATTGTGAAGAATGGGAATTCCAGAACACTTAAGTGTGCTCATGAGGAACCTGTACAGAGATCAAGAGATAGTCATTTCAACAGAACAAAGGGATACTGTGTAGTTTAAAGTCAGGAAAGGTGTGTGTCAGGGTTGTATCCTTTTACCCTACTTATTCAATCTGTATGCTGAGCAAATAATCCGAGAAGCTGGACTATATGAAGAAGAATGCAGCATCAGGATTGGGGGAAGACTAGTTAACAACCTGCGTTATGCAGATGACACAACCTTGCTTGCTGACAGTGAAGAGGACTTGAAGCACTTACTGATGAAGATCAAGACTACAGCCTTCAATATGGATTACACCTCAACATAAAGAAAACAAAAATCCACACAACTGGACCAATAAGCAACATCATGATAAATGGAGAAAAGATGAAGTTGTTAAGGATTTCATTTTACTTGGATTCACAGTCAACACCCATGGAAGCAGCAGCAAGAAATCGAAAGATGCATTGCGTTGGGCAAATCTGCTGTAAAAGACCTCTTTAAAGTGTTGAAAAGCAAAGATGTCACCTTGAAGACTAAGGTGTGCCTGACCCAAACCATGATGTTTTCAATCACATCATATGCATGTGAAAGCTGGACAATGAATAAGGAAGACTGAAGAAGAATTGACACGTTTGAATTATGGTGTTGAAGAATATTGAATATACCATGGACTGCCAAAAGAACGAACAAATCCATCTTTGTGTCTTCTGACTGTGTTTTTCTTGCCTTTTAACATGTGTGATAGTTTTTTGTTGAAAGCCAGACATGCTGTGTAAGGTAATAGGAACTGAGGTAAAAAGGTCTTTAGTGTGAGGTTTTTAAGTTAATCTGGTTAGGACCTGGGCTGTGTTTAAGGTTTGCTCTAGCTTTGTGTACCAGAGCCTTCATTTTTCTCTAATGTCATTTTTTTTCCTCCCTTGTTATCTTTGGGTTTCCCAAAGAACTCCTTCTTAAATAGATTCTGTGTCTTGTAACTCTTTCAGGTGTAATCCACTGTTATTATACTGAAGTCCTGTTGATTTGATGGTAGGGTTTTGGGGAGGGAAAATGGTCTATAATCTTATGATTAAATCTTAGTTTTTGATGGGTCTGAGTCCTGGGCTGTGACTTTCGGAAGTGTTTCTTAGCCTTTTTTTTCCCCCTCCCCTTAGGTGGTACTGGAGGGCTAGAATGGGCTGTAGTTGGCTAATTACCCTTCCCCCAGGACAGATAAGGCTCTGGGAAAGAAGTCTTTTGTGTGTTGGCCTTTGTTATGGAGTATGTTCTGGACTTATTTCAAAATGGTTACTTTTTTCCTGAGCATGTTTCAAAATGGTTACTTTTCCCTTGTCCCTGCCCAAAAGTGGAGGAGATTTTTCTTGAATCTTCACTGACAGAACTTGGTGAGGTTCCTGGAGGTAAAGCCAGCTAAGTGTGGAGGCTCTCCTAAAACTGAGCGTCCAGGAGTTCTCACTCTCAGGCTAGTCACACTTAGCCTCCAGCAAGTCTTTAAAATCACCATGTAAGTGTTCCTGGTAGTTTATGACTCTAGTGGCTTCTTGGCTGTGATTCATTGTACTCACCTGTCTCTAGGAATGGGATGTCATTTTGCCCTGTGACCTCAATTCTCTAATAAGTTTTATGGAAAGTTGTTGATTTTCAGTTTGTTCAGCTTTTTTCTTCTTGTAAGGACTAGAGTGACGATATCCAAGCTCTTCACATGTCAGAGCTGAAACTGGAAGTCCTTCTTTTATATTTTAAAATTAGAAATATCTTGTCCTGTTTAAAAATAATGTTCAGCAAAAGGTTTTTAACTTTGCTCTGAGCCATTTGCTTAGCTGAGATGATTCATTCTCAGTTATTTCCATCCCTTTGAATCTCAGATCTGTATAATCTCACATGCTTAGGAAGTCCTTTTTCAGAACAAAATATTTTAAAAATTCAAGGACTTTATCTAGTTCTAGAAAATTGTTAATAACCATGCCCTAAATTAGCTAGAATTATAGAATTATTATTATATATATTGATATATATATTGACTCCCCCCCCAAAAAAAATAAAAAAACCCTGTTTTCTCTTTTATCAAATGCCTTCTTATAAACCATGTTAAAGTGGTTCTGGGGATCCTTTTATTTAACCTTCATTTGTTTTTATTTCACCCCATTTGTTTTTGAAGAAGTAACTCAATTTTCTAAGGCCCTTTGCAATCTCTGTAAACTAAAGCAGTATTTAAATTTGAAAAACTAATAAGAATAAATGCAGAACTCTTATGCTGGCAGTGGTTTATTTTCAATTAACCTTGAAGAATGTATTAATTATAAACTATAGCTCTTGCTGACTTTAGCTTAATAGGATTACTTTTCAAAATCTGTGTGATAGAGGACAGTTTGTCCAAAATGTGTTATTTAAGCAACCAAGAAAGTACTGTGTGTGCTTGAAAGCCTTATAATTTGATTACTTGCTATAAGATTCCATTGGGGAGGCTTCAGTTCTTATCCTTGAATAAAAGTTGTAACCAGCCTCAGGCGATTGAGACATTGTAAATTACATTACCCTGGACATTTTTTTAGGTTTCATTTTAAGTTTTATTTTTCTTACTGAATCCACTGTGAGGAGCAGCCATTAAACCACAAAACAAATCAGCTGTATGGTAGTTAAGATTGCTTGTTAGATGACAAGCCCATAACATGTTTACTTTTAAGAAATACTTTCTCTTTTAATGTTGCCAGTTGTTTAAAATGAACATTTATGTTTGGGAGCTAAAGTCCCCCCCCCAACCCCATCCCATTTGAAGAGAGAGAATTAAAATTTTAGATATCATGAATGTTATTTTAGAACACTAAATAAAATTTGTTTTAAAATGAGTTGATGCTGTATTTGGAAGGATTTGGCTGAAAAGAATTAATTTTTGTCATGTAATAATCAATTAGTTAAAATCCATTTTAAGGTAAGATCCATTTGTCTAGCATGCTCTGAAATAGAGGCCATAAACCTTTCCCTATGCTTTTGCATAGAAACCTTTCTTATAAAAAAATGAGGACTCTATCAAGGAAATCGATAAAGAATAGCAAGTCTTTAGTAGTGGCACAGTTAAAATCTTGGCATATGCTCCTCCTTCACCTGTAGCAATTCTTCTACTCTTTGCCTGGTGGACTCTATCCCGTCTGGTCTGGGTTTCTTCACAGTATTCTCTGTCACTGCCTACTATTTCTTTCTTTTTTGGTGCTTATATAAAGTTATATGTATATTCACTTGCTCACTTAGCCTTTTTTGTTGATTCTGGGACACCCTTTTTTTTTTTTTTGCATTTCTGAAATTGAGATGCATCTTAAACTGGAGGCCTTGATTTCTTTCTGAGTAGTAAGTAAAATAATGTCTGTCTTCCAATCGATCGTGTCTTAGATTCATTAAAATACTGTACTTTTAATTATCTATTTCCCCAGTTGATTGTGAATTCCAGAAGTAGAGGAATTACTCACCACTAGGAACCAGTACCTGGCACCTAGTAGGCACTGAATCAATAATAGTTCAATGAATATCATTATCCATTTGGGAGATCTTGGCTCTAATACTTCTGAATGTGAATCAGCCAACATAATGAGTATGATTTATTAATTCAGTTTCTGTCTTTGAGGCATTATTTTTGGAGATTGTTTTATCCTGGAATTGAAAGAAGCCTTTAGATTTGTCTATTTCATTCCCCCATTTAGGTAGCTTGCCCCATTATAGACACATGCATGTCCTTATTTAAGAGTACTGACTCTCCATGTATAAAAATTAATCGACATAAGCTTTTACCCGAGGTATCAGCAACTTCCTTTCATTAGGGGAAGGAGTGAGGAAAGTATGAAACAGCACCTCGCTTTTAAACTTTAAATAGACAGTTCTGAGTGATTGAACTTACTTTTTCATTTTGCTGCATCCTCCAAGGAGTGCAATCACTTGGCGTGCCTACTTCTTTTAAGCGAAGAACAGCGCCCAGGCAACATGAGTGACTGGAGTGCCTTAGGCCAACTCATGGACAAGTTTCAAGCATATTCCACAGCTGGAGGGAAGGTGTGGCTCTCATTCCTTTTCTTTTTCAGAACTGGGGACAGCGGTTGAGTCAGCCTGGGATGACGAGCAATTTGCCTTTCGTTGTAACACTCGACAACCTGGTTGTAAAAATGTCTGCTATGACAAGTCTTTCCCAATCTCTCATGTGCACTTCTGGGTCCTACAGATCATATTTGTGTCTGTACCCACACTCTTGTACCTGGCTCACGTGTTCTATGTGATGTGAAAAGAAGAGAAGTTGAACATGAGAGAGGAGGAACTCAAAGTTGCCCAAACTGAAGTTGTCAGTGTGTAGATGCACTTGCAAGAAACTGAAATAAAAGAAGTTTAAGTTTGATATTGAAGAACACAGTAAGGTAAAACTGCCAGGAGGCTTGCTGCAAACCTACATTATCAGTGTCTTATTCACCTCTGTTTTTTAGGTGGCCTTCTTGCTGATCCAGTGGTACCTCTATGGATTCAGCCTGAATGCAGTTTATACTTGCAAAAGAGATCCCTGCCCTCATCAGGTGGACTGCTTCCTTTCTCACCCCACAGAGAAAAGCATCTTCATCATCTTCATGCTGATGGTGTCTCTTGCCTTGAATATCATTGAGTTATTCTGTGTCTTATATTCAAGAGCATTAAAGATCATCTGAAGGAACAGAGTGATCTTTGCCACAGTACGAGTAGTCTGCAGAGCCCTTCCAAAGACCAAGATTCTCCACAGCATGCTTATTTCAATGGCCGTTCCTCACCAACTGTTTCACTCTCACCCATGTCTCCTTCCGGGGACAAGCTGGTTACTGGAGATAGAAACAGTTCTTCCTGCTACTGTTATGACAAACAAGGAAGTGAACAAAACAGTGCTAATTACAGTGCATAGCAAAATCCAATGAGATAGGCAGGCAGCACCATCTCCAACTCTCATGCATAGCCTTTAGATTTCCCTGATGATAACCAGAGTTCTAAAAACTCTAGCTGCTGGGCATGAGCTATAGCCACTAGCCACTGGGGACCAGCAGCTTTCCTGCAGAGCTAGTAGTCATGCCAGCAGCAGACCTCAGCCTGATAACTTAGAGCTCTAGATACATGCTGGAAAGCATTAAGATTCTGCTCAATTGTGACAGGAAAAAAAGATGCAGTAGAAAGTGCACCTTTGTTCCAGTGGAGGTAGTATTCAGCAACCTCAGTTATGAGGCTTAGCATATACAGAGACATTAGAATATCAGGATTCTTTTGAGGGTGTCTGGGTAAGAGGGGAGCCCTAATGGCACAGTGGTTAAGAGCTTGGCTGCAAACCAAAAGGTCGGCAGTTCGAATCCACTAGCTACTCCTTGGAAACTCTATGATGCAGTTCTACTTTGTTCTATAGGGTCTCTATGAGTCGACGGCAGTGGGTTTTTGGTTTTGGTTGGGTAAAAGGGTGGAGAGAGAGGGATTATGGGAGGTACATGTTGGTATTTAAAGTAATTGATTCGAAGAATTTAAATTCTAAAAAAAAGTTGAATTAGATGATGCATAGGTAGGGGCTTTTTCTCTCCCACACTCTCTTGGGGGATGGTTCAGTGTTTATGAAAGAGTGAATGATATTTGTGGCAAAATAATTTTTTGTTTCACCCATAAATTGAAATAACTTTTATAGGAAAAAATAGTTCCTGAACATTTTATTTCTTTTCCACAATTAAAGACCTAGAACTGTCCTTACACCCCTGCTAAAACATTCCATTGTTAAAATTTGTACCTTGAAGGTAAACTTTCTTCTAGGCCTAACCCTCCAGGTGTCAGTGGACTTGTGCTGTTTTTTTCGTCCTTGGTGTCAGTTAAATGTTTAGACAAGGCCCACAGAAAGAAGACTTTCTGTGCATTTGCAAATCTCAGGTAGTCATATATATATATATATTTTAAAATATCCACCTGCATCATATCTTTACCATCGCTTCTTTGTCATCATGCCTCAACTCCTCTTCATATTTAGTTCATGGTTTCTGTAAGCACTTTTTAACCACCTTGGATATCACTGGGGCCCTGGTGGTGCAGTGGTTAAGTGTTTGGCTGCTAACCAAAAGGTTGGCAGTTCGAATCCATCAGCCACTCCTTGGTAATCCAGTGGAGCAGTTATGCTGTATCCTATAGGGTTGCTATGAGTTGGAATTGACTTGTTGGTAACAGGTTTGATTTTTTTGGTTTTGGATATTGCTTAACCTTTTTTGAGTTAGAGTCAGGGAGGCAGGCCATGCTCAATATTTAAAAATCATTTGTCTGTGTGTGTAGGAGCGTGTCCTATGGAAGAGATGGCTGGTGACACAACATGGAGAATGTAACCAATGTCACTGAATTGTACATGTAGAAATTGTTAAATGGGTGTATGTTTTGCTGTGTATATTTTCACCCCCCCCCAAAAAAAAGCTAGTTTTTTTGTTAAAAAAAAAAAAAATAAGGGACAGTTGTCTCACAAGAATTTCTTCTATCCTTCTATCCCCCTCTTCCTATCCCTGGAAACCACTAATCTATTCTTTATCGTTATAATTTTATCATTCCAGGTATTCTGTTTCAATGAGATTGGCTTTTTTCACTCAGCATAACTCCCTTGAGATCCATTCAAGTGGTTGTGTGAACCAATAGTTCTTTTTTTATTGCTGAGTGGTATCCCATGGTATGTAGGTACCACAGTTTATTCACCTGTTGAGGGACCTTTGGTTTGCTTCCACTTTGGGGCTATTAATAAAACTGCTGTGAACATTCGTTTGTAGGTTTTTCTGTGAACATAAGATTTTTTTTCCCTGGGGTAAATGCCCAAGAGTGTAATTGTTGGGTTGTATGGTAAGTGCATGTATAGTTTTATAAGAAACTGCCATACTTTTTTTCCAGTGTGGCTATACCATTTTACATTCCCACCAGTAACATATGAAGGATCCAGCTTCTCCATATCCTCACCAGCATTTGGTGTCATTTTTTTTTTTTAATTGTAGACATTCTGATAACAAGTGTAATGATATCTCATTGTGGTTTTAGTTTGAATTATCCTAATGGCTAATGATATTGAATGTCTTTACACGTGCTTATTTTCCATCTGCACATCTTCGTTGGTGAAATATCTGTTCATACCTTGTGCTCATTTTCTAACTGGATTGCTTTTTTGTTTGTTTTTCACTTTTTTTGAATGTTTTTAGTGTTCTTTATATATTCTAGATATTGAATGTATAATATATATGTGGTTTGCAAATATTTTCTCCCAGTCTGTAGCTTATCTTTTCATTCTCTTAGCAGAGTCTTTCACAGAGCAGAAGTTTTTAATCTTGAGATGAAGTCCAGTTTACCAATTTTTCCATTTATGGATTGTGCTTTTGGTTCCAAGTCTCAGACCATTTTGTCTAGCCTTAGCACCTGAAAATTTTCTCCTATGTTTTTTTTTTGTGTGTGTGTGTGTGTGTTCACCAATCCTAAATTATTTTTTATGATCCTTACCCAGTTTTTCCTTTTTTTGCCCTAAATTTTATTTATTTTCTTGTTGTTGAGAATATACACAGCAACACATATACCAGTTCAACAGTTTCTACATGTACAATTTAGTGACATTGATTACATTCTTCAAGTTGTGCAGCCATTCTCATCCTCCTTTTCTGAGTTATTCCTCCTCCATTAACGTAAACTCACCGTCCCCTAAGGTTCCTGTCTAATCTTTCAATTTGCTATTGTCAGTTTGATCCCATATAGATAGTTCTTAAAAGAGCATAATGCTCAAGGCAGACCTTTTTTACGAGTTAAGCTAAACTATGGTTTTAAAATGACTTGAGGGGTTATTTTTGGTTTAAGGTTTAAAATTGTCTCAGGGTAACAGTTTCAGGGGTTCATCCACCCTCCATGACTCCAGAAAGTCTGGAGTCCATGAAAATTTGAAATTCTATTCTGCATTTTCCCCCTTTTGATCAGGATTCTTCTTTGAAGTCTTTGATGAAAATGTTCAGTAATGGTAGCCGGGCACCATCCAGTTGTTCTGGTCTCGTGGCAGAGGAGGCAGTTGTTGATGGAGGCAATTAGCTACACATTCCATATCCTCCTCCTATTCCTAACTCTCCTTCTTCCTCTGTTGCTCCAGGTGAATAGAGAACAATTGTTGTGCCTTGGATGGCCACTTGCAGGCTTTTAAGACTCCAGGCACTACACAACGAACTAGGAGGTAGAACAGAAGCACTAAACACATTATTAGGCCAGTTAACTGGGATGTCTCATGAAACCATGACCCCAAACCTCCAAACCAAGGAACCAAATCCCATGAGGTATTTGGTTGTACATAAGCAGTCTCAGCAGCTACTCTTTCTCCTATGTTTTGTTTCCTAAAAATTTTAAAGTTTCACATTTTACATTTAAGTCTGTGATCCATTTTGAGTTATATAAGGTATGAAGTTTAGGTGGAGGTGTATTTATCCCCCCTATGGATGTCCAGTTGATCATGCACTATTTGTTGAAAAGACCATCCTTCCTTCACTTAATTGCTTTTGTCCCTTTGTCAAAAATCAGTTGGGCGTTTTTGCGTGTGTCTGTTTCTGGGTTCTCAGTTCTGTTCCATTGACCTGTGTGTCCATCCTTCCATTAATAGCACACTGTCTTAATTACTGAAGCTATATAGTAGGCCTTAATTATGAGGTAGGATGGTTCCTCCTTTATTCTTCTTTTCCAAGATTGTTTTAGCTTCTTTGTTATTTCTTTCCTTTTCCTTGCTTTGGGTTTATTTTTCTAGTCTTGAGGTAAGAATTTAGATTATTGATTTGATATTTTTCCTTTTTTCTGTTGTATGCATTTTAGTACTATAAACTTCCCTCTCAGTACTGCTTTAGCTGCACCCCACGTATTTTGATTTGCATTCTCATTTTTATTCAGTTCTATGAAATTTTAAATTTTTCTTTGAAACTTCCTCTTTGACCCATGGGTTATTTAGAAGGGTTTTGTTTAGTTTCCAAGTGTTTACATATTTCCTGTTGTCTTTCTCTTACTGATACTTAATTTGATTCCATTTTGATCAGAGAATATACTCTGTAGGATTTCAGTTCTTTAAAATTTGATGAGGTTTGTTTTATGGCCTAGGATTGGAGTAACTGGTGAATGTTGCATGGTCACTTGAAAAAAATGTGCATTCTGATGTTGTTGGGTGTAGTGTTTTATATATGTCAGTGAGACCCTGTTGGTTTCATTTTCTTGTTTTTCTAGTCTTGAGGAATTTTTAGTATTTCATCTTGATTTACTTGTATTGTCTGAGTATATCAGTTTGTATTGTGTTCTTCCAGCATCACTGGAAATGAATCTCTCCAAGTACCACCACTGTCAGAAGTCCTAGACACCCCTCTGCCTTATGCAGAGCTGCTGCCCTGTTATCCTCCCAATCCTGGAAACCCCAGCCCACCTTGACATTGGTCCATTGAAAGGGAACTTCAGCCCTGTTACTTTTGGGAGTCTTTGGGAGTCTTGGCTTTATAAAAAGGAAGGACTGAATTTTTTAAATTACCCTCAGGGGCATTAGAAGCCAGACCTCAAAAACACAACCTCATGCTCTCTGAGTTCCTTTGGAAACTTGCTTTGGTGATTTGGGAATGCCCAAAAGCAGAGCATTTTGAACTTTCTTGATGATAATGATGACACTTAACTCCTGTTCTGAGCATTTTACTTGCATCCTCTCATTTAATCCTGATAGCAACCTCAGGAGTAAGTGATATTGTTAGACTCAATTTTCAAAAAGAAAATCGAGGCACAGAGAAGTTAAGTAACTTGCCTGCGGTCACTCAGCTAGTAGGTGGTAGAGCCAGGATTCAAATACAGGCAGTCTTGGCTCCTGAGCTGAAGTTCTTACCCTTATTCTGGATGTGTGACAACCTTTGAATTTCACTTTGCTTTCTTATTGTTTGAAATCAAAATCGTATGTATGTGAAAGAAGTGCTTCTGAGGTTCGAAGCAATATTACAAAATTTAATGTTGCTAAAGAACGTTTCTAATTAGAAACAGTTTTTGTTTTCTTTCTTACAAAACCACCTAGATAGATCTGGCAACTGGAGTATGAAAAATAATTTAACCAGTACATATCTTACATAATTTAACCAGTATATATCTTTTCAGCTGTTTGGAGTATAGCTCTAAGAATCAGATTTTTCTCTGTGTGTTTCTGCAAGGAGGAAATAATCGTTTTGTTATAAAGTTCTTGCTTTCTTTATTTGGTTGTTGAGGTCTCAATAGAAAATTTAACCAGATTATTTCTGATTATATAATCTATTGTATATTACATTTTTAAATACATTTGTGATATTTCCTATTGCTTTAGGTGCCTTTTTGTTCAAATCCAGGTAGTAGACCAACTAGAAGGGATGTGATTCACAAGTCATTATATAAATATCTGACTTCATGCCATTAAATTTAAACTCTAAGGGCTTATTGTAAAGCAGTTATAATGTAGCCAAGTTTCTCTGTTCAGAAAAGATTCATGCTGCCCTTTACCTTGCCTTTTCAGTGAAAATATTTAAAGTTTTCCATTCATTTAAAATATGGAATCAAGTTTCATTTACATACATATTCTCTGTACTTCGTACTGTAATCTAACAGTTTGTTCTATTCCTTGTAAACACTGAGTGTTGAATATAAATTTTCTGCCGTATTTTGTTTAGAGAAAAATGTATAATTTATCCTAAAGTCATCTACTAATTTGCATAAATTTTTCATAAATTTCCACAGGCATGTATCCACTATGTGATTTATCTGAAGCGGGTTTTTTTTCAGATTCTTATTGAGTTATCCATGCTGTTTGAATAAATTCTTTGTTGATATAAAAAAAGAATCCTTGCTAATTCTAGCTCAGCATAAACCACAGGAGTAAGCTTTAAAACTCACAATTAATTCATTGAACAGACATTTTGAAAGCACCTACTGTAGTGAGTCCTACTGCATATTTGGGATAAAGGATGAGAAGAACATGATTGGTGATAGTGTAGAGAGCCCACATTCTAGAAGGGAAAGGCTTGAGGAGTTTACAGGCTGTCAGAGAATGAAAATATAAAACAAACAGATCATTCATTTCAAAATTCAGGTGGTTTGTCCTTTTAACAAGGTAATACTCCAGACTTTATTTTCTGAGATATTTTTCATTGCATAATAATTTACATATCTCATTTATATGCCCATTTTGCCTTTTTATCCCTCATTAACATATATTAATTAATAGGCTACCAGCTGTTCATTTTTTTTTTAGAACTGGAAGTTTGTTTTTCATAACACCCCATTTTCTAAGCAGTGATAATACCATCTTATTGATTATTTTTTGGGTGAGATAATTAGTCCAATTCTGGCATTACAAAATTTCCTGCAGATGTTAAATTTTAAGCTTGCCTTGGACACAGTGTGCCCGTTGTCTCATTCCTTCTTGGTCACTGTAAGTTTCATTAGATGTACTTAGAACAGCTGAGCTGCCATACTCATCCATCCTGCTTCTTTAGAGTGTCTTTCTGCTAGACCTTAGGAGCACAGAGTTAAATACAGTGGTACTACCCTCACAGATCTTCATTAGGGTCTGGACTGGGAGTGAGGCCCAGTGCTTTGCTGGAGGTGTGCATAAGGTGCTAGGGATCACAAAAGAGGAGCCCCAAAAACAAGCTAGGGAGTCCTGCAGTGCTTCCTGAAGGAGGATTTTGAAGGACAGAAAGGAATGAGCTAGAAATAGCAGGGGCTGTCTTCTTGTCATTTAAGTAACAACTAAAATATGACATCTTCAGGTACTCCTCCACGAAGATACACTGTTGAATCACCCTGTTTTGTTTTCTTTATTGCAGTTACCATTATCTTCTTGTTCTGTTACTTGTTTACTTACTTGTCTCTTCCCTCCAGAATACAGTGAAACCTGTGAGAGCCAGAACTCCACAGGACTGTCTTGTTTTTCTAGGTCTCGCAAGTTTTCTGCCTTTGACAAGGTGCAGTCTTAAACCACTTTCGTGTTGCTCATTTTAGTGGAAAATACTTGAGTTTTCCTTCCCTGGCAGGTTTCTGCCTCACACAGGTTCCGGCTTTCGCAGGTTTTACTGTATAAACTCCATAAGAACAAGGACTCCCCTTTGTCTTGTTTTCTGTGTATCCTCAGTCCTTAGCACAGTGCCTATCGCATAGTAAAAAACTAAAAAAACCAAACCCGTTCTGACTTATAGCGACCCTATAGGACAGAGTAGAACTGCTCCATAGGGTTTCCAAGGAGCGCCTGGTGGATTCGAACTGCCAGCCTTTTGGTTAGCAGCCGAGCTCTTAACCACTGCACCACCAGGGCTCCCATCACATAGTAGGAGCTTGAAAATGTTTGTTGATTGAATAAATGAATGAATGGAGAATGAATACTTGAGACCGAGTATGAGCAAATAAAAGCAAGTGTATGTGAAGGCTCGGTTGAGAAACTGCAAATAGGTATAACAGGAGCAAGGGTGCTTTTTCTTAAATGTTAGGAGGTAAAGCACGGAATTTAAACTTCATCCTGAAAGCCTTTGAGAGCCGCCAAGCTGATGATATGTAATATATCTTTTCCTGAACCCTGGGATTGACAGCAGAGTTATATTATAAGTATCTATTATGTGCAAAGCTGATGACGTCACTGATGCCTTTAGAGAAAATTATTGGATGACTATTTTAACTACAACAGTTCAGTGATATATTTGACATCAAGTAACCAGACACACAGAAGTTTTGTTTGGGCTCGTAGTGTTCTTTGGCTAATTAGTTCTCTTGAAACGTTGAACTGCTTGAGACTTACGCTCCACTCTTGTTTCAAGGGCACTGCCACTTTGAGAATTTTTTTTTCCCCCCTCCTCCGCTTATTTTTGGTTTTAACTCTTGAGGTGGCATATATGTGGTTGTCAAGCTTCCTTATATGATGCTGGTAAACGGTTCCTTTTCCATGCCTGGGTAACAATATGGTACAGTTAGACTCAGCAGACATCTGTCATATGTAAGATAAAATGCTGGGCACTTGGATATAAAGGCAAACAAGTCATAGCTCTTTGAAAAATATTACAGGCTACTGATTTATATTTGGTACTCATCTCAGATAAGAGAAAGAGAATCTGGCTTTTTCTAGTTTTCCCACAGTGTATGTGATTCCTGTAAACTATTTTAGCAAATCATTACCCTGGAAGTAATCCACTTCGGTTTGAATAGAAAGTTGCTAAGTTTTCTTTTGCTATGCCTATCAGCCGTTCACATCTTGGCAGTGTCATAATAATAATGCACTTGAGGACCTTGTCCCCTAGTAGCCTGAAGGTATTATACAGAGCAGGATTTCTTTTGAACTGCACAGTTTCATTAAGCCAGTTTCCTTAAATCCTAGCTATATTTCTCATGAATTGGAAAAAATTAAACTTTGGTGTATTGATTAATCGCTAAGCTTTCTTTACGAGATTTCAGTATTCTCATTTTCTTATTTTAAAGGAAAATTAGGGTAGTTGCCAAAAAATTAATAATTACAAATTTTATATTTTATATACATGCACATGTACAATTTATCAGCTTATTGGTGAATAAAAGCAAAATAGAATCAGATTTTTAAGCACTAATTTATAAGCATTTTAGATATACTGTATTTATATGTAAATAACGCGCATCTTCTACATTTTTTTGCCAACCCCCCCCCCCATATTTTCGTAAGCGTGCTATGCTGATTTTTTTTCACAGCAACATGTAAAACAAGTTGGCATAGCGGCATTTACAAAAATGTGAAAAAATTAGCACACTTACGAAAATACCTTGGTGGGGGGTGTAGTTGGCAAACAAATGTAGAAGTACCATGTTAAATTTGCATAAAAATACAGTACTGCCTCTAATTTCAACAGAAGATATAAGCATGTGCTCATGGGTCTAGTTTTTGTTACAGTCTCCAGGAAGCAGTGAGCAATCTGGTTCTGTAGTAGCTATATTATTACAGTCATGTGCTGCATAACATAGGCTACTAGCAACATCAGACTGCATATACGTCCGTGGTCCCATAAGGTTATAATAGAGTTCAGAGATCCTGATCAGAGAACGGGACGTAGCGGACGTAACCGAACATAGCCTTCCTGCATGCAACGCATGTATCTCATGTCTCTTGTAACAAAGCAATTGTGCTGCCAGGCATATAAGGGTACAGTACATATATAACCAATAATATATGTCTTGACAGTCATAGCAACCACCTGTTACTGACTTACGTATGTACTGTACTTTCTATCATTATTTTAATGTGAACTTTCTCTATTTACAAATAAAAAGTTTACTTTATAACAGTGTACAATTCGACTCGTAGGCAGCAGCATCCAATCTCGTGTGTCGCGTGTCGCTCGAGTGTTATGTTTTCTTCTCTGTTTAATTTTCTTTCGAAAATATTACTGTGAAGTGCGTCATGGCTCCCAAACGTAGCAAACCAGTGCTAGTGATAGCAGCAGCAAGAGGCAAAGGAGAAGTATCAATTTGGAAGTGAAACAAAAGGTTATTAAATAACAGCAAGGTGGAAAATCAGTGAATGCTGTTGCTCACGATTTAGGCCTGTTCGTACTACATCCAAATCACATAACATCGTATTTCATAGAACATGTTGTGGATGTTAAGCAGCACATGACTATATTAGCTATCTGTTCATTATGTTTACCCACAAATGTCTGCAAAAGTGAAGTGTGCCGACTTTGATGGTATCTATATAACTTACTGGAAAAATTGGTCATGAGAAAGTTAGCCACAGTCAGTCCTTCCCCAGTAAAGGAATTTGGAGCAAGCTGTATCTCTATCACTAGTTCAAACAAACAGTAGATTTTTCTTTTCATTTGGACCATATGTTTTTATGTTGGTCATCAGTCCATAACTGAAAACTTTTCTTTGCTTTTCCTTCTATCCCTATAACTTAAATCTTTATATATTTAATAGGGATAATAGTTTTTGAATACCTACTAATGTCTCTTTTATTAAAAAATTGGTTTTTCTCTCTTGACCTGTTCTCGCATCATGACCCCAGGAAGGATGGGAGGCTGAATGCCGCTTTGTAGGGGAAATACCTTTGAGACTTAAAGCAGGAGTGAAAGACGGCCCTTTCAGGTGCCAAAGGAATGTGGAAAGAAGAGGCAGAGTTAAGACAGGCAAGTGGTCAGATATATATGTCTTGACATTCTCCCCCACCCCCCACCACCCCAGGGAGCTGATATTCTGACTGGGGAGTGGCAGTGATAGGTTGAGGATAAAGCCAAAAGTGAAGGAGTTTTATGCCCCATTCCCCTTTTGGAGCTCAGGGAGAAAGTGCCTTGCAGGATTGTCTCATCACAATGGAAGCAGCGACAGCAGAGTGAAAATGTGACAAAGTATGGTTAGGTAGAGAGAGGATTCCCAGGCCTCCTCAGCTTGTGAGTGGTTTCTAAGGAATCCCAAAGTTATCACACACCCCTGATAGATGGATTGAAAGCCAGTGAACCTGTCAGTGGAGGTGCTGTGGTGGGGGGCATGCTGATACTAATACTAGCTAGCAGCGGATTGCAGCTATAAATGAGACTCTGTGGAGTCAAGATGTCTTCAGCACCAATTAAAGCTGAGAGCCCAAACAGCTAGGCCCGAACCCTGGGCTCTGAGAGCATACCTGAGTCGACAGCCCTCAAGGAATCCAGCAGCTGCATCAGGCTAGGACTGGGATCTAGGCCTAGAAGGTGCTTTGTCTTGGAGACCAGAGAGCTCCAGGGGACAGCACAAGGGCCTGTGTGTGTGTTTATCAGAGAGACCCTCCCTTACCACAATGAAGTTACATAACCCCACCCACATCCGAATACCCAGATATCATCTTGATAGAACCCAATGCTGTCAAGTCAATTCCGACTCATAGCGACCCTGTAGGACATGTAGAACTGCCCCATAGGGTTTCCAAGGCCGTAATCTTTATGGGAGCAGATCACCGGGCCTTTTCTCCCACAGAGTAGCTAGAGGGTTCAAACTGCCAACCTTTTAGGTTAGCAGCCAAGCGCTTAACCACTGTGCCACCAGGGCTCCTATCTTGGTAGAAGCAGGGAGAAAATTTGAAAACCTGAGCTTCACCTTTGAAAGAGACGATAAAACCAGAAAGGGCCAAACTACCATTGAATGCAAGTTAAAGTCAAAGTGGGAGTGTCTTAGTCATCTACTGCTGCTCTAACAGAAATACCACAAGTGGATGGCTTTAACAAACAGAAATTTATTCTCTCACAGTCTAGTAAGCTAGAAGTCCAAATTCAGGGCATCATCTCCAGGGGAAGGCTTTCTGTCTCTGTGGGCTCTGGAGGAAGGTCCTTGTCATCAATCTTCCCCCAGGCTAGGAGCTTCTCCGTGCAGGAACCCCAGTTCCAAAGGATGCGCTCTGCTTTCTTGGTGGTATGAAGTCTCCCTCCTCTTTGCTTGATTCTCTCTTTTATATCTCTTGTAAGATAAAAGGTGGCGCAGGCCACAACCCAGGGAAACTCCCTTTACGCTGGATCAGGGATGTGACCTGAGCAAGGGTGTTACGTCCCACCCTAATCCTCTTTAACCACAGGCAGAGATTATGATTTATAACACATATGAAAATCACAAAATGGAGGACAGCCACACAATACTAGGAATCATGGCCTAACCAAGTTGACACATATTTTGGGGGAACACAATTCAATCCATGACAGGAGACTTGAAAAGCAAGGCTAAAATCAGTTACAGAAAAGTAAGAAGCTACATTTTCTTGGCACATCTTAGATTTAGTGTGCTATAAATTACTGCTACTGCTACAGCAAGATAGTCCTTGCGGCCACATTTACAGCAGTTAAATTTAAATTTTGCAGTCCTCTTTCACAGTTGCACAGCTTACATCCAATGATTGCCTGATTGAGATTGGGGATGGCCTGCATTTGGGATGCCTAATTAATCTTTGTCTGAATTACTTGATCACTAGAAGTGAAAATTTCATTTCCTCATTATCTGCTCATTGTTATAAAATAAGGTCAAAACGAAATAAAATAGTAGCACAGTTACGCAATAACTACAATATAGACAAGCTGGTTAATACTACTAAACTGAAATGCTGTGTGGCGGGCATTGCCACCATCTCCTCTTTGAAATTTTCATTCATTTGCTGACATACAGCAGTCTGAATTTGGTATAAATGGGGTAGTTAGAAGGCATTTATATGTAATGTGGAACCCTGGTGGCACAGTGGTTAAGAGGTAGGCTGTTAACCAAAAGGTCAGCAGTTTGAATCCGCCAGCTGCTCCTTGGAAACCCTATGGGGTAGTTCTACTCTGTCGTATGGGGTCTCTATGAGTTGGAATCGACTCAATGGCAATGAGTTTTTTTGGGTATATGTAATGATTGAAAGTGTGGGTTATAAGAAAATCAAGTGTATCTCAAATTATGTATGATCTATAAATATGGAGCTAGATTGTTTTGAAAATTCACCTGTCCCGCTCTTTTTATTGAAAGAGTTGCCACAGGGGTTCAGGAAAATTGTTCTTTGGACGTCTCATTTTTCATCCTGATAACTACATTTTACTCTGTGAACATTTTATTAATTACCTAATCTAAATATTAAAATAGGATAGAAACATTATATTAGTTTGTAACTGAGGCAAATTAATTGTAAACGATTCATTTTAAATCAACTTCACTGAGGTATAATTTTATTTACACACCATACCCATTTTGTGTATAGTTCTGTGTGAACATCATTCTTGAATTCTTTGACGTTATCAGCCAATGTCCCTTCAGGTTAATTTCGATCCACTAGCAATTATACTGCGCCATATTAGAAGTGCTTACAAAGGCTTTCTTGGTGTGTGGGTTTGTTTGTATTTATCAACTAAACAGTCCTAGACTTTTATGTGATTTTATTCTTATATTTGTGTCACTCAGATACCAACCATGTAAGTAGCCTCAATTCTCATAGCCCCACCAGATACTCTGACTTCTAATATTAAAATAAAAATGGTTTGTTTGAGACCTCATTTTAAATACTGTACAGGAAGTTCAGTGACTGCCTTGAGAAGGTGGCTTACATTTTCAAGAGAGCCTCTCCCTTTGATTTTCTGTTCCCACCAAACTCACGTTCTTATATCTCCCTTCTAGAAAGGAGAGATTGGCCCAAGCATTATCTCTTTTCCTTCATTTCACCAAAGCACCAGTAATACAAGTTGACTGACTATATGTTTGTAGCAGACTTATATGGAGGATTTGGTGGTCATATTACTGCACAGCACTGTAAGCAACTTAACTTATAACCATGGACAAGTCTCATGACTATTCACATCACTGGAAATGTCTCATATCATACAAATGTTAGATAGCAGTAGTTATGTAACTTCTCTGTTTTCCTATTACTTTTTGACAGGCTAGAGGAAATCTCACGAGTTTTCTCACAGAATGGAATAGAGTTGAAAGTGAGGGAGAATAATAAGCCTTATTTTATTGTTTTGGGTAGAGGAATAAATCCATAAATAACAATATTTTTTAAATTTAGCAAACCTTCTGATATAACTTGATAAATGTTGACAACCTAGTAAATCCAACTATTTTGTGGTAATGCTATAAAAGGTGTTTTTGACAGAAAGAAAGCAGAGTTTTTGACAGAAAGAAAAAAGAAACAGTAGATTTTTAAGATCTGCAGGAGGCCAGAGGAGTCAAGTAGCAAAAAACCAAAAAAACAAACAAACCCCTTGCCACCGAGTCCATTTCGACTCTACAGGACAGAGTAGAACTGCCCCATAGAGCTTCCAGGAAGTGGCTGGTGGATTCAAACTGCTGACCTTTTGGTTAGCACCTGAGCTCTTAACTACTACACCACCAGGGCCCCCTAAGTGGCAAAAGGGGTTTTTAATCAAGAGAGTATAATTCTTTCTGAACTTTAAGAGTTACTTCAAATTCCTGCACACTAAAGGACTTTTGGAGAGGGCCCAATGAATTTTCGAAGAATCTTATGTTTCCTTGCATTGTCTTCATTCCTTGAAGCATTCGAAATCGTAGAGGAACAGATCCACTCTACTGTCTCCTTGGGATATACTGTCCTTACACAAACTTAAATATGGGCATTTGTTTTGTGTTCTTATTTTTTGTTTCTTTGCTTTGGTTTCATTTGTATCCTCTGTGTACTAAGGAATAGGAATTTTTTTTTAAAATTATGGTAAGAAAAGCATTTCTCTGTTAAGCTGCAGTGAAATAGTAAATGTTGTCCAAAAAGAAGGATGACCCTGGTCAGCAGGGTCTAAGTTTTGAACTGGTGATCCATTCCAGGTAAAGCATTTGCACTAGAGCTTCCTCTCTTGCTGAGCACATTTTTGCATCAGTCATATATTTATTTCTCACCTGCAAGATTGCTGTCTAGGGTTGGAGTCAGTCCTTGATCAAGTGGTCATGTAAATATGTAAAGGCATAACTTTAGATAAGGCTCTGAAGAAGCATGTGCCAAGAGAGCGTATGGGGGCTTCAGACCTAGTCATGGGGCTGTGGGAAGGCTCCTGACAAAGTGAGGATTGAGCCAAGAGCTGAGGGATAATGTAGAGTATGGGATGAGGGAGGGGAAAGCTTTTTAGGAGCAGAAAGAGCGGGGTGAGGATGGCTGGGGCTCAGCAAGCAAGGGAGAGCCTAGGGAGATGAGGCTGGAGAGGCTCACTGGGGTCAGCGGGACTGCCCTTGTCGACCACAGGAAGGCACTTTGATGTCTTCCTTAGGTCGGTGGAGGGTTTTAAGAGGAATGGTGGGGAATGAAATCAGATTTGCATTTAAAAACGAAGACTCTGGTTGCCCAGTGGTGAACGTATTGGAGAGTAAGCAGGCCAGACAGTACTCCAGGTGAGGGTGCCAAGGGCTTGAATTGGGATGGCAGGGCTGTGTTCAGGTAGAGAACAGCAGTGGGCTGATTTGAAAAAGATTTAGGAAACAGAAAACAGTAGAACTCAGTCATAGATTGGATGGCTTTGGGGTGCAGATGAGGGAGGTAGCAAGAGTGATCTTAAATTTCTGGCTCTCACAACTGGTGATTTCACTCACTGAGATACAGGGACAGACAACAGGACCGGTTGAGTGGGGGCAGATGAGGGTATTCTATCTAAATTTTGTATTTAGGCATTCTATCTAACTATTATATGCCCATTCATTCTCATTTTACGTCTCAATAAAAGATTTATGGAGGGCAAATCCAGCCCAGGGGGGTGGAAGAAATTTTATGATTTAATGGAAACAAATGAGAAATTAGAGTTTGTTATGTAGGAATTTTATTGCTGACTTGGAGTGAAGGCATTCGTTTTGTATATGAAGCATATTTTCTTTGTAAGACTCACCTCTCATATCCTCCTTTTTTGGTTACATGCTGCCTCATGTTCTTGATAATGTATTAATATTTTCATAACACTGTCCTCTGTTCAGAGGCAGAGCATAAAGTAGATACATTATGAATTTTCCTTGTAATGCTTTTTAATATGTATGACTTTTCTTAACGTACTCTCAGCATACAAATTATTGCAAATTATGAACAGTTTAGAGTTTACACCAATATTTCCTGTGACAGTATTTCCATAAAGTGAAACTTGGTAGCAGTTTTGCTTGCTATTGGTACAGACTTAGTTTGACTCTGCTAAATTGTTTTTGGCTAAATGGAAAACATTCCTGAATTTTTAACAAAAAAAGTAAATAATATGGTGTTTTTCTATATCTCTTGGTCTATTTCACTGTATAAGATTTTAATGGAGCCATATTATAAAAGTTATTGTAAAATTAATCAGTGTTTTATGAAAATGAGATGAGTGTAGAAATTTTAGTGCCATGATTAATAGCTTTAATAATTTTTTGAGAATTAATCTTTTAATCATCTCATTTTCAATTAAAATTTTTTCCACAAAATATTAGTCTTTTTAGTAAAAGTTTTTTCCTGATCTCCTCAGCAAGTGATCAGTCTCTCTTTTTTAAGGGGGAACATTTATAGTGGAATACCCCAGAAACAGTTAAAATGAATAAACTAGACCAGGGTTTCTCAATCTCAGTACTTTGACACTTGGGGCTAGATAATTCTTTGTGGTAGGGGCTGTCCTGTGCATTGTAGGATGTTCAGCAGCATCCCTGGCCTCTACCCCCCGCCCCCGCAAGCTGTGACAACCAAAAGTGTCTCTAGACATTGCCAAATGTCCCCTGCAGGGCAAAATTGCTCTTGGTTGAGAACCACTGAACTAGATTTATATATTTCAATCTCAGATACACAGTACTGTGTTAAAAGAAAAAAAGGATTCATTCAATAACATGCCAGTTACATGATTTTTAATATACAAAATAATAGTAAATTGTTTATGGATAAAGTCATTTGTAGTAAGAAAAACGTGCATGGGAATGATGCACGCCAGCTTCAGGATAGCAGTTACATCTGGGGAGAGAGAGAGAATGGGAATGAATGAAGGTGGTGGATTTTAGCCATATTTATAACATTTTACCTTTGAGAGAGAGAGATCGACCAACTGTTAAATCTGAAAGAGCTGTACGTTTTTTCTGTATATTAGCATGGTAAACCTCTTTTGAACTCCAGTGGCATTGTAGTCATTTTATACTTACTTGCTTCCTGTCATACATTATTATAACCATGTTGTAAGCTTCTGTGTATATGAGACAGCTTCAGTTACTCATGACAAATATAGGATGTAACTTACAGAGAGCGGGGGCCCAGTAGACATTTGTCAGTTGACTGGAATGCCCCCCGTCTTCGCTGTAGGTTGTCTCCTTCCTCATTTGGTCTGAAGGTATTTCAACTTAGTAGTTAATATGACTTTTAGTATTGGCAAACTATGGTACTTTGTAAGTAATACATATACGAGTCAAGTAAAGATCTAAGCGATTTCTTGGAGAAATCCAGCTTTTATTGTTGTGTATCATGGACAGTATTTTGTATTTCTCTGATACTTGACACAAATGCTTTTGTCTTCAGTATTTCTAAGAAGTATTATAGATAGAGCAGATACTAGCTTGAATTTATTTACTCCCATTTGATAATTTTATTCATAATGTAAAAATAACTTTAATTTCAGTCTGAGTTATGTTGTAAGGTTTTTATGAAATAAAAGTCAGAATAAAGATAAATGGTCATTTAGGTAGAAATAATTAAATTATTTGCACATACTTTTAGTGTATAAATATTATAACAGAAATTATTAGAAAATTATTTGAAATTTTTGTTAGTGCTAACATTTATTTTTGAGAAGAACACAGAAGAGAAACAATGATCCATCCCGCTCCCATTTTGTGTGTGTATGTTTCAGAATCTCCCTTTTCCACAACAAAACTTACATATACAGTTTGCAAAAACAGTATAATATGGTTGTGATTGAAAAATCGCCTCCAGAATCAATCTTCCTGGGTTTAGACATCTCAGCTCTACTGCCTTATAGCTGTATGATCTTGGGACAAATTATGGAACCTCATTAAAAACTTAGTATCGTCGTCTGTAGAATGAGCATAATGATAATATCCTCTTCTGAGTATTGATTTGAAGATTAAATGAGATAATACATGGAAAGCACTAGTCATGGGACCTGGCACAAAAGTACTCAGAACAACAACCTAAAACAAAGCGTATGTTTTCAGGCGCCATACTGTTGCTGGGTGGAAGCCCCAGGTTCTGCTCGGCCAATAAACGAGAGACCAAGGTGGGAGAGTAGAAAGTCGCCTTTATTTTGTTGCCAAGACTGCTCAGCAAGCGCGAGGGGGAAGCTTACTTTTAAGGGGGTTACAAGTAGGAAGTTAATACAAGTTACATCAGCAACATTCTTAATCATACTACACAGGTGCAGTGGGGTTTACATGTAACTTCATGCATCGCATTTTCAGAAAAAGGCTGGTAAACTCCACCCAGAGGCAGGGAGGTTATTATGCATGAGGTGTTTAATGAGCTAAAGGGTTATCCTGAATGTCAACATGGAGACAATTTCCGGTTTCTGCCAATTTCCTCTATTTTAGGGGCAAGAGTTAAGCAAAGGAACCAGGATTCTAATGTAAAGCTACGGGATATGCCAAGCAAGCTGCTTGAGGCAGTGGAATTTTCCACAGCCTGGGGACCTCTGTCTTAATACCAGTCTGTAAAGTGGCAGTGTCAATGTTTGTAGGGTTTTGGCTTCTGCTGAAATAGTAACCCAGTCTGTCAGTATGTGAAAGCAGTGAGACACTTGGGATGTTTGCATATAAAATGTGGATGGAAATACCTAAACTACTTAGTGGTCAGGTTGTATTCCCTGCTATTTGAATGAAGAAATAAAGAATTTCTCCCAAGGAAGGGCTTCCTCTGAGAGTAATTAGAGAATGAATTGTAGAGTATAACCTTTGGAATGGTTTAATTACATGAATTTCCAGTTGCTGTCAAGTCGACTCCGACTCATGGCGATCCTATGTGTGTCAGAGTAGAACTGTGCTCCATAGGGTTTTCAGTGGCTAATTTTTCTGAAGTAGATTGCCAGGCCTTTCTTCTGACCTCCAATCTTTTGGTTAGTAGCCGAGCATGTTAACCACTTGTACCACCCAAGGACTTCAAATTCATGAATAGTAGAATAAAATAAACTCAATATTTTTTTTAGTTCTGTTCCATAATGCATGTTGGATATTTGAAATTACAGAGGAAAACATTTAAAACAATGACTCCTGTTCTTTCCTTATACAGTGTATGATCAATTTAAAGAATTCACTGTTCCAGAGCATTATTAAAGCAAGTTATGTAACTACATTTTTAAAATAACTTAGTAAATTTTATGAGTTAATACTAACTAGTTGCTTTGCCAAAATCTTAAGTGAAGGACAATTAATACTGGGAATAAGCCAGTGACTCGGGAGCTTTAGACAGTCAGTTAAGGAGTGAGTTCATGGTTACGTGTTGCTGTGTCCAATATGGTTATTTAGTGATTGAGGCATGATTTTGATGGAGTGGAGATCTTAAGAACACTGGAAGAAATACAGATCCTCCAAATATTTTTCTACTTGTTACTACTCATAAAATTTCATTTTTCATTCTTTCTAATTTTTCTTCAGCTGAGGAAATTTATTCTGGGAAATGTTAATAAATGCCTTGATATAGCTTGTTCAGTCATGGAGATAGCGGTACAATTCAGGAACCTCATCTAAAAATGTCTTTCTTTTGGCTCTCCAAAGCAATATAATTCCAATTTTGAGGTAGAATTAAAGGTAAGGTATGGAATTATCGTTAATGGATTATTTATCTGTTTCTTAGTTTGTTGTTTAAAATGTCAGCCTTTTTTAACTACCTCATTGCTTAAGCAAAGTATGACACTGAAACAAGTAGGAAATTATGCCTGTCTTGCTAACTGCAGCTGGTGACATTCTGTCGCAGACGTTGTGGGGGCAATGGCATGCTTTTGTGAATAAATTAAATTTCAAACACAAAGTCTTCCAAGTTAGTTTTCATATATTTTTCTTCCTTGTCTATATCTATATTATGTACAAAATCTCAGGATGGTGTAACGTGAGGCATAAAGCTTGGTGTAGAACCTCCTACCATTCCATTAAATACCCATAAAGATATTTAAAATCAAAACCAAAACTTCTAACACTTCTGTAAATTAAGAAACTAGATATCAAAGATTGTTGGCAGAGTCCGGGGAGAATTTGTCTCATCAGTAGGGATGGATTGACAAGCATACTCTTGAACTTCATACTATTTATTCAACTTTCTGAACCAGAATAGGGCAGAATATCCCAAAGTGAGTAGGAGAAGACTTGGACTATCCCCGCAGGGATTGAAAAATGGACAGCCACCTCACTGTAGTAGCTATCCTCTGGCCCTGCCTGAGCTGCAGTTCTCTCTGTCCCCCCTAGCATCTGTGTTTGCACATCTTTCCAGAGACCGTTGTTGTTGTTGCTAGGTGCCATAGAGTAGATTTAGACTCATAGCAAGCCTACGTACAACAGAACGAAACACTGCCCAGTCCTGCGCCATCCTCACAATCGTTGCTGTGCTTGAGCCCATCATTGCAGCCACTGTGTCAGTCCATCTCATTGAGGGTCTTCCTCTCTTTCCCTGTCCCTCTCCCTTACGAAGCATGATGTCCTTCTCCAGGGACTGGTCCCTCCTGATAACGTCCAAAATATGTGAGATGAAGTCTTGCCATCCTCGACTCTTAGGAGCATTCTGGCTGTACTTCTTCCAAGACAGATTTGCTTCTTCTTCTGGCAGTCCATGGTACATTCAGTATTCTTCTCCAACACCATAATTCAAAGGCATCAGTTCTTCTGTCTTCCTTATTCATTGTCCAGCTTTTGCATGCATATGAGGTGATTGAAAATACCATGACTTGGGTCAGGGGCACCTTCGTCCTCAAGGTGACATCTTTGCTTTTTGACACTTAAAGAGGTCTTTTGCAGCAGATTTGCCCAGTGCAATATGTCCTTTGATTTCTTGACTGCTGCTTCCATGGGTGTTGATTGTGGATCCAAGTAAAATGAAATCCTTGACAACTTCCATATTTTCTCCATTTATCAGGATGTTGCTTATTGGTCCAGTTGTGAGGATTTTTGTTTTCGTTAAGTTGAGGCGTAATCCAGACTGAAGGCTGTAGTTTGATCTTCATCAGTAAGTACTTCAAGTCCTCTTCACTGTCAGCAAGCAAGGTTATGTCATCTGCATATTGCAGGTTGTTAATTAGTCTTTCTCCAATCCTGATGCCACGTTCTTCATATAGTCCAGCTTCTCAGATTACTTGCTCAGCATACAGATTGAATAAGTATGGTGAAAGGATACAATACTGACACACACCTTTCCTGGTTTTAAACTACGCCGTATCCCCTTGTTCTGTTCAAACGACTGCCTTTTGGTCTGTGTACAGGTTCTGCATGAGCACAATTAAGTGTCCTGGTATCCCCATTCTTCGCAATGTTATCCATAGTTTGTTATGATTCACACAGTTGAATGCCTTTGCATAGTCGATAAAACGCAGGTAAACATCCTGGTGTTCTATGCGTTCAGCCAAGATCTGTCTGACCTCAACAATGATATCCCTTGTTCCACGCCCTCTTCTGAATCCAGCTTGAATTTCTGTCAGTTCCCTGACAATAAACTGTTGCAACTGCTTTTGAATTATCTTCAGCAAAATTTTACTTGCATGTGATATTAATGATATTGTTTGATAATTTTCACATTCTATTGGATCACCTTTCTTTAGAAGGGGCACAAATATGGATCTCTTCCAGTTGGGTGGCCAGCTAGCTGTCTTCCAGATTTCTTGACATAGATGAATGAGCACCTCCAGGGCTGCATCTGTTTGTTGAAACATCTCGATTGGTATTCTGTCAATTCCTGGAGCCTTGTTTTTTGCCAGTGCCTTCAATGCAGCTTGGACTTTGTCCTTCAGTACCGTTGGTTCCTGATCATATGCTGCCTCCTGAAATGATTGAATGTCAACCATTTCTTTTTGGTACAGTGACTCTGTGTATTCCTTCCATCTTCTTTTGATGCTTCCTGCATTGTTTAATGGTTTGTCCATAGAATCCTTTAATATTGCAACTCGAGACTTGAATTTTTCCTTCAGTTCTTTCAGCTTGAGAAATGCCAAGCATCTTCTTCCCTTTTGGTTTTCTAACTCTAGGTCTTAACACATTTCATTATAATACTTTACTTCATCTTCTCAAGCCATCCTTTGAAATCTTTTGTTCAGCTTTTAACTTCATCATTTCTTCCTGTCACTTTAGCTGCTCTCTTTTCGAGAGCAAGTTTCAGAGTCTTTCTTCTTTTTTTTATTTTTTTTACAACTATCAAAATATTTTCAGTAAATTTATTAATAAGCTCTAGCAGCAGATATAATAGCTACCATAAGTGCATAAAAGTAATGAGTGTAAATGATATTTTCAGAAATTTGTGAAAACTGTAATGTGATATATAAATACATATATATATATTTTAGATTTGATTATCTTCTTTTTTTTTTACTGTGCTTTAGACAAAGGTTTACAGAGCAAATTGGTTTCTTGTTAAACAATTAATACACATATTGTTTTGTGACATTGGTTACCAACCCCACGATGTGTCAACACTCTCCCCTTCTTGACCTTGGGTTCCCCGTTACCAGCTTTCCTGTCCCCTCCTGCCTTCTCATCCTTGCCCGTGGGCTGGTGTGTCCCTTTAGTCTTGTTTTGTTTTATGGGCTTGTCTAATGTTTGACTGAAGGGTGAACCTCAGGAGTGACTTCAGTACTGAGTTAAAAGAATGTCCGAGGGCCATACTCTCAAGGTTTCTCCAGTCTTTGTCAGACCAGTAAGTGTGTTATTTTTTTGTGAGTTAGAATTTTTTTCTACATTTTTCTGCAGCTCTGTCCAGGACCCTCCATTGTGATCCTTGTCAGAGGAGTTGGTGGTGGTAGCCGGGCACCATATAGTTGTGCTGAACTCAGTCTGGTGGAGGCTGTGGTAGTTGTAGTCCATTAGTCCTTTGGACTAATCTTTCCCTTGTGTCTTTGGTTTTCTTCATTCCCACTTGCTCCAGACAGTGTGGGACCAGTGGAGTATCTTAGATGGCCACTCAACAAGCTTTTAAGATCCCAGATGCTACTCACCAAAGTAGGATGCAGAACATTTTCTTTAAAAACTATGTTACGCCAGTTCAGCTAGATGGTCCCCGGGAGCATAGTCCCCAGCCCTCCGCCTACTAATTTGGTCCCTCGTGGAGTTTGGATGTGTCTGTGAAGATTCCATGACCTTGCCTTGGTCAAATTGTGCTGACTTTCCCAGTATTGTGTACTGTCTTACCTTTCACCAAAGTTACCACTTATCTATTGTCTAGTTAGTGTTTTTCCCTCCTCACTTCTCCCCTTTCTCGTAACCATCAAAGATTTTCTTTCTGTGTGTACATCTTTTCCTGAGTTTTTATAATAGAGGTCTGTCTCATACAGTATTTGTCCTTTTATGATTGACTTATTTCACTTAGCAATAATGACTTCCAGATTTGTCTGTGTTGTGAGATGTTTCACAGATTCTTCATTGTTCTTTATCATTGTGTAATATTCCATTGTGTGTATGTACCATAGTTTGTTTATCCATTCATCTGCTGATGGGCACTTAGGTTGTTTCCATCTTTTTGCTATCGTGAATAATGCTGCAGTAAGCATAGGTGTGCGTTCAGAGTCTCTTCTGAGATCTATTTTGGTCTTTTCTTTCTTTCCTGTCTTTGTAACAACCTTTCGCTTTCTTCATGTATGATGTCCTTCATGCCATTCTACATCTGAGCTGGTCTTCGATCATTAATGTTTAATGCATCAAATCTGTTCTTGAGATGGTCTCTAAATTCAGGTAGGATATACTCAAGGTCGTACTTCGGCTCTTGTGGACCTGTTTTAATCCTCTTTAGCTTAAACTTGAACTTACATATGAGCAGTTGATGGTCTGTTTTACAGTTGGCCTCTGGCCTTGTTCTGAGTGATGATATTGAGCTTTTCCATCGTCTTGTTCCACAGATGTAGTCGATTTGATTCCTGTGTATTCCATCCGACGAGGTCCATGTGTATAGTTGCCGTTTATGTTGTTGAAAAAAGGTGCTTGCAATGAAGAAGTCATTGGTCTTGCAAAATTCTATCAGGCGATCTCTCTTGTGTCGATTCTATCACCAAGGCCATGTTTTCCAACTACTGATCCTTCCTCTTTGTTTTCAACTTTTGCATTCCAGTCTCCAGTAACTATCAATGCATCTCGATTGCATGTTCGATCAATTTTAGACTGCAGAATTTGGTAAAAACCTTCAATTTTTTCATCTTTAGCATTAGTAGTTGGTGTGTAAATCTGAATAATGGTTGTATTAACTGGTATTCCTGGTAGGTGTATGGATATTATCCTACCACTGACAGTGTTGTATAGATCTTGAAATGTTCTTTTTGACAATGCGACGCCTTTCCTCTTCACTTTACCGTTCCCGGCATAGTAGACCATATGATTGTTCTATTTAGAATGGCCAGTACTAGTCCATTTCAGCTTATTAATGCTTAGGATATTAATCTTTATGTGTTCCTTTTCATTTTTGACGACTTCCAATTTTCCTAGATTCATATTTCATACATTCCACGTTCTGATTACTAATGGACGTTTTCAGCTGTTTCTTCTCATTTTGAGTTGTGCCACATAAGCAAATGAAGGTCCTAAAGCTTTACTCAAGCCATGTCATTAAGGTGAACTCTACTTTGAGGCAGCTCTTCCCCAGTCCTGTTTTGAGTGCCTTCAAACCTGAGGGCTTCACCTTCCAGCCCTATACCAGACAATGTTTCGCTGCTATTCATGAGGTTTTCACTGGCCAATTTTTTCAGAAGTAGATCGCCAGGTCCTTCTTCCTAGTCTGTCTTAATCTGGAATCTGTTGAAAGCTGTCCACCATAGGTGACCCTGCTGGTATTTGAAATACCAGTCGCATAGCTTCCAGCATCACAGCAACAGGCAAGCCTCCACAGTACAGCAACCTGACAGACAAGTGATGGTTCCAGAAACCAGAACTCCCCAAATATAGTAAGGCAAGAAGGAACTAGGGATTGCAAAAGTGTGTTGCTTTCCAGGATTCTTAGTCACCCGTGGAAACGTGTGACAAACGAGTAGTGGAACAGGATGTGCTAGGGAATGTGGTCTCGTGCACTGCAGTCAAAAGCAAGTAGCAGTTGGTGCCCTGACTTATTCAGAGAATCCTACCCAGGTGATAGAACCTCGCACCAGCCAATCCCAATAAAAAGAAGGTTTGCTAGGAATCAAGGTTTTTAAATTGGGGTTGGGTATATCAATCTGTCTGTGAAGTTCAGGTGGCTTAGACATCTAACTACTCTTTTTGATGTCATGCCTGGTAGATCTCTTCCCATCTCAGTAAGGATGATTTAATTTAAAAAAAAAAAAACAAAAAAAAAACACAAAACCATACCCATTGCCGTCAAGTCAGTTCCGACTCATAGTGACCCTATCGGATAGACTAGAACTGCCCCATAGGGTTTCCAAGGAGCGGCTGGTGGATTCGAGCTGCCAACCTTTTAGTTAACAGCTGTTATCTCTTAACCACTGTGCCACTCCCATGAAAAGACTGTTCCTCTGAAGATTCTGAGGTAAGACATAGTTCTGAAAATAAATTTTTGTAACATGCATATGAAGGTAAGACATCGGTTAATCTTCTGAAGGAAGGCCAGGAGGATATGACCTCTGTAGAGAGAATAAGCTTAAACAAGGCCAAAAAAAAAAAAAAGTCTGCTGAGATAAGGAAAGAATGTAAAGAAACCTAAAATAGAGGAAGTAAAGAATAAAATTGATACAGCAATTTTAAATCAATTCACTCATAAAATATTCATTCATTGAATATTGATTGAAGACCTACTCTGAGCCTGCTAATTCTAGGCATTGACGATTCAGTAATGAACAAAATATATAAAGCAATTATGAAAGATCTAACCTAAAAGTTAAAGGTTTCTAATGGAAAATATTGAAAAAAATAGAAGTAGAAACAACATTTAAGCTTGGTAGAAGAAAACTTTTCTGATTTCATTGATTTCCAGGTAATATTAGTTCAACACACACACCTCTAGATATATTTTGGTAAATTTTTTTGGTAGCTTTTTTTTTTAAGGCAGTTTTTTGTTTACAGAATAATTGTACCAGACGTACAGACATGTCCCATATGCCCCCTCCCCGCAACACACACTGTTTCTCCTGTTATTAACATCTGTATTCCTGTGGTACATTTATTACAATTGATGAACCAGTATTGATAAATTATTATTAACTAAAGCCTTTGGTTTACAGTAGGGTTCTCTCTTTGTGTTTTATAGTTTTATGGGTTTTGACAAATGCATAATGTTGTGTGTCTTCTATCAAAATAGTTTCACGACCCTAAAAAATCCTCCGTGTTCAACCTATTCTTGCCCCTCCCCTACCCGCTACCTCCAGCACCCCTGGAAACCACTGATCTTTTTACTGTCTTTATAGTTTTGCCTTTTGTGGTAATTTCTAATTTTTATTTCAAGAAAAAAGCAAAGTCCTAACATCATCTAGCCAGAAAAAAGAAGTTATCTATGTCGGAACAAAAACTAGATTGGCCTCAGACTTCTCTTCTACAACACTAAATACCAGAAGACTTTCAGGGCATTGCTGGCCCATTTGGAACCTTTTGTGGGTTAAAAAAAGGACAGTCTTTCTTTGAAGACCCTTAATTTTCTTTTTGGAAAGTTATCTTAGTATATATACAGATGTTGTTAGAATAAGATACTTTACTCCTATCTGCTGGAAAGTTGCTTTAGTAAACATACAAAACTCTACGATGTCTATGATGTGAATGGCACTTTCCAGGGTTTTTTAGTGCACACAACCTTACACAGTGACCCTGACTGAAGATGGTGGAGAATATAAGGTTGACTTCCCAAGAATTCTGTGCTTGCCAAGTTGCCATTCATGTGTGATGGTATTCAGATGTACAAAGACTTGGAAAATAGAGTACTTTCTCAGAAAACCATTCAAAGGTGCACTCTTGGCTGAGCAAAAGATTAGTGCAAATCCAACATTCAAATATGTGAAAACTATGGTAAAAAAAAACTGGTGGTAAACAATAAGCCAGTTAATTATGTAGAGAAATACAGATTAAGTATAATAGTTCATGTGTGTATTATTACAAATAAAATATAAAAGCCAAAGGCTATTCACAAAAAATAAGTTTATTTAACAAAATGGTATAAAAATCAAGGTCTGTAATCCCAGATTAATTTAAAACAGTTTAAAGTCACAGTCATTTAAACTGATTCTGGCATAAGCATCAACAGAGAGATTAATAGAATTGAATAGAAAGGTCTGAATGAAAATCTAGAGTATATGTAAGGATGCTAATATATAACAAAGAATTAGCTAATATCCATATTCCCCTTCTTTCTAGTTATGTTATTGTTGTTGTTAGGTGCAGTCGATTCCGACTCACAGCGACCCTATGCACAACAGAATGAAATATTGCTCGATCCTGCACCATCCTCACAATCGTTGTTATACTTAAGCTCATCGTTGCAGCCACTGTGTCAATCCATCTCGTTGAGGGTCTTCCTCTTTCTCGCTGACTCTCTACTTTACCAAGCATGATGTCCTTCTCCAGGGACTGATCTCTTCTGAAAACATGTCCAAAGTATGTGAGATGTAGTCTCGCCATCCTAGCTTCTACGGAGCATTCTGGCTGTACTTCATCCAAGAGAGAGATGTGTTCGTTCTTCTGGCAGTCCCTGGTATATTCAGTATTCTTCACCAACACCAACAAAATAGACTGTATTTGTAAGATACCAAAAGGAAAAAAAAAAACTGATTTCTTTCTTCAAGATGTTTCAAGTTTGCCAGCTATAGGTTGAAATTTATTATTTTATCAGTGGACATTTTTGAACTAAGCAAGATCTTTATAAAATCAGAAGAGGTTTTAACATTTAGGATCAAATCAAAAATTTTGTACGTCTACTGGGGTCTTAAAAGCCTGTGAGCAGCCATCTAAGATACTCCACTGGTCTCATCCTTTCACGAGCAATGGAGAATGAAGAGAACAGGATACAAGGAAAAGATTAGTGCGAAGGACTAATGGACCACAGCTACCAAGGCCTCCACCAGACTGAGTCTAGTACAGCTAGATGGTGCCCGACTACCACCACTGACTGCTGTGACCAGGATCACAACAGAGGGTCCTGGACAGAGCTGGAGAAGGGTGTAGAACAAAATTCTAACTCACAAAAAAAAGACCAGATTTACTGGCGTAAAGGAGACTGGAGAAACCCCGAGAGTATAGCCCCCAGACAGCCTTTTAGCTCAGTGGCGAAGTTACTTCCGAGGTTCACCGTTCAGCCAGGGAGTGGACAGCCCCATAAAACCAAATGGGACTAATGAGGCACAGCAGTCCAGGGACAAGGGCTAGAAGGCAGAATGGGACAGGAAAGCTGGTGATAGGGAACCCAAGGTTGAGTAAGGATAGTGTTGATGTGTT
>NW_004444036.1:2469519-2470898 GCF_000243295.1 Trichechus manatus latirostris
GTCGAGAAGGGAGAGGGTTGACATGTCGTGGGGTTGTTAACCAATGTCATAAAACAATATGTATACTACTGTTTCATGAGAAACTATTTGTTCTGTAAACCTTCACCTGAAGTACAATTAAAAAAAAAGAAAGGAAAAAAAATTTTTGTACGTCTAACTCTTTCAGTTAGAGTGAAGTATAGAAGGAAACACTACCTGGAACCATTTTCATTTGAGAAGTGAGCAGCTTTCCTCTACTCTGAAGCTTCTCATGCCCCCTTTCTTTGTGCTGTGAATAGAGTGAGAGGAATTTCCGGATGTGGTTTGTTCTTTCTGTTGTGCCATGGGTAGGGGGCTAACTTACTCACTAGAGCCATTTGAAAAGGAGCAGGGTAAGAAAATGCTATCGGTTTGTAAAGCAAGACTAGTATATATCAAAGAGTTACCCTTGTACTACCTGTATGAATATTTTAACAGATAATCCCTCAAATCACTTAGAAATTTCAGTATTGTTTCTCAGTAATGGAGCTTCACTGTGAAGCAGTTACAGTATCAGAAAGAACCTGGAAGACTGAGTCTCTTTAAGTCAGAAGATCCACTAATCAACAAATAAGTTGTATCCCAAATGTTGTCTGTACCCCACAGTTCTATCTATTCCTTCATTAAAAACAAAAACATAATACCTTTAAGAAGTGTCTTTCTCCTCAATAGCCTATAGCAATTTTAGATAAATTTTTTCCCCTGCAACATGGATATGGAAGCTGGTGTTTTCTTCCTTTTTAATAATGGGCAGTTGACAAACAGAAAGGTTTTGATTTACAGACATAGTTAGGGCTTGTCTTTCAGCATAATGATTAGATTTTTTTTTTTTTTTTTGCTTTCATGATTCTCCTTGCTTTTGAAAGGACTTAGGAGAAAAGCTTATGTTTTTAATAAGTCAACGATTTGTACTCTGTTGGTTATTGCCTGTTACTGTGTCCATTTTTAAAGTCTTTTGTTTTGATGCAGCGGCAATGTTTTATTAAAAGATTTACTCCTACAGATCTGAAAGTGTACCCACTTAGAGTAAAAAAGAGCAGGCCTGAGTCATTTTGAAGGCTTTCTTTATGACATGTTGGCTTTGAAGATTTTCTATTAATTATTTTACCGAAAGTTTTTTATTCCTTTTGTTGTATGTAGGCCAGACATGAGTTAGTCTATTGGTAGCGGTACGTAGTTCTTAGCATTTCCATGCCCTGCCCAGCCCTTATTTTCATCTCCTCAATAAAAAAAGAAAAAAAAAAATACAAATAAAAAAGATTCGTCATGGAGAGTGGCAGAATGGATAAGAAAACAGGATCCATCAATATGCTGTCTACAAGAAACACACCTTAGAAACAAAGATGTGAATTTATTAAAAA
>NW_004444036.1:2474046-2490877 GCF_000243295.1 Trichechus manatus latirostris
TTTTAGTTGAAAGTAGGATTCTGCTTACAAACTATTTCTGTTAGTTCAGGAGAGATAAAGGGCAGCGGGAAGGTGGTGATTGGTATTTGGTGAGGGAATGTTTATCAGACTTCGGCTCTGAAAAGACTGTCGATAGAGAGGAGGTGGAGAACTGGATATGTCTGTTAGGAAAAGAGAAGTGAAGGGAGGCAACTTGGAAGAAGCATTCTGCTACCAGCAACTACTAGGTGTTGTAGAGGCCTTTTCTCTGGTCTTAGGTGGCACAGCGGTTAAAGCAATTGACTGCTAACCGCAAGGTCGGCGGTTCGAAACTACCAGGGGCTCCACGGGAGAAAGATATGGCAGTCTACTTCTGTAGAGATTTACAGCCTTGAAAACGCTACGGGGTTGCTGTGAGTTGGAACCGACTCCACGGCAGTGGGTTTTAGAAGGCAATCAAATCGTCTCCCCCGGTTTCAGATGGCGGCACACAAGAAGGTCTACTTCAGTCATCCTGGCACTTTTGAGTAGTCTCAAGACATTGATACGTCTCATTCATTCCTGGTCTCTCACCATCTCTGCTCTTTGCCACCCACTCCCTCCCCCTTCTCCCTTTCCTTCCCTGACAGTGTTCTCAGGGGAGTAAGAAAGAGAATTTTGGAACCAAGAAATGAGGGGCTGGGGAAGAAAATGTTTTTTCACTCAGTTCTTGCTACTCTGTCCCAGAATATATTCCTAAACAATTGGGAGTCCCAGTCTGAAAAACATTGGAAAAGTGACTTTTCTTCTGCCTCTTTTCCTTTGCAGGAAACGCATGAAATTGTGGCAATCAAGAAATTCAAGGACAGTGAAGGTATATATATATTTTTTTCTTTTTTTCCCATAGTTTCCTTTTTGTCAGTAAGCATGTGGAAGAGGTGGGATCTAGCTGATTAGACCCTGCCTAAAATTTTAAAGTCACAGTCTCAGCAGGTAAACATAGCTTATTTATTATCATGCTTCCTTTGAAACATTTAATTACTTTTATGTGAATCTTTTCATATCTCATGATATTAGAAATTCCATCGTGGATTTTAAGGCACAATCAACATTGGAAATCTTGCTCCAAAGGCATGTTATCTAAGCTGTTTGTAAACATTATTAAAATGAGACAGCTGATTTGAAGTAAATACTTGTGCAGGTTCACACAAGTAGCGAGTGCTATGGAAAGTTTCATACTGGTTACTGTGATCTCCACTTCCTAGTCAACGTTAGAAATGCAAGGATAAGTGGTATGTAGATAGTATTGAGGGGATGATTTTATGTTTAGAATAACTCCTTGGGAGAATAAAAGCTTTTAGAGAAGAAATACCATACTTGGAGGCCTTGATCACACATCCAGACCATTTCAAATAGAGTATTAAGATTACCCTATGCTGGGCAAAAAAAAAAACAAAAACAAAAAACCAAAACCAAACCTATTGCCGCCGAGTCGATTCTAACCCATAGCGACCATATAGGACAGAGTAGAACTTCCCCCATAGAGTTTCCAAGGAGCACCTGGTGGATTCAAACTGCTGACCTTTTGGTTAGCAGCTGAACTCTTAACCACTGAGGTTCTTCATTTTCGGCTATCTCCTATATCGTTTTCATAGAAATGGCTATTGTGATCCATTACATTGATTTCAACACAGATGAGCCACAGCTCACCATTTGAAGAACAGTGCTATAGGGGTAAGAGGCACCAGCTTAGCGTCAACCTTCTTATCTAATTAGAAGTATGAAAACAGCAGTCGTAGCCTACCTTCATCGGTGTGCATTTACAAAGTACTGTAAGTCATCAGCCTGTATATTTGTGAACAGTTTCATCACTCTCACCTCAGACTTAGCAAACATTAAATAGCAAAAAAGGATCACAAACAAAAAAATCCTAGGATAGATCAAGTAGTATCTGATGCGGCGCAGCTCTGATGTGCTGGTTATGTGGAGCACATGCACATCAGCTGGGAACTTCAGCAGCCATTGTCTGGGCAGCCTTAAAGAGAAAGCAATAGAAAAATACTTTTAGCTTGTTCTGGGGTGGGGCGGGGGGAAGGCTTCAAATGGTGTACCTGTGGTCTAACAGGAAGCACTAGCCCCAGGCCAACCCATTATGAGACCATTGGAAATGAGCTCTTTGAGCAGTGACTTTGGGCTGACCACAGGTGGCCAAGAGAAAAATGGAGCTCTACTAAAAGAAGTGGTTGCAACAGGCAATCAAAGAACAACCTTCACAAATGTGTAAAGGACTTCTGGCTGTGCATTCATCCTGGAAGACACATCGTCAAACATCAGTTACTTATGACCAAAAATAATCGTTGTCATCACTTTTTTTTTTTAAAGCAGTGCAAATCTAGGCCACGTAATTCTTAGCTTTTTTTTTTCTTTTAAACTAAGCACCATATCCTTCCATTGTGTAAACATGGATCACAATCTTTAGTCAATGTATACCAATTCTTAGCTTCAGTTATATGGTATATTTTTACCTGCCTTATGAGGCCTTCAAGGAGCCCTGGTGGTGCAGTGGTTAAGCACTTGGCTGCTAACTGAAAAGTCAGTGGTTGGAACCCACTCGCCGCTCCTCGGGAGAAAGATGTGGCAGTCTGCTTCTATAAAGATTTACAGCCTTGGAAATTCTATGGGGCAGTTCTACTCTGTCCTACAGGGTTGCTATGAGTCGAAGTCGACTTGACAGCAACGGGTTATGAGACTCTCAGGGTGGCCATCAACTCCATTGAATCAATATTCGTTGAGCCCTGAGCCAGGTAGGAGCTATGAAGAAAAATTTGGTGTGGATACTTTTCAAGAGGCTTATGGCCCATTAGTAGAATTAAGTCATGTAAATAAATAACTGTAAAAGAGAGTAGAAAGCAGTCAGGCATAAAATTTGGATAATTTTGAGGCAAGAGAGGCTGTTTCTAGCTGGAGCATTAGGTAGTAAATGAATGGCTTAGACATTACAGAAAACATGTGATCTGCCCTTATTCCATTAAACCTATAAAACATTAATCAGCTTTGCCCTCATTCCTGCCAGACCAATATTGTATCACATACCTTACAGGCACATAGCCTTATCACCCACCTTGGAGATGTACACCTTTGTAAAAAAAAACCGGTTGCCATCGAGTCGGTTCCAACTCATAACGACCCTATAGGACAGAGTAGAACTGCCCCATGGGGTTTCTAAGGCTACAATCTTTACCGAAGCAGACTGCCACATCTTTCTCCCGTGGAGCTACTGGTGGTTTCGAACCGCCAACCTCTTGGTTAGCAACCGAGTGCTTAACCACTGCGCCACCAGGGCTCCTTGTACACTTTTGTAGGTACTCCTGAGTATACTTTTAGAGGGACACTTCCAAAACATTTCTGTGATATAATCTGAAGGCATACCCATATATTCATATACTTTGTAGTTCCAGTCCTATTGTAGATACATTTCCCTACTGTTTCAGTTCTCTCTGAGAGGTCTAGTACTCTCTTTTCTGTCTTTACCCTCTTCCTCCTGCCAGGGTAGTATCTTGCTTAGTGCAAAGAAAGGGAATGTGTGTGATGAACAACCCTTTTGGAGTGTGACATGTACATAGGTAGTCTAGTACAGGTTAGAATGTCCATTGAACCCCTGTGTAAATCATTTAATTCTGTGTCAGTTTTTCATCTTAGATTTCACTCAGGCCAGTTATAATAAACAGAGTTTCATGAGAATAGTGCCCTTGTTGTCATGTAGCTCTCATTAACCCCTTTAATTAGTTACTCTGTGAAATTATTCTTTGGACATACGATAGTGATTTTCCTAAATCCAATGTTTAAAAATCTTTGCGAAGATAATGAGATAATCCTGTAAAAACATTGTTAAGCTGAAATAGAATCTGAACTTGGTGTGACCCATGTTCAAGCTAATCAAGTATTTTCTCTCTGATGGTATCAAGGGATATTTTGTGAGAGTATATGTCACCTTTTGTTAATTTTAAAATGCTATGATAATGTACTTTCTTCTTAAATTCGTATGTATCCACAAATTGTGTAACACATTGTTGAAACTGTATTTTAAAGTAGACCACTATTTAGTTCAAGAGGTCCTTGTTGTCTCAGGATAATAAATCACTGCTTAAAATGGGAACCAAAAGTGCGTAGCAAATAAAAGGTTAGATTAGAACTTTCACTTGGGGAAATGAAACTAAAATTATGAAAATAAGTTTATCTTATAGTTAACACAGTTTTGGTTATAATAGCAACCGTGTGCTATTAGAAGAAAGAATCAAGTGTTATCTTTTGGGAGGAGGGGGATTTTTACAGTAAAATTGTAGGCTAGGCCAGTGAATGACTTTCATAATGAAGAGAGGGTCATTAAAAAATATATGCAAAAAAATTGGAAATCGATTTGGCGCTTCCTTAAAAAGCCAGAAATAGAAGTACCATACGATCCAACAATCCCACTCTTTGGAATATATCCTAGAGAAATAAGAGCCGTCACAAGAATAGATATATGCACACCCGTGTTCATTGCAGCAGTGTTCACGATAGCAAAAAGATGGAAACAACCTAGGTGCCCATCAACAGACGAATGGATAAATAAATTATAGTATATTCACACAGTGGAATAGTACGCAACAATAAAGAACAACAGTGAATCCATGAAACATCTTATAACATGGGGGAATCTGAAGGACATTATGCTGAGTGCGTTTAGTCAGTCACAGAAGGACAAATATTGTATAAGACAACTATTATAAAAACCCAATAAAAGGTTTAAACACAGAAGAAAACATTCTTTGACAATTACAAGGGTGGGGTGGGAGGGAAAGGGTTATTCACTAACTAGATAATAGACAAGAATTATCTTACGTGAAGGGAAGGACAGCACACACTATAGGAGAAGTCGGCACAAGTGGACTAAACCAAAGCTAAGAAGTTTCCTGAATACAATCAAACACTTCAGGGGACAGAGTAGCAGGGGTGGGGGTCTGGGAACCATGGTTTCAGGGGACATCTAGGTCAACTGGCATAACAAAGTTTATTAAGAAAATGTTCTGCATCCCACTTTGGTGAGTGGCATCTGGGGTCTTAAAAGCTGGTAAGCAGCCATCTAAGATGCATCAATTGGTCCCAATCCACCTGGAGTAAAGGAGAATGAAGAACACCAAAGACACAGGAAAATATTACCCCAAGAGACAAAAGGGCCATGTAAACCAGAGACTCCATCAGCCTGAGACCAGAAGAACTAGATGGTGCCCGGCTACCACCAATGACCGCCCTGACAGGGAACACAACAGAGAGTCCCTGATGGAGCAGGAGAAAAGTGAGGTGTGGAACTCAAATTCTAATGGTCTTCCTGAGACTAGGGGGACCCCAGAAGACATGGCTCCTGGACTCTCTGTTGGCCCAGAGCTGAAACCATTCCTGAAGCCAACTCTTCAGACAAAGATTGGACTGGACTATGGAACATAAAATGATACATGAAGAGTGTGCTTCTTAGCTCAAGTTGATACATGAGACTAAATGGGCAGCTCCTGTCCGGAGGCGAGATGAGAAAGCAGAGAGGGTCAGGAGCTTGTTGAATGGACATGGGAAATCAGGGGTGGAAAGGCAGAGTGTGCTGTCACAGTATAGGGAGAGCAACTAGGGTCACATAGCAATGTATGTGTAAATTTTTGTATGAGAAACTGACTTGAATTATAAACTTTGACTTAAAGCACAATAAAATAAGTATATGCAAAAAAATATATACAAAAACTAGATCCGTTTTCTCTTTATTTTCTTCTATTCCCATCTTTCCGTTTGGAGGCATCTGTTATGTCTTCGTTCTTGTCAGTTTTTTTATTCTCTAGTTGTTAGCTGATATAGCTCTATTAGATCATTTATCAGTGTCTTTGTGGATGAGTCTTACTGGGTGGGGATAAAAGTTCCTGTTAAAAGGGAGGAATGTTTGAGTGATGACAAATTTTTATCTGAGATCACTGTGTTAGTTTATTTTTCTTGTTCTGATAACTTCTGCTTCTTTACACATCTTAAACGTGGATTTTCGGATAATGAATTCTTAATGATACCCTGAATGATGGTATTATAAATTTGTCTATTAATGTAAATTGCCACAGGAAAACATTTACTAATAAACACCTAACTAGCCAATAAGAATTCTCCGTTGAATTAGCTTTGCTCAGTATTTGGATTTTCTGAGAAGAGAAAAATGACCATAAACCAAAAAGGTACTAGAGATTATTTAGTTAAAAGGCACTTTTGAGACTATGTATAATTATATGTTTCGCCTAATTCTCCTACCCTTCCTGTAATTCCAGAGCCCTGATGGCACAGTGGTTAAGAGTTCGGCTGCTAACCAAAAGGTTGGCAGTTCAAATCCACCAGCCGCTCCTTGGAAACCCTATGGGGCAGTTCTGCTCTGTTCACAGGGTCGCTATGAGTCGGAATCGACTCCATGGCAACAGGGTACGAGTTCTATAATTCCAGTCTTCTACAATGAGATTTGATATTCAGAAGATAATCTTCTATCACCGTTGGGTTAGTTCTCTCTCACACACACATATAAGTGTCTATGTCCTCAGTTTATTAAATAATCCAAGAGCACTAATTTAGACTAGATAGCTTTGGACCAGAAAGAGTTAAAAATATCGTCTATTCAGCCTTTACTTTAGGAGAGCTTGTGGTCTAGAATTTATTTTTGATGTACATTTGAATCCCCTGATACAGCAACAGCTTTTGCTTCTTTTCGGTCTTTCCCTGAATGTACAGATGATGGGGTGAAGGGAGTTCCTCCTACTTGCCTCTGGGCCTTGGTACATGTCAAGGAGCCAGACTTTGAGGGTGCTGTGTAGCAACCCACATCTAAAATGGGATCTAGGTTGTGTCTCTGCTTTCATATAAAATAAAGTTGCCTGCATTTCATATCCTGCTGCTGCTTATGTTTTTCATAGATAAATATTTGGGGGGAATGGACATATTTATTCTTCTTAATTATTAGAAAATGTTTAATTGCTATCTATTCTTCAATTTATTTCATCCTTATTTTTACCCAGACACTAGAAAACTCTGTACTGCTCTCTGGATCAGGGACACTCTGGTCTCTTATTTTGTATAATGGTAGAAAACAAGAGTTCACAACCTTTGGACCTCAAATTCAAGAACCTGGCCCCTCTCTAAGAGGCCTTGAAACAAAATTTCCAATCCTTGGTCAGACAGAGAATTCAGTTAACCAAGATATTCTGTGCTTGAACTTTCTGGCTAGTCATGATTTTACCACACTTCCTTTTAATGTACAAAATGGAGCTCTTTGAAGTTTCAGGAATTCTGGGATTTGGTGAACATTTTGGGTTTTACTTGTCACACCTTTCATGATTTAATAAATTTCCATTGTGCTTTTACCTGGCCTTCATCTCTGAAGATTTAAGGAGTCTCATCTATTTCAGTATATATGACAACAGCACCATCATTCAAACACCTCCCCCCTCCCCCCTTTTCCAGGCGATGTTAATTTCTCTCCTGTTGATATTCCTTTTTCAATCAGGGCAACCAGACTCAAACATGGTACCCCCTGTGGTTTTGTACAGGAATAGTATACTTGTTCAAGTATACCTGTTTAAAGGTCCTTTTTCTCTTTCTTTTTTAGCTGCTTTGGCTACACAGGAATATCAGGTTTATGCTTTCATAAAGTAGGTTACAGCTATTCCTGAATTTCTTTTCCAAGCCCACAGTTCTTTAAAAATAGAGTATCTGCTCATCTTTAGGTTTTCTCTTTTCATCACATACTTATCTTTGAATTTCTTTTGCTCCAGTGCTCTTTCTCTTTCTTCTTAAAAGTTGTTCTCTTTTACTTTAGTGAATCTCCCTCCTTGATTTTTAGGTGTATTAACTAGCCTTACTGGCAAGCTCTAGAAGTAGGTCATTTTTGTTTGTTTTCTCCTCTACCATTTAGTTATCACTCAGTAGGAGATGATAGATAGATAGACAGACAGACATATATACATATATATGTGTGTGTACATGGAAACCCTGTTGGTGTAGTGGTTAAGAGCTATGGCTGCTAACCAAAAGGTTGGCAGTTCGAATCCACCAGATGCTTCTTGGAAACCCTACGGGGCAGTTCTACTCTGTCCTCTAGGGTCGCCATGAGTTGGTGTCGAGTCGATGGCAATGGGTTTGGTTTGTTTTTTTGTGTGTGTGTATATACACATATAACTTTTTCAGAGTTGCTGCCTGCATTAAGCCAAACACCTTCACTGGTACCCAGGTGACAAGTTAGATCAGCATGCACGTAAACAGGTATTACATTAAATTATAGACTCTTAAACCTTGAAGGAACCTTCAGAATAATGTAGTATAGCCCTACCCCAATTTTCAGATGAGGAACCCAGGGCCCCAAGTTACACAGCTAGTGTGTGATTAACTGAGACTAAAATGCAGTCCCTGGAATCTTCATTGATTTCTTCTTCCACCCATACTGTGCTGCTTTGCTGCTCAGTTAGGCAGTTAAAAAACAAACAAACAAACAAAATGTTGCTATTGAGTTGATTCTGACTCATAGTGACTCTATAGGACAGAGTAGAACTTCCCCATAGGGTTTCCAAGGCTGTAATCTTTATGGAAGCAGACTGCCAAAAAATCTTTCTTCCCTGGAACCGCTGGTGAGTTCGAACCACTGACCTTTCAGTTAGCAGCCGAGTGCTTATCCACTGTGCCTCCAGGCCTCCTTCAGTTAGGTAGTAGCAGAGTCTAAACCTGAACCTGTGTGTTCTGAGTTACTCACCAAAGCTCACTGCATTATGCCCTACCACCTGTGTCCCTGTGTTCTACTTAGGCCATTTTTGAGTAGATAAGATAGAACATCACCCCCGGTTCATTCGCCGTGAGAAAGTTAGCATGGCATGAGGGCAGCATCTGACCTCTTCTAACTTCACGAGGGGGAAGGAGAATCCAGATCAGCAGCCCAAGGCTGGTTCCTATGAGTCAGAGGTCAGACATACCTCCTCTCTTCACCATCTTTACCAATTCTGACACCAACCATCCCTCCCACGGCACTCTCTACTTCTCTGCTGGGTTCAATAATTCCTTGCAGTGGCCACACAGAACTCACAGACAATACTCATGATTATGTGGTTTATTAGGAGAAGTAACATTTACAATTCAGGCTCAGGAACACTCAGGATACAGTTCTTCCATCAGGACAGCCTCTTCCCAGCTGTGCTCACAGGCACAACTCTCTGGCCCCTCGGTCTCTGCCCTGCTCAGGCAAGTGTTACAAAGCTCTTTTAGCTTTGCTGATAAGTGCCCAAAGGCACCTCACTCTGCCAATAAGCCTTAGCCAAAGGCATCTGGCTCTAGCTCCATGGGTCGGCAGACCTTACTCCAAAAAGTGCCCAGAGGCACCCTACTCCTCCAGGAAACCTCCTGCCCATAGACACTCAGTCTTCTCACCCTGTGGGCCAGGAAGCCCGCTATGCTGTCTACTGCCAGTCTCTCCTGCCGCCGTTTTGCGGCCACCGCTTCTTGCTGTTTTCAGTGTTGCAGCTCTCTTTCCTGCTCCCCCTCCCCCTGCCCTGCAGGGATCCCAGGTACAAAGGACATGCTCTGCTCTTAGCCCTTCTTCCATGGTGGTGGTGAGATACTCTGTTTCCCGCCTCTGGGATGGCAATTTTTAAGCCTAGCAAGATGACAAAACTGACCAGTCCCTTTGGTGGACTACATTTACCTTATTCACGCAGTCCTGCCCAGTCACTTGGGTGGAAGTTACAAGACCATGGTGATACAGGCCACACAAAAGCAATCCATCACACCACACTTTCTAGACTTGGCTTCTTCATTTTTAAACTAGGGGAGCTAAATAAATAATCCACCACACTTATTTCAGCTAGAATACTGTGCTTTTTGTGCTAATTTCAGTGAGTTGTGCTGCTATCTTAAAAAAAAAAGAAAAGACTTCACTGAAGCACTCTGCTACTTCCTGAACCTCTGAGGAGATACCCATGTGTATGTGGAACGTGCGTTCCTTTTCCCCGTCACCTGATTGTTTAGTGCCACAATTTTCATCCTCAGTACAGGGTAGGCCAGGAGCCTTAAAAGTACTTAGACAAAAATTACAGGATATACCAAATAATGAAGATTGTACATTTTGCTTGCACTTAGGAGATTAATAAAGCCACTTCCTGTCTCTTCCCATTCATTATAGTCTTAGTGCTGAAGGGCTTACCTCAAATTTTAATACCCATGACTCACATAAATTAGAAAAGTTTTCATTTCATAAAAGAGATAGGCTGCTCGAAAGAGGTTGTTTTGACACTATATGCTAGGTGATTTTGTGAGCTGCTTTTTGAAGATTCCTTTTTCTTCTTCTGTAACCATTGTTTAGTGGAGTCAGCACAGATTTGAATAATGTATAGATAACCAACGTGCCAAAATTCCATGAAGTTTAGACTCATAATAAGATTTTAATGAAAGGAATCACAGATTATTAGATTTGGAAATGGTCATAGGATTTGTGTGTGTGTGCATAGCCCGTTTATTTTACAGATGAGGAGTTAAGTGCTGTGACCAAGGTCAGACACTGTTAGTTGGTTAAAAGACCAAAATCTAGGTCTCCCAAGTCATACTCCAGTGTTCCTTCTGCTGAAGCCATTCTGATTTGGCCATTCTGAAATAGCTTGATCAGTTAGCAAAGTGAAACTGCCACAAGTTGATAATAATACAGAGCTCCCATTTTGCAGTTACTTTTTGGGTACCAGTAATTCACAAAGATTTTGATTAGGAAGATACACCAGCTGTATTTACTTAGTGACTTTGTTACAACATTTATTTGTACTCAGCTGCAGCATAGTTTTATGATGTGTATTTACAGATTAACTATATATATGTATATATATATATATGCAGCAGTGGGCTCAAACATAGCAATGATTTTAAGGATGGTGCCAGGACTAGGCAGTATTTCATTCTGTTTTACATAGGGTCATTGTGAGTCAGAACCGACTCGATGGCACCTAACAACAACAACAACATACTGATATATTTATATATATTAATATTCATTCTTGACCCTGAATACTGTCAGTTTTATGGATCCTCCATTTTTCATAATCACACAGAAGACAACCTGGAGCAGAGGAGGATAAGTCAAAATAAATTCAGTTTGTTTTATTGCCTGACAAGCAGGTCTTTTCAAAGTTCTAGAGGGAGAAAGCTGAGAAACCACTGTACTCAAAACTGAGAGGGTAAAGTGCCTGTGTTTTGCCATCACATTGGTTCCTCCTGTGTCTTAAATGAATAAGGAAGAGCTAGCCATATATGGGAGCCCCAGAGGTGCAGTAGTTAAGCGCTTGGCTGCTAACCAAAAGGTTGGCGGTTCAAACCCACCAGCCGCTCCGTGCGAGAAAGATGTGGCAGTCTACTTCTGTAAAGATTACAGCCTAGGAAACTCTATGGGGCAGTTCTACTCTGTCCTATAGGGTCACTATGAGTTGGAATCGACTTGACAGCAGTGGGTTTGGTTGGGTGTAGCCATACATGAGCAAAGACACCTCATGGCACCGTTGAAAGCATTCATGTGGGAAGTATTTATTGATCACTTCCTTTGTGTCAGCTACTGTCCTAGATGGTTGGGTATATGTTATTGAACAAAAGACCTTAGACTTGTCCTCCTAGAGCTCTTGGTTTAGCAGGGGTACCCATATAGATGCTAAACCAGGAAGCAAACAAATATATAAATAAAAATTATGAGAAGGCCTGAGAAAGAAGAATCCAGAGTACTTTGATAAGGAATAATAGGGATGGGGGCCTACTTGACTTAGTGGTCTCGGAAAGCCTCTTGAGGAGTAGCATTGAAACTGAATGCCAAAGGAGGAACCAGCATGGAGAGTCTGGGTAGTACAATGAGCATTCTAGGCAGACGGGACAAATGATAAAGGCCCTAAAGGTTAAAAAAAAAAAAAAAAAAAAGTTGAGGTTATTTTGAGACTGAAAGACTAATAGGAGTGAGAAGGAGAGGGGTATGAGATGGGGATGGAGAGGCAGGCAGGGACCAGATCGTGAGTAATCAGCGTATTTGTCTCTTGCTGAATTACTTCCTTGTTAGAAGATCATCGGATTCTTATTGAGATCTATGTGCATGCTGTCTTTTAGAGAGAGATGAATTTTAGTTTGATTACCCCAGGCTTGAGAGTGACTTGGATGGGATATCAGAGAAGAGGATTGCCAATATATTCTTCTTTATAAGACTTGTGTTCCCTAGGCTTCAGCAGCTGGAGCTATAGTAGCATTCTAACACTCACAAGACACCATTTCTCTGGATCAGCCCCAATTTGCAGAACAGCTGGTGCTGTGTCCCCCTCACCATTTTCTGAGCCACTTTAGGAGGTCCCCTGATCGCATCTCATACATCCCCCCTACTGCTAGATGGCATCCGCTGTTTCATGCTGTTTTACTCCTGACGTTGGCCTGTGTATACCCATCTCTGACTTGGCCACCCTTATGTGGGCTGACCTGGTTCACTGCTTAGGCCATTGCTGACCTTTCCTGCTGCTGCTTCTTGCCTTCTGATAGGCAGCCTCTCTCTCTCTGTTCCTTTCTCATCTGTGTTCCAGCATTCTCCAACAATTATCATTGCTGAAGTAGGGAGAACACTTCACTTGTGTAATGAGTTCACAAAGGAGTGTTGACTTTAGGTTCCCTGTTTGCTACAGATATTCTGGTGCTACAAAGCCTGTGATTTTATTCATCTCTCCTCTTTAAACACGTTTGAATGGACGTTGGGATAGGGACTGAAAGAAAAAATAATCTGAAAAGTACTCCTTGTACTGCATTAGAATCTTCCTCTCCTTTTGTCCCCATTCAGCCTCTTTTTCCTCTTGTGTACCTTGCTTAGGAAGCATGTCTTCCTACAAGACATCTTAGTCTTTCTTGCTCCCATCCCCAAGCTCCATTTTCTTCCTCCCCAAACTTTCCAAGACATGCCTGAATCTGAGAGTTGCACACCTTAGACTTAGCTAGGATTTTGGCCCTTAGCCAAAACCTTGGGGCCAAATGTGTTTTTAGAATTAATAAATTTGGGGGTTTTGGAATGGAAATGTGGCATATTACTCTCGCACCCTGTAATCAAGTGCTATTTCTGTAGCATAACATATGAATATTCATATTACATGGGATAAGCAAAGACTATAAATGGCCTCATGTCAGTTCAGGTCAGGTTTTGCCTCTAAATGAATTTACCATAAAGTTAGAAAAAGCTTTCAGTTTTTAGAGTGTTTTTTAAATTTTGGAATTGCAAATAAGAGATTCTAAACCTGTACATATATACGTAAACATGGTAGTTACAATTTCCCAGCTAAGTCTAAAGCTATCATAAAAACTCATTTAAAATGAAATATTACCTTCTTTGCCTCCCACCCCCAGTTAATACATTAGAGTTAATGTGACTTTTGTTCTTCCTCCGTGTCTGTGGAGGTTGTCGTGGGTGAAGTTGATGATATGGAAAGATATATTAGTATCAGTTCATTATCCCAGTACAGCTATACCATCTGGGATGGACAGATGGACATGCCACAGGATGACAACAGGAACCTACGGCAGCTGTTGTTCAGAGGGAAGAGCAGACACTGTTAGAATTCCCTGAAACTTGACCTCAGGGTGCCTTGGGACGCCTGGCACACGACCCCTGCTCCTCAAGGTGACTCACATGCAGCTGGAGGAAGAGAAATGCTCTTTAAAGCCAAAACTTCAGACCGTCCTTAAAAACATGAACTGTTACAGACGCTGCACAGGACTCCTCCGCACATTGCTGTGGTTGATTCCTTATAACCCTTTTGAACTCTGCTTAGGTACCCGTAGCCTTCTTCCTCCACATGGAGTGGTGTCGTTAAAATGACAGTGGGTTCATATGTTGCACCTGTACATGTGTATTTTACATATATACTTTGAAATAAATAATATAAGAAAATACAAGCAGAAAATCAGGTTCATGCTGGTCAAGTAAGCCTTTTCTTTAAGTTTCTCCTTCTCGATCCTTTCAGCAAGAAAATGTGTTATTGAATGTTCCATCCTTGGACTTTTTATGCAAAGTGGAAGATGGAAGGGGTGTGTTGTCAGTATGCTTGGAATTCTTTGAATAGTGGTTTGAAAGCTTTAATTTGACTCTATTCACCATTGTTTACATTCTAGAAAATGAAGAAGTCAAGGAAACGACTTTACGAGAGCTTAAAATGCTTCGTACCCTCAAACAAGAAAACATTGTGGAGTTAAAAGAGGCCTTTCGCCGGAGAGGAAAGTTGTACTTGGTGTTTGAGTATGTTGAAAAAGTAAGTCACTGATTGACACGATGCAGATTTGCTTGATTCTTCTATTTCGGGCTGTTTCTGACATTATTGAAGGAAATATTATTACCTAGCATGGCTTGTGAATGTACTCATAACTTAAGGACTTTAAAAAGGAAAGTATTATCCATAATCATGAAAAGTACTAAAATATATTTGATAATTTTATACAATTTAACTTAACAGTTTAAACTTTTTAGGTTTAAACAATGCACTGATTTGATTTCTGAAGTCCTAGAATCTATGTCCAGCACGTAATTTTTAGACTTCATTTATTAAACCTAAAGCAAGGCCTCAGAGCAGGTCAGGGAAATTGACGATGACAGTACTGGATGACCGAGGTGTGTGAAAGATGCCATGCAAGCAGAGGACACAGTCTGAATCCAAAGGAAGGTGGTGAGTGAGCGGGCTCAGGAAGCAGTCTTTTGTGAATTACCGGTGCTTTGACTTCATATGAGGGAAGGAGACATGCTAGAGGGAAGATGAGGCCTGGGGAGGTAAATGACACTACAGACAAGGACTTGGAAGCCTAGGAGAAAAGAAGAAAAGCATGCGTTGTTCAAGTTGTCTGCATGCTTGCAATAGCATGTTTTGTAAAAAGTAGTCTCTACCATATTCTCACACAAATGACACACACTTCATACATTTTTGCCAGCGGCGCAACCCCCTCCCACGTTGTTTTCATATCTACGCTATGCGTGTTATATGTGTGGGCACATTATTTACATGAGCATGTTATTTGTGAAGATACAGTACTTATTAGTAATCATTTTAATGTAAACTAAGGGCAACTGGGCACTATAGTAACCAATATTGTGTGCTTAGTGAATTTCGTGGAGAGTAGCTGACCTACAGCAGTTGGTTATTGTCAAGAATTTAAACAAATAAGTGCCGTAACAATGGGAGAATAAACAGGAGCCAGAGGTTTCCTTGATGAGCAAATAGGTGGCCTTTCCTGTGTTATTCTCCAAAGATTAAAGCTCGGAGAGGTTTATATTTGCCTTAGGTCGGTTCCAAATGTCTTAAACTGGAGAGTATCACCATCATCATCACGAAAGGGAAAGCAGTGTTGCCGAGATGACTGACCAGTAATGTAGCTTCTGAATTAATTGAGCCTCTACAAACTATTTTTCAAATTAAAAAATATATATAGTAATTGTATTACCAACAAAACTTGAAAATATATAATGTTCTTTGTAATTTTAAATCACTCTTTTATGTTTATCTTCCAAAATCCATTTTAAGGTTTCTTTTTTTTTTCTTGTGTCAGTTTCAAGGTACTCATAAGATACCTTCCCTGCCAAAATAAAACTAAAAGTTAATATTTTTTATTTTTATTTTCTGTGTTTTTATTGTACTTCAGGTGAAGGTTTACAGAACAAATAGTTTCTCATTAAACAGTATACATATTGTTTTATGACATTGGTTAACAACCCCACAACATGTCAACCCTCTAACTTCTTGACCTTTGTTTTTTTTTTTGGTGAAAATATACATAGCCAAAGATACACCGTTTCAAAAATTTCTACATGCACCATTCAGTGACGTCGACTACGCTCTTCCAGTTGTGCTGCTATTCTCACTTTAGATGAAGGCTTACAGAACAAAATAGTTTCTCATTAAATAGTTAGTACACATGTTGCCCTATGACAATGGTTAACAACCCCACTACATCATGTCAACACTGTTCTCACTCAACCTTGGGTTCCCTATCACCAGCTTTCCTGTCCCCTCCTGCCTCACCCCTGGGCTGGTGTGCCCATTTAGTCTCGTTTTGTTGTATGGGGCTGTCTAATTTTCTGCTGAAGGGTGGATCTCAGGAGTGACTTCACCACTGAGCTAAAAGGGTGTCTGGGGGCCGTACTCTCAGGGTTTCTCCAGTCTCTTTCAGACCAGTAAATCTGGTCTTTTTAGTGTGTGTTAGAATTTTGTTCTACATCCTTCTCCAGCTCTGTCCAGAACCCTCTGTTGTGATCCCGGTCAGAGCAGTTGGTGGTAGCCGGGCACCATCTAGCCGTACTGGACTCAGTCTGGTGGAGGCCTTGGTAGCTGTGGACCATTAGTCCTTCGGACTAATCTTTTCCTTGTATCCTGTTCTCTTCGTTCTCCCTAGTTCCCAAAGAGGTGAGACCGGTGGAGTATCTTAGATGGCTGCTCACAAGCTTTTTGTTCTTTTTTTAAAATTGTACTTTAGATGAAGGTTCACAGAATAGACTAGCTTCTCATTAAACAGTACACATGTTTTGTGACATTGGTTACCAATCTCATGACATGTCAACACTGTCCCTTCTTGACCTTGGGTTCCCTATTACCAGCTTTCCTGTCCCCTCCTGCCTTCTAGTCCTTGTCCCTGTACTCTTGTGCCCCATTAATCTCGTTTTGTTCTATGGGGCTGTCTAATCTTTGGCTGAAGGGTGAACCTCCGGAGTGACTTCATTACTGAGCTAAAAGGGTGTCTGGGGGCCATACTCTCAGGGTTTCTCCAGTCTGTCAGGCCAGTAGGCCTGGTCTTTTTTTGTGAGTTAGAA
>NW_004444036.1:2491146-2542961 GCF_000243295.1 Trichechus manatus latirostris
TTATGCCAATTGAGCTAGATATTCCCCGAGACCATGGTCCCCACAGCCCTCCGCCCAGCAATTCAGTCCCTCAGGGAGTTTGGATGTGTCTATGGAGCTTTCATGACGTTTTCCTTGTACAAGTTGTGCTGGTTTCCCCAGTACTGTGTAGTCTCTCACCCTTAACCCAAGATACCACTTATCTATTATCTATTTAGTATTTCCCCCACACCCCTCACATCCCTGGTAACCAACAAAGATTGTTACTTTTTGTGTGTAAACTTTTTCATGGGTTTTTACAATAGAGGTCTCATACAATATTTGTCCTATTTTAAGGTTTCTTTTTTTTTTTTTCCCTTGTGTCAGTTTCAAGGTACCCATAAGATACCTTCCCCACCAAAATAAAACTAAAAGTTAATATTTAAAAAAAAAAAAAGTTGTTACATAAAAAGGATTGCTGGGCTAGGATCTCAGGGAAAATCAGATGCTGTTTATTTTTTAGTTGTCAGAAATAATCATGCAGTTTACAGTTTTCACTGCCAAATAATAAAATTGTGACAGATCTATTTCAGATTATCGTTTTGTTTCTGTTCTACTCATGATGATTGTTCGTGGGCAGGGCTTCGAACCGATTCTTCTCAGTTCAGTTATGACTGAGGAAGCGTCACCAGAACAAACCTGAATTTTGAAAGTTACGGTAAAGAGAAAGATAGCCGGAATGGGAAAAATTACAGGTCACAGCCCTATTAGAAACTTATTCTTCCTCTTAGAGAGTAAGGCTAGTGTACACATTGCACAGCAACCAAATCTCTTGCCTTCGGATTTTAAGCCGTCTAAAGCAGCGCTGCCCTGCTCAAAGCTGGCAGCCGACCGCGCCACTCTGAATGTGTGTCACTCTTCTACACTCCTGCCAGTAATCCAGTCTCACGTATCAGGCTCCTGAAAGGGCTGACTGCACCTCTTCTGAGACTCCCATTCCAGGACTTCAACCTGTAATTTTTCCCATTTCCGGTACCATGCCAAATCTGCCAAATTGTAAAACTTTGGATCTGTTCCTGTTGCCCTTCGCTGGCCATGACTAAACCGGTTCGAAGCCCTGTTCATGGGTAATAACAGTTTAGTCTAGAAAAATGGAAGAATCGCCTCTGAATCTGTTTCCTCACTGGGAGAGACAATTTGACATGTCTGAGATCTTTCTGTAGGTAAGTGGCAGAGCTGCTACCAGGGCTCTAATCTTCTGACCCTCAGGCCTGGCATTCTTCCCCCAGCCCTGTGGTTTTTAAGAGGAAGGTGACCATCACACCTGCCCATCAGTGCCTGTGGCTAATAATTGACAATGAGTCTCAGGAGGGAAAGGAGAAAGATGTCCTGAGGGGTAGGGGGTTGGCATCTATCCAAATTTTAGGTCATTCTGAGTTATCCTTCCTTTTCGGGTGGTAAGATGGGGAGGAAAATGCTCCCCCACCTCACCACTTGATAATCATTGTTCTGTTCTAAGACATAATAAGCACCCAGTACATATTTGATGTGGATGAATGAATGATAAACTGATAAAGTTTTAAGTCAAAATGAACTGTGTTGGGTACATAGGTGATTTCACAATATATTTAAGCTAAAAGTTTTTCAAATCTATCCCTTCCTTTCTGTTTCTACTGGCACAGTTGGATAAGCACAGTTCCTTATCTCAAGCCTTAAAGCATTTTAGTAATCTTCTCAGGTACTCAATATTCAAATCTCTCTTACATACCAATTCTACCACATTAATCTTTAAAACATTAATTTTAGTATGTCACCTGCCCCTCAGAGCCCCCAGTTGCCCATAAGGTGAAGTTCTGAGAAATAGTAGATCAACGAGCACAGGAACACAACTGGAGAAGACCTTGCCACGGAGCTAGAACTTGGCTAATCAAGTGTGAGTGGGACAAGTATAAAACATTGGTGGGGGAGGGGTGGTGGTGGTGGTAAACATAAATATTGAAGGATACTACATCGAGATTGCTTTGCAAATGTTTTTAAGCTCTTGCTTTACTTTAAAGAAACAGAGAAGAAAGAGCACAAGGGGGAGAGGGGTAGCCAGTAGAATGCTGTTTGGCGACAGTAGTAACAGAGATCTAGGATTATAGTGGCTTAAAGAAAATAGAAATTTATTTCTGTCTCATGTACAAATACAAACGTAGGCAGTACAGGACTGGTATGACAGCTTTGTTCACAGTTGTAGGAGGCCCAGATTTCTTCTGCCTTTCTGCTCCACCACCTCTGAGATGTGACCCTTGTCTTTAAAGTCCAAGATAGAGCTCTAGCCATCATATCCCATTGGCTAGAACTTAATTGGATGGCCATACTAGCTGCAAAATGTAGTCTGGGAAATGTAGTCTTCACGTCACTTATGATTCCACTTAAAAATTGTATTACTGTGGACTAAGGGAAGAATGGCTATTGGGGGACAGTATCTCTGCCACTGAGGAATTTAGAGTTGAATATGAAATGGGAAGTACAGTTTATTTTCTATATTACAAAGCACTCTTAATCCCTTGTGCATTTGAGACCTCCTGTGCATTTGATGTTCCACTGCTATTCATAAGGTTTTCACTGGCTAATTTTTTCAGAAGTAGACTGCTGGATCCTTCTTCCTAGTTTGTCTTAGTCTGGAAGCTCTGCTGAAACCTGTCCACCAAGGGTGACCCTGCTGGTATTTGAAATACCAGTGGCAAAGCTTCTAGTAGCACAGCAACACACAAACCACCACAGTACAACAAACTGATAGACACGTGGTGGATACAGTGCCGGAAGATGAGCTCCTCAGGTTGGAAGGCACTCAAATATATGACTGGGGAAGAGCTGCCTCCTCAAAGTAGAGTCGACCTTAATGATGTGGATGGAGTCACACTTTTGGAACCTTCATTTACTGCTGTGGCACAACTCAAAATGAGAAGAAACAGCTGCAAACATCCATCAATAATCAGAATGTGAAATGTACGAAGTATGAATCTAGGAAAATTGGAAGTTGTCAAAAATGAAATAGAATGCATAAAGATTGATATCCTAGGTGTTAGTGAGCTGAAATGGACTAGTATTGGCCATTTTGAATCAGACAATTCTATGGTCTGCTATGCCGGGAATGACAACTTGAAGAGAAATGGCGTTGTGTTCATCGTCAAAAAGAACATTTCAACATCTATCCTAAAGTATAACGCTGTCAGTGATAGGATGATATCTGTACAAGAAAGACCAGTTAATACGACTATTATTCAAATTTATGTACCAACCACTAAGGCCAAAGATGAAGAAATTGAAGATTTTTACCAACTTCTGCAGTCTGAAATACATCAAACATGCAACCAAGATGCATTGATAATTACTGGCGATTGGGTTCTGAAAGCTGGAAACAAAGAAGGAGGATTGGTAGCTGGAAAATATGGCCGGAGATCACGTGGTAGAATTTTCCAAGATCAATGACTTCTTTACTGTAAACACCTTTTTTTCAACAACAAAATGGTAACTATGCACATGGACCTCGCCAGATGGAATACACAGGAATCAAATTGATTACATCTCTGGAAAGAGACAATGATAAAGTTCAGTATCATCAGTCAGTGCAAGGTCAAGGGCTGACTGTGGAACACATCATCAATTGCTCATATACAAGTTCAAGATGAAGTTGAAGAAAATTAGAACAAGTGCACGAGAGCCAAAGCACAACCTTGACTATATCTCACCTGAATTTAGAGACCATCTCAAGAACAGATTTGACATATTGAACACTAATGACCAAAGACCAGACGAGTTTTGGAATGACATCAAGGACATCATACATGAAGAAAGCAAGAGGTCATTAAAAAGACAGAAAACAAAGAAAAGATGAAAATGGATGTCAGAAGAGACTCTGAAACTTGCTCTTGAATGTAGAGGAGCAAAAGCAAAGGGAAGAAATGGTGAAGTAAAAGAGCTGAACAGAAGATTTCAAAAGGGCAGCTCGAGAAGACAAAGTAAAGTATTATAATGAAATGTGCAAAGACCTGGAGGTAGAAATCCAAAAGGGAAGAATATGCTAGGCATTTCTCTAGCTGAAAGAACTAAAGAAAAAATTCAAGCCTCGAGTTGCAATATTGAAGAATTCTACGGGGAAAATATTAAACGACCCAAGATGCATCAAAAGAAGATGGAAGGAATCACAGAGTCACTGTACCAAAAAAAACTGGTCGACGACATTCAACCATTTCAGGAGGTAGCATATGATTAAGAACCGATGGTACTGAAGGAAGAGGTCCAAGCTGCACTCAAGGCATTGGTGAAAATCAAGGCTCCAGGAATCGACCGAATACCAATTGAGATGTTTCAACAAACAGATGTAGCACTGAAAGTGCTCACTCGTCTCTGCCAAGATATTTGGAAGACAGCTACCTGGCCAACTGACTGGAAGAGATCCATATTTGTACCATTCCAAGGAAAGGTGGTCCAGCAGAATGCGGAAATGATTGAACTATATCATTAGTATCACACACAAGTAAAATTTTGCTGAAGATCATTCAAAAGCAGCTGCAGCAGTACATCGACAGGGAACTGCCAGAAATTCAAGCCAGATTCAGAAGTGGATGTGGAACAAAGGATATCATTGCTGATGTCAGATGGATCCTGGGTGAAAGCAGAGAATACCAGAAAGATATTTACCTGTGTTTTATTGATTATGCGAAGGCATTCGACTGTGGATCATATCAAATTATGGATAACATTGTGAAGAATGGGAATTCCAGAACACTTAATTGTGCTCATGAGAAACCTGTACATAGACTAAGAGGCAGTTGTTCGAACAGAACAAGGAGGTTTTGCATGGTTTAAAGTCAAGAAGGTGTGCATCAGGGTTGTATCCTTCACCATACCTATTCAGTCTGTATGCGGAGCAGATAATCCGAGAAGCTGGACTATATGAAGAAGAACGTGGCGTCAGGATTGAAGGAAGACTCGTTAACAACCTGCGATATGCAGATGACACGACCTTGTTTGCTGAAAGTGAAGAGGACTTGAAGCACTTATTGATGAAGATCAAAGACCACAGTCTTCAGTATGGATTACACCTCAACATAAAGGAAACAAAAATCTTCACAACTGGGCCAATAAGCAGCGTCATGATAAACAGAGAACATATTGAAGTTGCCAAGAATTTCATTTTACTTGGCTCCACAATCTGTGACCATGGAAGCAGCAGTCAAGAAATCAAATGATGCATTGCATTGGGCAAATCTATTGCAAAAGACCTCTTTAAAATGTTAAAAACCAAAGATGTCACTTTAAGGACTAAAGTGTGCCTGACCCAAGCCATGGTCTTTTCAATTTGCTCCTGTGCATGCAAAAGCTAGACAGATGAATAAGGAAGACCAAAGAAGAATTGACGCCTTTGAATTATGATATTGTCAAAGAATATTGCATATACCATGGACTGCCAGAAGAATGAACCAATCTGTCTTGGAAGAAGTAGAGCTAGAATGCTTATTAAAAGCAAGGATGGTGAGACTTCATCTCACATACTTTGGACATGTTATCAGGAGGAACCAGTCCCTGGAGAAGGACATCATTCTTTTTAAAATAGAGGGTCAGCAGAAAAGAGGCAGACCCTCTATGAGATAGACTGACACAGTTGCTGCAACAGTGGGCTCAAGTGTAACAACTGTGAGGATGGAGCAGGACCAGGCAGTGTTTCATTCTGTTATACATAGGGTCACTATGAGTCTGAACCAACTCAAACTAACAACAACAACAACAAGATGGATTTGATAATTCAAAAAAGGCAGTTTAAGTGGGAAATCATAAAAAAATGATGCTTACATACTTTAAACATTTTAACTTAAAACATATAAATGTATATTACCAGTCTTTAGAAGTATGGTCAAGACCCTTTAAATATTGATCTTTTGATTGAAGTTCTGACTGGTTATTCTTAAATAACCGTAATGCATCAACTATGATATTCTGTGTCAGTTTCTTTAAAGTGAAACAAGCTTTAAAGCATTTGTACTGGGGACTGTGCTTTCAGGGGACATCTAGGTCAATTGGCATAACAAAGTTTATTACGAAAATGTACCGCATCCTACTTTGGTGAGTGGTATCAGAGGTCTTCAAAGCTAGTGAGTGGCCGTCTAAGATGCATCAATTGGTCCCAACCCACCTGGAGTAAAGATGAATGAAGAACACCAAAGTCGCAAGGAAAGTATTAGCCCAAGAGACAGAAAGGGCCACAGAAACCAGAGACTCCATTAGCCTGAGACCAGAAAAACTAGATGGTGCCTGGCTACCACCAATGACCGCCCTGACAGGGAACACAACAGAGAGTCCCTGGTGGAACAGGAGAAAGGTGGGGTGCAGAGCTCAAATTCTAGTAAAAAGACCAGACTTAATGGTCTGACTGAGACTGGAGGAACCCCAGAAAGCATGGCCCCCGGATTCCCTGTCATCCCAGAACTAAAACCATTCCCAAGGCCAACTCTTCAGACAAAGATTAGGTTGGACTATGGGACATAAAGTGATACTCGTGAAGAGTATGCCTCTTAGCTGAAGTAGATACATGAGACTAAATGGGCAGCTCCTGTCCGGAGGTGAGATGAGAAGGCAGAGAGGGTCAGGAGCTGGTTGAATGGACACGGGAAATCAAGGGTGGAAAGGAGGAGTGTGCTGTCACAGTATGGGGAGAGCAACTAGGGTCACATAACAAGGTATGTATAAATTTTTTATGAGAGACTAACTTGAATTGTAAACTTTCACTTGAAGTACAACAATAAAATAAAATAAAAAAAACATTTGCAAAGCTATCTCAATGCAGTATCCGTCAATATTTATGTTTACCACCACCACCACCCCTTTCCCACCAATGTGTTATACTTGTCCCACTCACCCTTGATTAGATGTCAATATTTTTATTGGGTTGCCTTTATGAAGTCTTTCTGAAGTATTTAACTTTGTTTTCTTATAAACAACAACTCTCTTAAAAAATATATTTCAGTAGTTTATAGGATAGTTAATTATATTAATTAAAATAACAAGTACATCTGGAGTAAACACGGCTGATTCTTTGTATTCCTACAGCTTGACTGGTGGGAACAAAATGGTGAGGTTGTCCTAGAGCAGTGGTTTTCTAAATTTTCCGTCTCATGACCCCGTTACATGCTTAAAATTATTGGGAACCCTAGGAGCTTTGTTTGTGTGGGTTGTGTCTATTAATATTAGAAGGCAAAACTAATTTAAAATACTTACTGATTCATATAAAAATAACAGTAGTAAGCCCATTACATGTTAACAAATATAACATTTTTATGACAAAGTAACTCCTTCAAAGCAAAATTTAATCGGAGGAGTGGTATCGTTTTCCAGTTTTGCAAGTCTTTTTACTGTCAGGCTTAATAGAAGACAGCTGGGTTGTCATATCTGCTGCATTCAATCCGGTTGAAGTATATGAAGAAGAACCGGCCTCACGCAGATATGTAATTGGAAAAAGGAGGAGTATTTTCATTGCCTTTTGAGATAATTGCAGATATTCTTCTTTGATACTCTACCAAAACTCAGCAAGTGGTAGTTTCTCGTAGGTTAGTTGCAATGTGGCATCTGAAACTATGTCAGTGAACACTGTGTATACTTTTACATTAAAATCCCTTGGTCCCTTTTGCGGAGTGAGTGGCTTTTACCTGTACACAATTTTATGACACCATGCAATGGTTATTTGGGAAATACTGATTCACTGAATTATGCAGATCTTACAAATGTTGACACATTTCATTATATAATATCCCAAAAAGTCACATTTTATTACCTCCGATCTCATCAGGAAAGTATTTCAGTATTTAGAAGCTGTCAACCTCACAGTGATAGAAAATTTTTCTAAAATTTTAATTTTCACTTGAAAGATCAAATTTTAGCGTTGGTAACAAAATATTTTCAATTGTTTTCCTCGAAGTGATAGGTTAACTTTTTGTTTTTGAGAAAAGGTCGGCCTGAATAACCATAGTTTGTATGGCAGTTGTTCTTTCATGTAAAAATGGTGTTCCACAAAGAAGCAGCTAGTTCAGCTTGCGATTTGATCATCCGCATGCTTTTCCTTAAGACAACCATCAGATTTTGACATGCAGCAGAATTGCTTTACCTGTGCTTCTCATATTATCATGTAGAGTCTTAAAAAAACAGGTACTCAGGAATCAGAATTTAAAGTCATTTTTACTGCTTCCTCAAGGACGTCCTTAACTAAAACTGGCATTTTATTGTAAACTTTTTTTGTTTTAACTGTGAGGTGTGGCGTTGAAGAATCCAAGGCCTCCATCCCTGCTGAAGTGCCAGCAGTTTCACCCACCATTGCTCTTGTACCATCAGTGTAAATGCCAACACAGTGGGAAAGGCGAATCATGTCTTAGTATTACTATGAATACAGTTTTGACTTTCTGGGTCCTCTGAAAGGCGTCAGAGAGCCCCAGGGATCTGCAGACCATCCTTTGAGAACTGCTGTCCTAGGCCTACAAACAATAAGCTATAATCGTGTTGTGGACCGTAGTCATTTTGCTTTACAGAGGGAATGGAGAATATTTGGTTACTCTGTAAATTCAGTAGAGATTGGTTAAGTGGAGTTTCTACTTGTTAAAAAAAAAATTGCATGAATTTTAGAATGGTCTCTGGCTCCAAAGGAAGATTTTTAAATATTGATTGGTTTGGAGTCTCTGAATTTTTATTTCAATAATATTTTCTAGCCTGTTTTAATGTTTGTGCTATATGTATTTATTAATCACTTCTAATCTTAGAGATCTTTTTCATTTGTTTTTCTTTTAAGAATATTGTTCAGGTCTTCCACAAATGTTTCCAAGGCTTGATTTTATTGGAAGGGTCTATTAAAGATGAACAATGCAAAAAAAAAAAAGCACGTTGCACTGTGTTAAAATGATGTTTTCCTCCCTTTATGCGTTACAATGTCCTATCTCTACTTTGTATTACCTTTCCCTTGAACTTATTCTCAAATGATAACAGGGGGGCCTTAGGGAGAGTGAAAAGTGCACAAGGTTATTATTACAATATCCTGATTCAGCATGAAAAAGGTATAGATGGAAAGCAAAACAATTAAAAAAAAATGCTGTATATTAGATGAATTATCATTCAAGATGCTTTTTTAAATTATTACTACCTGGTTTTTGGGTCTGCCTAATTTTGGAGATTAATGATGCCCTATTTAATGTTTAGAATATGCTTGAATTGCTGGAAGAAATGCCAAATGGAGTTCCACCTGAAAAAGTAAAAAGCTATATCTACCAGCTAATCAAAGCAGTTCACTGGTGCCATAAGAATGATATTGTACATAGAGGTGAGTACGGAATTTTTGAAATGGAAAATATTAAAATATTAAAGAAAACATCAAATTAGTGTTAACAATAAAATATTTCACATGCTGCTATCTTAAGAATATTTCTGATATTTCCATTTCAATTAAATACAGTTTAGAAGTATAGAATATAAGATGTTTTGTTCTGCAAATCTCCTTTTTGAGCTGAGATCTTTGTTTGCACAACAAGATCCACTCTCAACTATAGAAATACCTGGTGACATAGAGAACTCAACAAACGTGAACTTTAAAGCTCACCTGGGGGAGGTACACCAGGTAAACAAATAATTTCTTTATAAGGATCAGCACAAAGTTGGTTCCTATGAGGCAGAGGTTAAAGATGTCCCAAATCTCCCAACTTTTCCAAGCTGCTGTACCACTCCATCATCTCTAACATCAACTACTCCCTCCCCCTTTAGTATTCTCCCTCCTGTCTTTGGGTTCCCTAATTAGCTGCAGTGTCTCACAGAACTCACAAACTGTATAAAGGAAGTGGCTCACGCGATTGTGGAGGCTGGCAAGTCCCAAATTTGTGGGTCAGGTGTAGGCTTCTCCTTGGCTCCCAGCACTCAGCTGCAGTGTCCACATCTTGTCTTTGACTTGTCAGATAAATGAATGCTACATTTTAATTTAGCTATACAAATGCGCAAGGATTATAATTTTGAAAGTAGTCTAACTTTAAGACTAGCTTCAAGGTCATGTGAAGAATGCCATCTCCTGTTCTAGAAAGAGACATATTATATTTTCCTTGCATTTGTCTTTTGTACCAGCTCCCTTATCGAGGTTGGTGGCATGGATAGAAAGATCTGTAGGTCAACTGGACATTTAGTGTCTAGGGTAATGATTCTAATAGTCTATACTGCAGTTTGAGGATACTAATAAACAACTGATTTAGCTGCATTTCTATAGTGATACTGTGGTTTCCTAAGGTGTGCAGTCAATCAGTGGTTGCAAATTAGCAGCAGAAACCGTGATTCTGAAATCTACAGATTTCACTCCTACCTCTTCCCTTTCTCCATTTTCTCCTCTACCATATGATACAGATGATGGCTAACATACTCTAAAAATAAAATTGTGAGATGCTTCCCAAGAGGGAAATTAAACTCCGTTTTCTGTGTATTTCTACTCCTCAACTCCCACCACATCTTCAAAAGATCCATGGAAAAAATTAGAAATCTTATCTTGACTAATCCGGTATAGCTTCATCGTTAGACATTCATAATTGTGAACCACACAGAAAAGCTACAAAGATATCTAAATGTAGAAATTATACCATATAGAAAATGATAACAGAAAATACGTCTTTTCTGTATCTTCCAGTAAATATGCTAGCTACTTGCTCTCATGTGTATTTTTAAGGTAAGTTGTAGGTGTAAAACTTTTATATTCTATCTCCAAAAATTTGTATTACTAGTATTTTATGAAGTAATAATAGCTCCTTGAAATGTGTTGGCCTAGATTCAGTCATTATATTCTTTTCAGAGATCTGATTAATCCTTTTAAGATTTAAAGGAAAAAACATTTTTGAAATTGTAGTCTGCATGTTTTTAGAAAAGCAGTTAATCGGAATCTTTGGTTACTGGCGTGAAATGTGCTACAGTGTTTTTGCTGCCACAGGTTTCTATTCAAATGACTTTGGATCTTTTTAAATAAGTGCAGTTACAGTGATGGAGCATGTCATCAGCAGAAAATTGAATGTTTTTAGTGATTGTTTTTTTATCTTGATCCTTTAGATATAAAGCCAGAGAATCTCTTAATCAGCCGCAATGATGTTCTGAAACTATGTGACTTTGGTAAGTTAAAAAGAAAGTGAGTCATGGTCTTTATTGAATTAATATTAACACTTAGGTGGCTTTTTCAGCATACTAAAAGGTTTTTGTTTTTTTTTTTTTGACTCAATTTGGCAGAGGAACATTCTGTCGGGTCATACCTTGAGAAATTGATTGCTGGAAGAGTACTACTCCTTCTTTGCGCATAGTATCATCTACAGTTTTTTAAATTCATCGTATGTTATTGTTGCTGTTAGGTGCCATTGAGTCACTTCCGACTCATAGGGACCCTATTCTGTGTACAACAGAACGAAACACTGCCTGGTCCTGCACCATCCTCACAATTGTTGTTATACTTGAGCCCATTTTTGCAGCCACTGTGTGTCAATCCATCTCATTAAGGGTCTGCCTCTTTTTCACTGACCGTCTACTTTACCAAGCATGATGTTCTTCTCCAGGGACTGATCCCTCCTGACAACATGTCCAAAGTATGTAAGACATAGTTTCGCCATCCTTGCTTCTAAGGAGCATTCTGGTTGTACTTCTTCCAAGACAAATTTGTTCGTTCTTTTGGCAGTCCATGGTATATTCAGTATTCTTCGCCAACACCATAATTCAAAGTTATCAATTCTTCTATGGTCTTCCTTATTCATTGTCCAGCTTTCATATGCATATGAGGCTATTGAAAACATCAAATTCATCATATAGTGTTTGTTTAATGAGAATTCAAAGCAGATATATGCATATGCATATATTTTATGAAAAGAGTTTTCTAAGAAATAATCTCTATGGCCTTCTGGGTTGAGTAGGATAAAAAATATTTTTAATATTGATAGAAATTGTTCTAGGCTTAATTACAAACACTGAAAGTGTGCCTATAAAATACACATATATGATGTATTGTGTGTTTGCAATAGTTATATATCTGTGAGGTCAGAAGACATTTTTAGAACGTTTCCACTTATTCCCTTTTAATATTCAGTGAATGAGATTAGTAATTGATATGTAATATTCTGGCTCCTGGTTGAATCTATGAGGAAGTTTTTAAGCTGTACATTCCCCTAGTAAAAAATTGTATGTTCTCTCCCATATATATAACTCTGTATTAAGCGCTATTAAACATTTAAATTAAAACAATTGAGAAAAGTTTTAAAACTATAAATTAGGTGTTTAGGTCATGGGTGCCTTTATAAAATTATACTTTGGACTAATCCATATTCTGAAAATAACAACTTGACTTTTTTTAATCTTATTTTTTCATATATTCAAGTATAATCACAAATACAAGGTAGACATCCACATATGAGCGAGAATGCATCTCATCATGAGTAAAAGTTAGGTAAGATTTAGTACATTGACGATGGGTTGCACAAGTGAGAAACGGAGGCATTCTAAACATTCTCTGTGTAGAATGATTAATTTTGTCCAGTGTAGCAATTAGAAGCATGTGTAGTTGTTTTCACTCAGTATTTTCAAAGAATTTGAATATTACAAACCTGCATACTGGAGAAAAAGTGTTTTACGGGACTTAATTTTCGTTATAGTTTATGATACAGGATATTGCAAAGAAGAGTTCTGCCATATTCTAAACATCTTAAGTGCTTAGAAGAATAAACAGGAAGTACTGAATATTATATCCAAAGGATTTTTATCTCAGCATTTTTACATTTCCTTGGCATTATGCTTTTTAGGAATAATACCTATTTCTGACTTCCCATCCATAATTGTGATTATTACCAAATACTGAGACTTTATGCACCTCATACACCATTTATTAGGCATACATGATTCTGTGGGTAGGTGTTCTGCTTAAGCTCCAAAGTGGCTGGAATTTCTAAAGCGAGTTATAAATACAAAAGAAATGTCCTGTAGAATGGTTACTAATAGGGAAAGTGTAGCCCAGTCCAGCATCCTTTACTAAAGGAAAGGCTATTTGAAATGATAAAGGGAGTTCTGCAGACATGGGCTCGGTGTCCTGTTCCCAGTAAGGCCTGTAGAACTGCTTTCCCTTCCAGAGCATGCAGAACCCACTCAAAATACACATTTTTCTTCAGATGATGCTTTACAGAGAAGTACTGATTGACTCAAGTTAGGGGTTTTGTTTTTCACTGTGGTTGGTTTTTGTTTGTTTTTCACTGTTTCGTTTTAAGAAATGCTATTTTCCATTTTTCTAGACCGACACACATCTTAATTTTTACCCTTCATTTTATGTTCTACATCTCTATAACTATTTAAAGGTAACCTGTGTTGCTTTTGGTAAGTTAAATGAGTAATTCACTAATCCTGCTGACTTTATTTTGTGGCTGTGCAGTGGCCCCCAAACCTTTTGAAAGGACAGGGGAAGAAGCAAAGGTAGAGTCTATGAGGTAATTAAGATATCCCTAGTATGTTTCTCAGATCCCTAGTGGCACGGTGGTTAAGAGCTCGGCTGCTAACCAAAAAGTCGGCAATTTGAATCCACCAGCTGCTCCTTGGAAACCCTATAGGGCACTTCTCCTATAGAGTCACTGTGAGTTGGAATCAACTCAGTGGCAACGGGTTTGGTTTTTTGTTTGTATTATGTTTCTCAGTCACATTAGGAGATGAAAATAATTTTGGTCAGCTTTGTTTCCGTCATTACCAACTGTTGGTTGTTTGTATAATGTCTGAAACTGAAACTGATCAACAACAGTAGATATACTATGTAAGTGCCACATAGCAGAATGATCGACTGTCTACTATATGCTAGTTTACCTTTGACTTCTGGTTACTGTGGGGACTTCATTTTATTCCTAAGATTTGCATTGTCTTATACTGATTTTAAAATATGCTCTGGATGCTTATAAAGGTGTACGATAACATCAAAAACATGGATTTCTTTAGCAGAAAGGAAAGACTGGTTTTGTAGTGAATGTATTTTATATTTTAATTGACATGAGCCATCAACTAACTTTTTAAAATGATAACAAGGACACTATTACTAAAAAGCCCATTCAATATCAGTCATTCTGTTCTTTTGATGTCCACTTAAAATATTACTAGCACTGAAATATTTTGCCAACATGAAATTATTATTTCTTTTTCAAAATTTCACCTTTGGGCTTTGTTATCTTTCAGGTTTTGCTCGGAACCTGTCAGAAGGCAATAATGCTAATTATACAGAATATGTGGCCACCAGGTGGTATCGGTCACCAGAACTCTTACTTGGGTGAGTGACCTTCCCAAAGTAGATAGAATGGCATCTACACATCTGCCGATCCTGTGTCATTAGCTTTGGAGTCATCTATGGAAAATAAGAACTTCAGTTAATTAAATGTGTCTGTTATCTATTGTGGTATCATAAATCACCTAAAATCTTAATGGTGTCAAATAACCATCATTTTATTTGGTCACGATCTGGGTGTCAGCAATGTAAAGGGTCAACAATTTGAATTCTGCTGGTGGTTCTTCTCCTGGTCTCTCCTGAAGTCACTTATGCAGCTCCAGTCATCTGGCAGGTTATCTGAGGGCTGGTTAGTCTAGGAGGCCTCAGCTGGGACAGACCACTTCTCTTCCATGGGGACTCATCCTCCAGTAGAGTAGTCCAGGATTCTTCATGTGATAGTAGAAGAGTCCCCTGCAGCAGGATCAAAGCTCCAATGCAAAGATACTTTTCTCTTTGCATGGTTTTTACTAATGTCTCATTGGCCAAAGCACAAGATTCAAGGGATGGAGAAACGAACTCCACCTCTTGATGGGAGGAGTGGCAGAGTCACATTACAAAAAAGTGTATACAGAAATGGGAGGAATGATTGCGGCCCTCTTTGCTAATAATCTTCCACATTAAAAATGTGAGTATCAACAGAGTTTGACGTTCTTTCTGGCTATTGTCAGCCTGTAACGTTTGGAGCCAGTTTGTTCGTTCATTCTTGTTAAGCATGTCTTATGTCCAGCACTTTGCTAGGCATTAAACCAATTGCCATTTTTCTTCTGAACAATGTAAATCCTGTTTGATGATAAATGGCTATTCAAACTAGCAGTACATTTGTGATTTTCTCAGCAACATCTCCACATCCATCCAGGCATCTTTGCCCCCACTCTGCCACTTTCAGTGTTCTTTCAGTCATCTGTTAACACCAGAAAAGAGCTTTCTAATAAGATTCTTTTTCATACCTTTTAACTTTAGTGCCTGATCTCCATCACATAGTTTCGACGATAATGATTCTCTACCTACCCTAGTCAATGTATTTTCTTATTTTCCCTAGATTGTATTTCCTTCTTTGAGACCACCCAAGGATGGAAAAAGAAGGCGCACTGTACAAATAAAATTAGATATGGTGGTCATGGTGACACGTGCACAAATTGTGGTTTACGTCTGTTCTTCAGTGGACCATATATGTTTCTGGGGGGCATGACAAGTTTAATTTTTAAAAGAGACTTTTTATGTAATACCAATATAAATTCTTGGATTTCTTCCGAAGATCATGACTTAATTTACTCACTGGGTTTATTTTGATGTTAACAGTTAATTTCCCAGGGTCTACCAGCCATCTGGTGGTAATTCTTGGTTCATTGCTGATCTAGAGCATATAAGTATTATTGGCATCAGTTACTGAAAGCTTTTTTGTGTTTTGGAAATCTGGGGCTTGATTTATCCTGAGAAATGAATGATGGTTAGTCATGTTCTCTCTCTTTTGTGTGGATAGATTTTAGAATTTCTGTGCTAAATTTTAAACTCAGATTTAGGATTGATTTTCTTTTGTGTCTATCTGTGTTTCTTCTGTGTACCTCTTTCTGGACTCACTGGGATGTATAGTCCATTTTCTTTGGGCGAGAGGATTGGAAATTTGAATTTACTGGACACTAATGGGTCACCATGAGTCAAAATTGATGTGATGGCATCTGGTTGGGTTTTATTTGCCAGTGAGAGAAATGAGTATGAAGTAGATCATTCTTAGAACCCCATCAAAGGATTCAAGTATGGTAGAAAAACTCCTTATAATATGGTTTTGTATGTAAGGTAGCCCCAAGAAGTTCATTCTGAGGACAGCCTTATTGTGAAACTACAGAAAGTGTTTCCTGCCTAAAAATACCTGTGGGAAGACTGAGATTATGTTTAGAGGTGTGTAGTAGCTGCTAAAAGTACATGGGAACCCCGGTGTAACTAACTGAATATTGTTGATTAAATGATTGTCAGGTGCTAGTTGAAGGGCCATATTGTGTGAAAATGCCATTGAAATCGGTTGATATTTGTTTTACATTAAGAATTTACATTTGTATACATTCTTGAGACTTTGTCCTTGACATTCAAAATAGTTTCAGCTGCATAAATTATTCAAATCAGTTGACAGACAGAAGAAAAATAGCTTGCAGTGGGTATGTGGAGATTTTTCCATAGGTTTCTCCATCTAGCACTACTGAACAAATTGTTTGTCTCTCATACAGAGAAAGAAAGGTTAGTATCCTTCCCTCCCCAACAAGCTGGCACAAAATGATTTAAATGAAGTTTTCTAATATGGTTCTTAGGTTTCTGTGAGAAGGACATGAGATAAATAAAATATTGACTTATTGTTGCAGTGATTTAATTTGCCTTCCCTTTTTAAAGGTTGGATTATTTGTGTTTGAAACAAAAGGAGATATGGTTTCTTCCTTAATTTGCTGTTTATGATTTGACTCAAGGCTACCAATGCTAGAGTACAGGCACAAAAGCTATTCTGGGGATACCTCGATTTTCATGTGTAGCCTTCATTTATTAATAACAATAACACTCCTATAGCCGTTAGGTAAACTCGGATCCTAGAAAAGAGTTATAAACCCCTAAGTAAACTGGGAAAAAATTGCTTTTAGGGAAGTAGTTATCATAAAGCCCTGGTGGCATAGTGGTTAAGACCTCTGCTGCTAACCAAAAGGTCAGCAGTTCGAATCCACCAGCTGCCCCTTGGAAACCCTATGGGGCAGTTCTACTCTGTCCTATCGGGGGTTGCTATGAGTCGGAATCGACTCGACAGTTACAGGTTTAGTTTTTTTTCGTTCTAGTTTTAGTTATCATAAAGCTCTGTATGCATAGGGTATAAATAAATATATTCAAGTAAATAATAAGATAGAACTTAGTATAATCTTAGCTATTGCAAATTGTGACTCTAAGTAATCAAATTGGAAATCGTCAAAAATGAAATGGAATACAAAAACATCGACATCCTAGGCATTAGTGAGCTAACATGGACTGGTATTGACCCTTTTGAAGCAGATAATCATATGCTCTACTATGCTGTGAATAACAACTTGAAGAGGAATGGCGTTGCTTGCATCATCAAAAAGAACATTTTAGATCTATCCTGAAGTACAACGCTGTCAGTAATAGGCTAATAATCCATAAGCCTACAAGGAAGACCAGTTAATACGGCTGTTATTCAAATTTATGCACCAACAACTAAGGCCAAAGATGAAGAAATTGAAGATTTTTACCAGCTTCTGCGGTCTGAAATTGATCGAACATGCCATCAGGATGCATTGATAATTACTGTTGATTGCAATGTGAAAGTTGGAAACAAAGAAGGATTGGTAGTTGGAAAATATGGCCTTGGTGATGGAAACAGTGCCAGAGATCTCATGATAGAATTTCGCAAGACCAACGACTCCTTCATTGCAAATACCTTTTTTTAACCAACATAAACGGCGACTATACACGTGGACCTTACCAGATGGAATACACAGGAATCAGATCTCAACTACATCTGTGGAAAGAGACAATGGAAAACGTCAGTCAGTCAGAACAAGCCCGGGGGCCGACTGCGAAACAGACCGTCAGTTGCTCATACACAAGTTCAAGTTGAAACAAGAAAATTAGAACAAGTCCACGAGAGGCAAAGTACGACCTTGAGTATATCCCACCCGAATTTAGAGACCATCTGAAGAATAGATTTGACGCATTGAACACTAATGACCGAAAACCAGACGAGTTGTGGAATGACATCAAGAACATCATATGTGAAGAAAGCAAGAGGTCATTAAAAAGACAGGAAAGAAAGAAAAGAGCAAGTGGATGTCAGAAGAGACTCTGAAACTTGCTCTTGAATTTTGAGTAGCTAAAGAAAAAGTAAGAAATGATGAAGTAAAAGAACTCAACAGAAGATTTCAAAGGGCAGCTCGAGAAGACAAAGTAAAGTATTATAATGACATGTGCAGAGAGCTGGAGATAGAAGACCAAAAGGGAAGAACACGCTCTGCATTTCTCAAGCTGAAAGAATTGAAGAAAAAATTCAAGCCTCGAGTTGCAATATTGGAGGATTCTATGGGGAAAATATTAAACGATGCAGGAAGCATCAAAAGTAGATGGAAGGGTAGCGTCTGGGGTCTTAAAAGCCTGTGAGCAGCCATCTGAGATACTCCACTGGTCTCACCCCTTCAGGAGCAAGGGAGAATGAAGAGAGCAGGATACAAGGAAAAGATTAGTCCAAAGGACTAATGGACCACAGCTACCAAGGCCTCCACCAGACTGAGTCCAGTACAGCTGGATGGTGCCAGGCTACCACCACTGACTGCTCTGACCGGCATCACAACAGAGGGCTCTGGACAGAGCTAGAGAAGGATGTAGAACAAAATTCTAACACACACAAAAAAGACCAGATTTACTGGCCTGAAAGAGACTGGAGAAACCCCGAGAGTATGGCCCCCAGACACCCTTTTAGTTCAGTGGTGAAGTCACTACTGAGGTTCACCCTTCAGCCAAAGATTAGACAGGCCAATAAAACAAAATGGGACTAATGAGCCACAGCAGTCCAGGGACAAGGACTAGAAGGCAGGAGGGGACAGGAAAGCTGGTGATAGGGAACCCAAGGTTGAGAAAGGACAGTGTTGACATGTCGTGGGGTTGTTAAACATTGTCATAGGGCAATATGTGTACTAACTGTTTAATGAGAAACTATTCTGTTCTGTAAACCTTCATCTAAAGTACAAAAATAAAAAAAAGAATTATCTATGTGAGATCAAATTGACAACAGCAACTCAGAAGGTTTAATGGGAAGCCTAGGGGGCAGTGAGTTGAAGATAATGGTGATGGAATAATTTGGAAAAGGATAGTGAGAAAACAGCACAACTGGAAGAATGTAATCGATGTCACTGAATTGTACATGTAGACATTTTTGAAATGGTGTATCTTTGGCTATGTATATTTTCACCAAAAAAGGTCCTCCAAGGTTGAGAAGGGAGAGTGGTGACATGTCATGGGGTTGTTAACCAATGTCATAAAACAATAGTATACTGACTGTGTAATGAGAAACTATTTGTTCTGTAAACCTTCACCTAAAGTACAATTAAAAAATATATATATATAAAAAAAAGAAGATGGAAGGAATACACAGAGTCATTATACCAAAAAGAGTTGGTCGACGTTCAGCCATTTCAAGAGGTAGCATATGATCGGGAACCAATGGCACTGAAGGAAGAGGTCCAAGTTGCACTGAAGGCATTGGTGAAAAACAAGGCTTCAGGAGTTGACAGAATATCAATTGACATGTTTCAACAAATGGATGCAGCACTGGAAATGCTCACTCGTCTATGCCAAGAAATTTGGAAGACAGCTACCTGGCCAACCGACTGGAAGAGATCCATATTTATACCTATTCCCAAGAAAGGTGATCCAACCTAATGCAGAAATTATTGAACAATATCGCTAATATCACACGCAAGTAAAATTTTGCTGAAGATCATTCAAAAGCGGCTGCAGCAGTATATCAACAGGGAACTGCCAGAAATTCAGGCCAGATTCAGAAGAGGACGTGGAACCAGGGATATCGTTGCTGATGTCAGATGGATCTTGGCTGAAAGCCGAGAATACCAGAAAGATGTTTACCTGGGTTTTATTGACTATGCTAAGGCATTCGACTGTGCGGATCATGACAAATTATGGATAACATGGCGAAGAATGGGAATTCCAAAATAATTGTGCTCATGAGGAACCTGTACATAGATCAAGAGGCAGTTGTTCGAACCGAACAAGGGGATACTTCATGGTTTAAAGTCAGGAAAGGTGCACGTCAGGGTTGTATCCTTTCACCATACCTATTCAATCTGTATGCTGGGCAAATGATCCGAGAAGCTGGTCTATATGAAGAAGAATGGGGCATCAGGATTGGAGGAAGACTCATTAACAACCTGTGTTATGCAGATGACACAACCTTGCTTGCTGAAAGTGAATAGGACTTGCCGCACTTACTGATGAAGATCAAAGACCACAGCCTTCAGTATGGATTACACCTCAACATAAAGGAAACAAAAATCCTCACAACTGGACCAGTAAGCAACGTCATGATACACGGAGAAAAGATTGAAGGATTTCATTTTACTTGGATCCATAACACCCGTGGAAGCAGCAGTCAAGAAATCAAAAGATGCATTGCACTGAGCAAATCTGCTGCAAAAGACGTCTTTAAAGTGTTGAAAAGCAAAGATGGCACCTTGAAGACTAAGGTGCGCCTGACTCAAGTCATGGTATTTTCAGTCGCATCATAAATGCATGCGAAAGCTGGACAGTGAATAAAGAAGATGGAAGAATTGATGCCTTTGAATTGTGGTGTTGGCGAAGAATATTGAATATACCATGGACTGCCAAAAGAATGAACACATTATGTTTTGGAAGAAGTACAGCCAGAGTGCTCCTTGGAAGCAAGGATGACGAGACTACGTCTTACATACTTTGGACATGTTGTCAGGAGAGATCAGTCCCTGGAGAAGGACATTATGCTTAGCAAAGTACAGGGTCAGTGAAAAAGAGGAAGACCCTCAATGAGATGAATTGACACAGTGGCTGCAACAATGGGCTCACGCATAACAATGATTATGGGCATGGTGCAGGACCGGGCAGTGTTTCGTTCTGTTGTACACAGGGTTGCTGAGTCAGAACCGACTCGATGGCACCTAACAACAAGAACAACAAGTAATCAAAGGTTAAATAATACTCAGTGTTGTTTAAGAAGACACACAAATCAGTAGTACATTTCTGTTTACATTTCATTGTGGTAATTATATATATATATATATATAACAAAAAATTGTCATTTTAACCATTTTTAAGTGTACTATTGAGTGACAGTTACATTAACATATTGTGCTACCATCACTGCTATCCATTTCCAAACGTTTTTCATCTCTACACACAGAAATTCATACCCCTTCAGCTGTTACTCCACTTCTCCCCTCTCTCCAGCCCCTGGTAACCACTAATAAATTTTTGTCTCTAAACATTTGCCTATTCTAGATATTTCATACAATATTTGCCCTTTTGTGTCTGACTTATTTCACTCAGCATAATGTTTTCAAGGTTCATCCATGTTGTGGCATATGCCAGAACTTCATTTCTCTTTATGGCTGAATAATATTCCATTGTGTGGATATATCACATTTTGTTTATCCATTTATCTTTTGATGGACACTTGTGTTGTTTCCACCTTTTGGCTATTGTGAATAGTGCTGCAGTGAACATTAGTGTACAAGTTTGAGTCCCTGTTTTCAGGTGTCAAGTATATGACTAGGAGTGGAATTACTGGGTCATGTGGTAACTCTATGTTTCACTTTCTGAGGACCCGCAAAACTGTTTTCCACAGCTGCTGCTGCATGTTAATTTCCATCAGCAATGGATGAGGGTTCCAGTTTCTCCACATCCTTGCCAACACTTGTTATTTTCCATTTTTTTCTGATAATAGCCATCCTAGTAGGTATGAAGTGGTATCTCATTGTGGTTTTGATTTGCATTCCCCTAATGCCTAATGACTTTGAGTATCTTTTCCTGTGCTTATTGGCCATTAGTCTATCTTCTTTGGAGAGAAGTTTATTCAAGTCCTTTGCTCATTTTTTAAATTGGGTTGTTTGTTGGCAGTTGTCATTGTCGTTGTTGTTCGGTGCTGTCGAGTCAGTTCCGACTCATAACGACCCTATGTATAACAGAACGAAACACTTGCCCGGTCCTGCGCCATCTTCACAATCGTTGTTCTGCTTGAGCCCATTGTTGCAGCTGCTGTGTCTTCTTGTCAGTAGTACATTTTAATAGACTGAACTAAAAAACTGGTAAGATGTAACTTTTTGACATTTAGAGAGCTGAAGGATAATTGCCTGGAAAGTATACTTCTTAGGACCAATTCGTTTCCCGCAGTGAGGTGTTACTCATCAGATGTGTGCACTGTGTTATAGGGTTTATTAAACCATTCATGTTCAAGATATACCCAGATGTGAATAGATTTCAAATCAGTGTGTTCTAACTAAATTGCTATTAAACTGATGGCTTTATTTGCTTAGATTTATTCATGTGTGCTCTGAATTTTTACTTGGATATCTGTATTTCCTTTTCTTCAGGCTTCCTTTTTTTCCATATGGTACTTTAAATCCTAGAATACATAAATGTGCTTTAAATCGTGAATCTGTTGGAAATTATTAAAACATTGTATTTCTTCACTTGCCAAGATAATCTCTCCCTTTGCTTTTCAGAGCTCCATATGGAAAGTCCGTAGACATGTGGTCAGTGGGCTGTATTCTTGGGGAGCTCAGTGATGGACAGCCTTTGTTTCCTGGAGAGAGTGAAATTGACCAACTTTTTACCATTCAGAAGGTGCTAGGACCACTTCCATCTGAGCAGATGAAGCTCTTCTATAGTAATCCCCACTTCCACGGGCTCCGGGTAAGAGGTTTGGCTAAAACCCAAAGTGGAATCAGTACAGCAGTATTTAAATCATTGTTCATTGGACAATGGATGCTACGCTACCCATTGAATACTATCCCTTTCCCATTACAGTGTTTATAATCCCCATTATAATATTTTATTTTTGAATCTTTCATAGTATTTGTGAACAATGGGAAAAAAATGGTCAGAATTTTTAAGTGGGAGCTGCAAATGTTTTTTCTAATTTGTAAATTTCAATTTTTTAAAATCTTTTCTAGCGTATGTGTTATTATATTCTAAACTTTGGTTATCTTAGAATTTTTCTTTACCCAATGTATTAAGTGTCTCTGAAAGATAGCAAATGTATGCATGGCTACTGCCTATATGAGAAAACTCATTTGTAGTGATTCAAGGAAGACTACTAAGACTTGCATTCCGCAAATGTAAAGGTGCTTGTTCTAGCAGGCATTTCTTGTCTGTTTATAATGAAACATCAAATCTTCTTTTCAAACTAGTGGATTATCTTGGGCAAGTTAGACTTGTTAACTTGAACAAAACTTGTTTTCTGAGACTATGCTAAAAAGAATCTTTCTTAGGAAGTATAGGCTTTCCCCAAATGAGGGATATAACTTGCAGAGGGGCCTTATTGGAGCAGCTGGTTAGTTAGAGGCTGCCTCTCTCTTCCGTCTACCCCAAAAGTTACTCTTAGTTTTCAATTCCCCTGTTTGGTGGTTGACCGTGAATTGGTGTTCATTCTAAGAAGTATAGAATAATCTCACCACCACTTCCTTTCTTTCTCTTAAACGCATAATTCTCAAACCATATCTTCTTGATTTATAAGATCCCTTGATTTTGTCTTCGTTTTTCTGTCTGTCAGTTCATTTCACTTTAAGGAGCACTGCTTCTGACATACGTGTGCCCAGCACAGTGCCCGCTCCTGCTGGGCTTAAGCAATGCTGAAGAAATGAATGAAAAAAAGCCCGTAGTTTCTCTTTCACCTCCTTCCTGCTTTCTCTCTCTCCTCCAGATCTGTCTGAGTTACCTCAGGCAAGTCTCTCTTTTCTCCTTATAGTTTTGCTTTTATAAGCCAAAAATGAGAGAAATGACGGCCGTTATATAAGTAGCACATGTGGTCCTGTGTATAGTGCCACAGAGTTATTGAACATTTGTCATACTAGATGCTGAAAATATGGCGGTGAATAGGACTTGCCCTTAATCTAGCAAAAGGGAAAATCTATTATCTTCAGAAAGGAAGTTAGACATAATGAATGAATTTCTGTTTCACCAAGGCTAAATCCACACTCCTTACCAAATAGCCTATGAGACCGTATCTGATCTGGGCCCTCCTAGTTCCCTGACCTAACCTCTCAGACCTAGCCCCTTTCCCTTCCACCTCCAAACTCTCACCACACTTGCCTCTCTTTTCTTTTTTCTCCCCCACTTCTGTAAGCATTCCAAGATTTTTCCAGCTTCAGGGATTTGGGCCTTCCCAGGAAGGTGCTTCCCTTGCCCAACCCCACCTCCCTCCTAGTCCCTGTCTCCCATGGTACCCTTCTTTTTTCCAGCATAAGTGTTATGTTTATAATTATATTGTTTATTTGTTTACTTGTTAACTGTCTAGTTCTCCCCTACTAGAGTATAAGCTCCCCAAGGGCAGAAATGATCTGTTTCATCACTGTATTCCCAGCATCTAACACAGAGCCTAGCACATGTAATAGGTACTCAATAAATATTTGAATGATTTGATTGAACCAATCAGCGTCATCAGCTCTAAAGCTCAAATATATTTCCCTGCTGTCCATCTCTAATGCTTCTTTTACCTTCATCACTGTTTACCCAAATTATTGACAACTACCAAACTGATCTCTCAAACTTTCTCTCTTCAGTCTGTTCACCTTGCCTTTATAATGATCTTCCCTCCAAACTGCACATTTCGTTCTCTCTCCTCCTTTGTTTAAAAACATCCACAGGATTGCAGGTAAAGTTTAAACCCCTTAGGGTAGCATTACAAACCCCTTGTTCTTAGCCCTCCAGCCTCATCTCTCACCCTTTCCTGTCCCCTGCTCCCTGCCCCCTACCCTTTGGCCACATTGAGCTTCTCACCATTTCCTTGACTTCTTGACTTCTCGCTTCTCCAGTGCTGCATTCCCATTTCTATAATGCTCCCAGCACTCACCTCACTTCTGGAAAGCTCCTCTTCCTCCGCCTTCCCCCAGACTCAGGTCAAATGTCCTCCCTCTATGAAGCCTTTCTAGACTTCTCCAGGTGACTCCCTCTTCTGTGCTCCTATCTCTTTTGTAGCGTTCAGTGCATTCTCCTCCCTTTGTCTGTATTATGTTCATTATATCTGTAGCAACCTACAAAATGCCTACTGGGCAATAAATGTACAATGATTGAATATTTGACCTCAGAATTTTAGCACTAACGGCTGGAACATTAAGCTTGGTCTACTGGCTGACTTGTTCTTTGCCTGAAACTTCCGTTGAAAAGCCTCTAAGCTGGATTCTCTGAAGAGGGTATAAACAGGTATCTGACATGGTCCCTGGCCTTCAGCAACCCAAAAATTAGCTGAAGAATTAGGACTTTCATGTATGAAATAATTAGAAAAATACAATTTATAATAAAGCATATATATTAAAGTTTTGTGTTCCTTACTACATTGTACTGTTTTCTAATATGTCTCACCATGATTTAGGCCATGAGAGTGTCAGATGTTCTAGAAGGGTAGAAGTCATAGTTGACTGGATTCGTTAGAGAAGGCTTTATGAAGGACTCGAAATTTGAAATGGATATTGAAGAAGAGGTATCATTTGATCAGACAGGCCTCATGAAGGATATCTTCTGCATTTGTCTGTGATCCTGTTTGTTCACAGACCTCCTCATTAAACAGTACGTGTAAAATGCTAGACAGCATATGACAAAGCTGGTTATAAATATCTGTTGGGGAAATTGCTGCTTCTGTGACATTTTGCGTTTTGTTAGCTTTAATATTTTTACATTTTAGTCTGAAAGTCTTTGGTGTTTTAACTAAATTAGTTTAATCTCTTTAGAGGTTTCACAACATCTTTTGAGGGAAAAATTTTCCTTCATAATTCTGCTTGAGAATGTCTGCAGCAGATAGCTAAGCACATAAGGTGGCCCTGCTGTGGAACAACACAGACTCATCAGTAATCTGTCCAGTGTTACAGGCCTGTAGCTCTGGAGCAAGACAACAAAAACAAAAAACCCAGTTGCCTCTGAGTGATTCCAACTCATGGCCACCCCATGACTACTAGGGTAAGATTGCTGGGGTTCAAATCCTAGCTCCGTATTTACTGCCTGAATGACTTTGAACAAGTTATGTTGCCATCCTGTGCCTCTGGTTCTTCATGTGTAAAATGATGATAATAGAAGTACCACCTGATGGAGCTGTTGAGAAGATTAAATATTATATGTAAAATGCCCAGATTGTTGCCTGGCACATAGTAGATGCTCTGTAAAGAGGCACTCTTCTATTGTTGTCTTGACCAATTGATCCAGCAACCAACCTACTGACTGGGATATACTTTGAACTTCTTTTTTTTTTTTTTAATTATGCTTTAAATGAAAGTTTACAGTTTAGTTTCTCATACAAAAATTTATACACACACTGCTATGTGACCCTAGTTGCTCTCCCTATACTGTGACAGCACACTCCTCCTTTCCATCCCGGATTTCCCGTGTCCATTCAACCAGTTCCTGTCCCTTTCTGCCTTCTCATCTCGCCTCCGGACAGGAGCTGCCCATTTAGTCTCGTATATCTACTTGAGCTAAGAAACAGTTTCTTCACGAGTATCATTTTATGTCCCATAGTCCAGTCTAATCTTTATCTGAAGAGTTGGCCTCGAGCATGGTTTTAGTGCTGGATTTACAGAGAGTCCGGAGGCCATGCTTTCTGGGGTTCCTCCAGTCTCAGTCAGACCATTAAGTCTGGTCTTTTTACTAGAATTTGAGTTCTGCACCCCACCTTTCTCCTGCTCCATCAGGGACTCTCTGTTGTGTTTCCTGTCAGGGCGGTCATTGGTGGTAGCCAGGCACCATCTAGTTTTTCTGGCCTCAAGCTGATGCAGTCTCTGGTTTCTGTGGCCCTTTCTGTCTCTTGGGCTAACACTTTTCCTTGTGTCTTTGGTGTTCTTCATTCTCCTTTACTCCAGGTGGGTCAGGACCAATTGATGCATCTTAGATGGCCACTTGCAAGCTTTTAAGACCCCAGACGCCACTTACCAAAGTGGGCTGCAGAACATTTTCTTAATAAACTTTGTTATGCCAATTGGCCTACATGTCCCCTGAAAGCATGGTCCCCAGACCTCCACTTCTGCTACTCTGTCCTGTATTCAGGAAAATTCTTAGCTTTTGGTTTAGTCCAATTGTGCCGACTTCTCCTGTATTGTGTGTTGTCCTTCCCTTCACCTAAGATAATTCTTGTCTACTATCTAGTTAGTGAATACCCCTGTCCCTCCCTCCGCAGCCTTGTAACCATCAAAGAATGTTTTCTTCTGTGTTTAAACCTTTTCTTGAGATCTTATAGTAGTGGTCTTGTCCAATATTTGTCCTTATGCAACTGACTAATTTCACTCAGCATAATACCTTCTAGGCTCATCCATGTTATGAGATGTTTCACGGATTCATGGATGTTCTTTATCATTGTGTGAATATAGCATAATTTGTTTATCCATTCGTCCATTGATGAGCACCTAGGTTGTTTCCGTCTTTTTGCTATCATGAACAGTGCTGCAGTGAACATGGGTGTGCATCTATCTATTCTTGTGACGGCTCTTATTTCTCTAGGATATATTCAAAAGAGTGGGATTGCTGGATCGTATGGTACTTCTATTTCTAGCTTTTAAGGAAGCGCCAAATCGATTTCCAAAGTGGTTGTACCATTTTACGTTCCCACCAACAGTGTATAAGTGTTCCAGTGTCTCCACAACCTCTCCAACGTGTTTATTATTTGGTGTTTTTTGTATTAAAGCTAACCTTGTTGGGGTGAGATGGTATCTCATTGTAGTTTTGATTTGCATTTCTCTAATGGCTAATGATCGTGAGCATTTCCTCATGTCTCTGTTAGCCGCCTGAATGTGTTGTTTGGTGAAGTGCCTGTTCAAATTCTTTGCCCATTTTTTGATTGGGTTATTTGCCTTTTTGTTGTTGAGGTTTTGCAGTATCTTGTAGATTTTAGAGATTAGACGCTGATCGGATTTGTCATAGCCAAAATTTTTTTCCCAGTCTGTAGGTTGTCTTTTGACTCTTCTGGTGAAGTCTTTTGATGAACATAAGTGTTTGATTTTTAGGAGCTCCCAGTTATCTAGTCTCTCTTCTGGTGTTTGTGCATTGTTACTTATGGTTTGTATTCTGTTTATGCCATGTATTAGGGCTCCTAGTGTCCCTGCTTTTTCTTCCATGACCTTTATCATTTTCAATGTTATATTTAAGTCTTTGATCCATTTTGAGTTAGTTTTTGTGCATGGTGTGAGGTATGGGTCTTGTTTCAATTTTTTGTGGATGGATATCCAGTTATGCCAGCACCATTTGTTAAAGAGACCATCTTTTCCCCATTTAATTGACTTTGGGCCTTTGTCAAATATCAGCTGCTCATAGGTGGATGAATTTATGTCTGGATTCTCAGTTCTGTTCCAGTGGTCTGTGTATCTGTTGTTGTACCAGTACCAGTCTGTACTTTAAACTTCTGTGCTTGAGTTTTGGATATTAATTGAATATCTTTTATTAGAATGGTAGATTTCATTCCAAAGCACATAAATTAAAAAATTTTGAGTTAAGAATTTTCTTGGTCATTTTCAATTGTATTTCTAATTTTTTTTTTATTTTCAGCCTTAATTTTGTTATCAGTGAAATACCACTTCTGAAAAAAAAAAAGATGGAGGGAAGATCTGGTAGCATAAAATAGCCCTCATAAGCAAAATATTAATTACAGTGTACTGGTATAGAGTCTTTAATCACAGCATGGTCTGATATTTAATGCTCCAACAACATCAAAAGGAGCCTCTGTACCTCCTTTAGGAGAGGCACCTGGTTTTAGAAAGAGTGTGGGCTTGGATCACACACCTGGGTGTGAATACCAGTTCTACTGCTTTTTAATTATGTAATTTGCCTTGAACAAGTTACTTAAACTTTCTGATCCTCACCTTCCTCATCTCTAAAATAGGAATGATAACAATACTTAAAGTGACTCGCATAGCATCACTTCCCTCAGAAATCAGTTTTGGGTTATTGCTTATGTGTCTGTGTCAAGTTATTCCTTCTACTTCCTCTATCTGGAAGATGCTGTCCTACTTCTGTCTTCACACTTTTCTCATCTTTCAAAACCCAGTTATAGTATTACCTGTGGATTCTGTCCTGTACAGCTAGCTGCAAACCACACTGGTCTCTCCTTTCTCTGAGCTTCAATTAGAATTTACAAGTGCACAGCTGAGCACTGATTGCTTTCCCAACTCATCTGTGGATTCCTTGTGTGCAAGGTTTAGACCTTACCCATCTTCTGTCTCTCCTGTCATACCTAGCGGTGTGTGAATGATTTCATAATCACTCCTTAAAAGGCTTTTGCTTGAACTTTACTACATAACTAGTCCCCCACTCCCACTTATTTAGCATGTTTAGACGTTTCAGTTCTTTGAAATGTCTTTATGTTGGCCTAAAGGAATATACATTAAAAGCAGACTAGCCCTTACCTTTGGAGGGCGTATATGGCATTGGGCGCTGCCAGTCAGATTACCCAATGCTTTAGCATCCGCTCAGATATTGCAAAATGTGAGAGCAGAGGGAAGACGGAGCATCTGAATAAAGTTGACCCCTTCCCCTCATTTTCTTTAGAAATGCATTTGTTAATCTAGGAGCCTCTGTTTGCCTTCTGCTCCAATTTACTCAAAGGAAGGAACTGAAAACCGGCCATTGAAAAGGTATATTAAAGGCAGTAATAGAACATGTGTTTGAATTCATCGTCTCCACTTCTGTGGCCTTTCAGGTACTGGCTTCTTGGTGCCTTTTCCTCTTTTTTTATTTCTCTCTTTCCAGGACCGAATGATATTTTGTTGTAAAAAAGGCATAAGAATTATATCTGATGTCTTATCATATCCCTCCTGTTTGTCCCCCGATTAATTAATTAGTAATTAAGAATTGTCTGCAGATCAGTCAGCAATATACTGTTTCAAATTTTTATGTTTCAGTTTGTTTCACATGCTGTCATATTGTCACCCTAGATTTTGGTATCATCTTTCACCTGTGAGTTTTCCTGTTATTTAACACTCAGTCCTAGTAATCCATACCTAAACTACATAGAAACCAAAAGTAATCTACATATGTGATAAATGTGACTTTGATCGGCACCAGGGCAATAACTCCTGCCCATCTGCTGCTTTCTCTAGCTCTCCCAGCACATGTAGACACACATCCTTCCCCATATGCTAACATTTCTGTCCTGTTGTTCTTACAGTTTCCAGCTGTCAACCATCCTCAGTCATTGGAGAGAAGATACCTTGGGATTTTAAATAGCGTTTTACTTGACTTAATGAAGGTGGGACAAGTTGATGTTGTATGTCTTTGTATGAAATGTGTTTTGGTTTGTGACTGTTGCGTCTACATGCAACCATGGCCTGCTTTTCTGAATTAAATGTTTTGTTCTTATATGTATAATGGTGAATAGTGGGGGACTATGTCATGTTAAGGTGCACTGGTGGTGCAGTGATTAAAGCGCTCAGCTGCCAACCAAAAGGTCAGTGGTTCGAACCTACCAGATGCTTTGCGGAAGAAAGATGTGGCAGTCTGCTTCTGTAAAGATTACAGCCTTGGAAACCTTATGGGGCAGTTCTCCTCTGTCCTATAGGGTGGAATCGACTTGGTGGCAACAGGATCTGGTATGGTGGTATTCCATCTAGACAGAACCATGGGATATGTAAATTATATTCCTAAAATGGACAGAATAATAGAAAAATCCGTTAGCACTGAAGAGCTGCACAGGCATAAGATTTTAAAACAATTCTTAAAATGAACATTGAAAGAAAAGAAATTGTAAAAATATTTTGTGTGATATTTAAGGGCTTCCATAATCTACAGATTTTATCAGTTAACCTAATTCTGCTCTTCTCTAACTTGGCCTGTTCTCGCCCAGACAGATCAGCTGTTTCTGGCTCTTCTTTTGACACATCAGGATCACTGCTACCTACTATGGCCCAGGTCTTCCTCCTCAGGCTAGTCCTCCCCACTCAGAAGGTCCTCCTGCTAGGGACTACTGAAAACATTCTCTAATTTTTTTTTTTATTCAAGTTTTTCTTCGCCAGTAGACAGTCAACCCCTTGAGAGAGAACTGTTTTTCCTGTTTCCTCAGCTTTCGTTGCAGCCAGCCAGTGCATAACCAAGTGGTGGGTGTTTGGTAGTAGACCCTGAAAACACCTGTAATGAGTCCATTTTATTTTTTGCCCATTCAGTCAGTGGTCAAGATCAGCGGCCCCCACATTCCCCCAGAGCCTTTCAGTGCATACTTAGCACAGTTGGAAACTGCTAATCAACTGAGAACTTTGCTTCGCTTCAAACTGTGTGCCTCAGACTATGTTAATGTGTTCCAGGGAATGCTGTGTAAATAGGTGTGGGGGAGGAGGTGAGGGCAAGGTGTGGTCTTGAGGAGAGACCACACACCATATAACCTTTCACAGAGATTCACAGTGTTCATTAACCTGTAACGGTTTCCGGAAATCCCACAGTAAAACTTTTCTGTTTCACCTAGCATGTCACAAATTTAATTAAATACTGAATGCTGTTTTTTTTTTTAAATAAAACTCTAAAATGCTAGTGTTTCTCTGAACACAGGTTGAGAAATGCTGTAAAAAAAAAAACCCTCAAAGCTCTTTCAGTTGATTAGACATAAATTATCACTTAAATCAGTTGGGGTTTGTCAATACACTTTTTCATGCAATCAGTATTTGTTGATCAAGGCCTTAATTATTTGGTAACTTTTTAGATGAAAGTAAAGTAGGAAAACTCAGTTAAATATAATTTCATGTTTTCTGCCTTTTATCTTTTTTTAGATAAAAATAATTGAACATTTTTGTTAAATCATAACCAAGTATCAGTATGGTACCTGATAAAAGTAGTTTGGAAGTTAACCTTTCTGTTCTTATTCATTTAATATAAAACCCATTGCCGTTGAGTTGATTCCAGCTTCCAGCGACCCTATAAGAGAGAGCAGAACTGCCCCATAGGGTTTCCAAGGCTGTAATCTTTACGGAAGCAGACTGCCACATCCTTCTTCGATGGAGTGGCTGATGGGTTCCAACCGCTGATCTTTTGGTTAGCAGCCGAGGTCTTAACCACTGACCCACCAGGGCTCCTATTCATTTAATGTATTTAGTCTCAAATTTTTTTTTAACATTAAGTAAACATTTTAATTGAGATATGTATTTAGAAGGTACACAGGTTATAAGTGTACCTGTCAGTTTTTATAATGTATATAATGTGCAACCCCACCCAGATTGGTATATAGGAAATTATTAACACCCTGCAAGCCTCCTTCACGACCCCTCTCAGGCTTTGCTCCCCTGCTACTCCCCATTCCCAGAAGCCACTGTTCTGACTTCTGGCACCATAGATTAATATTGCCTTGTTATTGAACATTATAATAATAGAATCATCCATTTTGTCTTTTACCTATTTTTGAAAAGGAATTTTAAAAACGAATAACACCGATTATCTTTTCATGGAGAGATACATTCTTTCCCACTCTCTAAAGCTGTCTTGATAATTTTGTCCATATTTAAGTACCTAAAATGGCCGTTTCATCCTGCATCTGTTCATATCAGCCATTTTAGTGGGGACACAGGTCACCAGAATTAATGAAGCCCCTTGTAATTTTAAGAATAGCTACAAGAATTATATCGACTCTGTTATAGTAAAAAATAACAATGATTGTTTTTCTCCATCATGCTGAATTTTAGAAACTATTTACTGGGTAAGTTTCATATTGCCCTCATAATGACCTCATCCCTTCAGGTAATTTGAAAATTAACAGCTTTATTTATAAATATAGCTCTTTGTGTATATGTGCAGTAATTTCTACTATTGTTAATATTAAATAAATTAAAATAGAACTAATGCTAGTATTTATTTGGCTTCTGAAAGATCATACCATATTTTTACACAAATAAGATGCACTTTCTACATTTGTTTGCCAACCACTCTCTCCCCCCATGAGGTATTTTCATAAGCTCTTAATTGCCGCTGTGCTAAATTTTTATATGTTGGTGTAAAAAAATTTGCATAACGTGCTTAAGAAAATACCTGGAGAGAGTGGCTGGCAAACAAGCGTAGAAGAAGTTCGTTATCTGCAACATAAAAATGTGGTATATTCTTCTAATTTAAAAGACTATTCAAGGGCAGACTTTCTTTTGTTTTTAACTAGTATCTTACAGTTGAAGAAACCATTTTGATGTTAACCGTTTTACTGCCACTGAGACCAAAATCATTTTACACTCCTGCACAGTTTTTGTTCTCTAATAAGGAAGAAAAAAGAACTGAGATAATTTCAGAGTTGTGCCCGAATCGACATGAATGTAAATTCACTTGCATGTAACTGGTGGCTTGGACTTCAATAACCAGAATCTTTTGAACCAAAGGGAATATTTCAGTATCTAGTAGGATTAGAATTCAGATTTTCTGTGGTGCTAGGTTAGAGGTGGTTCTCTGAAATTGAAGTCTGGCTGATTGGGAGGGAACGTAGATTTGTCACTGTTCGACAGTGGATCACAGAGATTAACTGTGGGTAAAATCAATGAAAGTGAGCTTGAGATGGATTTGGGAATGCTGGCATTTCACTTTTCTTCCTTCCTCTGGGGGAGAATGTCAGTCACTCAAAGAGCACGTTTCAGAATGATCTGTTCAGTCAGGTTATGTTTCTTTATATATAGAAACATAATTTGCTAAATTTGTAAATAAAAATTAGTTTTAATAAAGATTCCTCTTTTTTAATCTCATCCAATTATTAATGAGATAAATAAATAATATGTAAAGAAAACATTTTAGTTTTTAAAAAATCTAATATATGACACATAAGACAAAGGGTTAGTACCTTAGTGAGTAAACAACCCTTAAAAAGAAATAAGAAAAGGACAGATACATAAAATTTTTAAACATAGGTATCTTACAGCTATTTTAATTCACATCTTTGATTACTGGTGAAGTTGAACATTTTTATTTTTAATAGAGCAGTTTTGTTGTTGTAGTTGCCTTCGAGTAGATTCTGACTTGTGTGTGCAGAGTAGTAGATTTAGTTTTACAGAAAAACTGTTCGACAGTGGATCATAAAGACTCCTCTTTTTTAATCTCATCCAATTATTAATGAGATAAATAAATAATATGTATTTCTTATTTTTCTGTGTCCTTTTCTTGTTTATTTTTAAGGTTGTTTACTCACTAATATATGACACGTAAGAATATTATTAACATCTTGTATTGCTGTGGAACATTTGTTACAATTGATGAACCAATATTGACATGTGACTGTTAACTAAGGTCCATAGTTTACATTCAAGTTCACTCTTTGTGTGGTACAGTCCTGTGGGTTTTGACAAACACATAGTCATATGTCTACCATTCCAGTATCAGTGCCCTAAAATTCCCCTGCGCTTCACCTGTTCATCCCTCCCCTTCCCCTACTGAATTCCTAGCAACCACTGCTCTTTCCCTTGTCTCTAGTTTTGCCTCTTCCAGAATGTCATATAGTTGGAAGAGATCCAATTTTTAAAATACCTAATTTACAAGTACTGAAAAGAACGATGATGCCTGTTGTTGATGAAGGTGTCAGGAAATGGGCAGACTCATACAACTGCTGATAGGAGCATAATTTGAGACCTTTCACAGAGGGTAGCTTAGCAACACATAGAAAAGAATCCTTAAATTTTTACATACCTACCAATTCCATTTCTAGGAGTTTATGCTCAATGATTTTGGGTATTCATCACGACATCAATTGTGGTAATGAAAAGTGGCAACCATCTAAATATTCAACAGTAGGAAACTGGTTAAATAAATCATGGTATGTCCATACCATAAAATTCTATATAGTCATTAAAAAGCACTTTGGATTATTCATTGCAGCATTGTTCATAATAATACAAGAAAGGTAACAACCAAAATGTTTCTAATTAGGGAATTGGTAAAAACCAATTAAGGTACATCCATAGAGTTGAAACTTTTTACCAATATGGAATGATCTCTAACATCGATGTCAAATGCAAAAACAAAAGAGGTTAAGTACAGACACTTGTGTGTATGCTGCTGCCATTTGGGTAAAATAAAAGGAGCAGCTAGATCTGTGCACAGAATATCTATGGAAGGCCACACACAAACTAGTTAACGTTAGTTGCCTCCAAAGAGGGAAACTAGGTATCTGGGGGTCCAGAAAAGGAGGAAGAATATATATTCTTTTATGTGAATATATTACTTACTTGAAAATGTATTTAAAATGGCTAAATTATGTTGTAAAAATGTTTTTGGTTAGTAAGTGAAAAGTACAGGATACAAAACTTAATGTGTGTAATATGATCCAGCTTTTATAAAAGAAAATATGTATAGATGATATTCAGAAAAGGACTCAGAGGAGGGCTGGGGTTCTGGATGATACAGATGGCCCTTCCTTTTCTGTCTGTCCTTCTTTATGTCTGTCTTTCTTTCTTTCTTCTCAGCTGTGTTTGCCAGATATTTTGCCATGACCATGTATTTCTTTTATAAGGAGAAAAAAAAAAAAGGCTTTTATTAGAATTTAAATTTGACTTTGTAACGTTCTTTCCAATCCTCAACTTTATTTCCTAAGAATTTACTGAAGTTGGACCCAGCTGACAGATACTTGACAGAACAGTGTTTGAATCACCCTACATTTCAAACCCAGAGACTTCTGGATCGTTCCCCTTCAAGGTCAACAAAAAGAAAACCTTACCACGTGGAAAGCAGCACGCTGTCTAATAGGTAAATATTCCCTTTTAAGGAATACAGATGCAGTGTTGGTCTTACAAGTAGGTGGAGGAGGTGGCTGCTTAAATGATGCAATTAGAGGAAAGAAGGGAAGCCCTCTTTATTCAAAAATATCTTCCTTATGCTTATTACATGATTCAGAACCACAATTAAAGAGTTGTGTGGGTCTTAAAGGCTTTCTTGTCTTTAACAAGTATATTATGGAAACCTATACATTCCCGGGGAAAGGTAGCATTGGGTTAGCGACTTAGGGGGTTTCCAGCCTCAAGAGCTAGAAGATTCTGTGTAAACAGGGTTCAAGGGGAATCCTGGAGGAAGAAGGATGGGTAAGGGCAAGGGGATTTCTTGGAGGGAGAAGAGGACGCCGAACAGGTGGGTGGGAAGGTACCAAGGACATTCTTAGCAATTAAACCAAGTAGGTCTGGCTCTGTAGAAGGGTCTTATGTTTTTGTTGCTCTTGTCTTTTAACCACTGAATTGAGAAATTAGTTTTTCCTAAGAATAAGAATAGGGAATAGTAAAGTCACTTTGGTAGCTAGTGATTAAAATTGGTGTTTTTTAATTCTAACTTCTCAGCATAATATTCAAAAACTTCTATTTCCCGGTTACATTTACATTGCCTTGAGCTGACCCAAGAAGACAGTGTCCTAGTCACGATCTCCCTCTCTTCCTTCTTCTTCTACAAAGTTGACCTTGTCATCTGGTGTTGCTTAGATTGTGGGAGACAAATAGAAAACAGTAATTCTATATGGAGCTTTGTGAATATAGAATTCTCCTCCCCCCGCCAGCTTTTCTCCTCAATTTCCTTCTGTGTAGAAAAATTGTAGGTAAGGATTTTAAAAGCTCAAGACCTGGTACTGTTTAGATCTGGGATTGCATCCATAAATTGGTAGTAACCATTTATTCTGTATTTTCTCTGCTTAACTGTGGTAGTGTAATTGTCTTTTTAACCTCCCTTGTCATATTAGAAATGTCATCTTACATTACTCTAAATATTTTATTCCTACAACCACATAGAAGTTTGTGCTCAATATTGATAGCAGTATTTCTAAATGTCTCAAAAGCTCCAGCGGGTGTCTTTACTTTTTTCTGTGCCTTTCTTGTCCTCTTTTGATTTTAGGACAGTTCACAATACAGTAGTCTCCACCGCCCTTATCCACGGGGGATATGTTCCAAGACCCCCATGGATGCTTGAAACCATGGATAGAACCAAACTCTGTATATACTATGTTTTGTCCTATACATACATACATACCTATGATAGTTTAATTTATAGATTAGGCACAATAAGAGATTAACAACGATAACTAATAATAGAACAATTATAACAATATACTGTAATAAAAGTTATGTGAATGTGGTCCCTGGGCAGGATGGAGCAAGATTTCATCAGGCTACATATTTAATATTTTTGGACCACAGTTGACCAGGGGTAACTGAAACCACAGGAAGCGAAACTGTGGATAAGGGGGACTACTGTGTATGTGTGTTATTTCTCTGCTGTTACTGTTTCTAGGCTGAAGGGAAAGGAGAGGAAATAGGGTTAACAGAGCCCAGAGAGCACTGGAGCTGGGCAGAAGGAGTGACCCCTTGGGAAGCAGCTTTCAGAGAGAACACTGAAAGGGATAATTTCGAAGATTACCATTCTATTGGGGTGGGGGGGTAGATATCTATCTGTCTGTCTAATCTGTCTGTCTATCTCGTCTGTCGACTTTTCCTCCAATTAGTATGCGATGGGAACAGAATTCCCAAATCAAACCATCTTTAGCAATAACAATATTTGCAGGAAAATTTTCTGAATGCTTAATAAGAAATGAATTATGTACAGTATTGTTCATTTAAAAGCATTCTAACCTACCTCAAACTAAAATTGGGTCTTTTAAATAGTTAAAAAGAGAATACCCTGACCTTGCTGTGATGTCAGTTTCAGCTTTCAAATAGTGGACAAGGTTTTCATTTTAAACCAAGTATGAAATGAAGCTGTAAGTTCTAAAGAAGGCCTCAGTCAGTTTGGAATAATAAAGTGTGAAATGAAATGAAAAAGAATAAATTGTGCCTTTTGAGGAGAAATGAACTCTCTCAGATCTCTGTGTTCCATTTAGGGATGGATTTCTGTTTAGTGTACAAGGAAGTATCTGAACAGTTAGAGGTGGATTCTTGTTTAGTGTACGAGGAGGCATCTTCACCACCTAAAGTCACTGCTGCTTCTCGAAAACAAATACTAATCATCATGTTTTCTGACAAATCTCACAGCTCGGTTTACATTTCTTTTTAGAGTGTCTTTTTTTTTTTTTTTTTAATTGAGTTCATTACTAGAATTCTCATTCTTTGTCTATATAGGCTGAAGATAAAAGAGACATTGGTGTCTCTGTGTGTGTGTTGTATGTATGTGTATCTCCAAGCGGGCTATAAGTTTTACAGATAAAATGAAACTTGAAGAATACAGTAACCTTCAAGTCTAAATATTCTGACATTCAGACAGACAAAAGAGTTTGTCTACAGCTCAGCTGTCTTCCTCCTGGCAGGCGTTCTAAAACAAACACTCAGCTATGAGGAGCACGGTAGCAAGAGCAGGTGTTTTACCAAATTGTCAGTTAGAAACTATGATGCCAAAGTGACTTCATCAGGACCAGTGCTTTGTTGCAGAGTGACTTGGTCTAATGAACTTACTTCTTTGTTATTGGTAGGTACACGTTTGGGAGAGTTACTGTTTTTGGTCTTTGAGGTATTTTGGGTATTTGTTCTTTTTTTTTTTTTTAACATGATACTTTGCGTGTCTGCTCTTGAGGGGAACTGATATACTTCTTTTGTTTTTAACGTAGAAACCAAGCCAGCAAAAGTGCTGCTTTGCAGTCTCACCACCGATCTAACAGCAAGGACATCCACAACCTAAGTGTGGGTCTCTCACGGGCTGACGAAGGTCTTCCTGCCAACGAAAGCTTCCTAGACGGAAACCTTGCCGGAGCTACTCTTAGTCCAATGCACAGCAAAACCTACCAAGCAAGCAACCAGCCTGGGTCTGCCAGCAAAGATCTCACCAACAACAATATGCCACATCTTCTTAGCCCAAAAGAAGCCAAGTCAAAAACCGAGTTTGATTTTAATATTGACCCAAAGCCTTCGGAAGGCCCCGGCACGAAGTACCTCAAGTCAAGCAGCAGATCTCAGCAGAACCGGCACTCATTTATGGAGAGCTCTCAGAGCAAGGCTGGGACACTGCAGCCCAGTGAGAAGCAGAGTCGGCATAGCTATATTGACACTATTCCCCAGTCCTCTAGGAGTCCCGCCTACAGGACCAAGGCCAAAAGCCATGGGGCGTTGAGTGACTCCAAGTCCGTAAGCAATCTCTCCGAGGCCAGAGGCCAAATGGCGGAGTCCAACACTAGTAGATACTTTCTATCCAGCTGCTTGGACTTGAACTCTCCCACCAGCCCAACCCCTACCAGGCACAGCGATACAAGAACTTTGCTCAGCCCTTCGGGGAGAAATAACCGAAGCGAGGGCACCCTTGACTCACGCCGAACCACGACCAGACATTCTAAAACAATGGAGGAGTTGAAGCTGCCCGAGCACATGGACAGCAGCCATTCCTACTCACTGTGTACCCCTCATGAATCCTTCTCCTATGGGCTGGGCTACACCAGCCCTTTCTCCTCCCAACAGCGTCCTCATCGGCATTCCATGTATGTGACCCGAGACAAAGTGAGAGCCAAAGGCCTGGATGGAAGCTTGAGCATAGGGCAAGGGATGGCTGCCAGAGCCAACAGCCTGCAACTCTTATCACCTCAGGTACAGCTTAGGACCTTGACTACATCTGTTGACTCATCATGGGAAGGTGGTGCAGAGGATGTGAATAGGGTCAATCTGCAATTTTCCCTACTGCAGGAGGTCTTACTTTCTTGATAGGATGCATTTAGGGAAACCATACTTGAAAGACTAAAAACTGCTTTAAAAAAAAAAATCCTCCTTTAAATCAGTTGTTGTGAGTACCCAAGAGGATGCAAAAGTTTGTTTTTAGAAATCTGTTTTCTTTCTGGCATATTTTGTTGAGAGAATCCTATTTTGATTTGTTATAGAATTCGTCAGCTCTCTGGGGGTTAGTTTTTTCATTCTCTCAAAATTCTGTGTGAATTCATGAGTGTTTAATCTCTCCAAACCACATTTGCTGAAATCAGATCTTTGCTAATACCTTACTTGATATCTTAATTGAATTTAAAAGTCCTTTAATTTATCCAGAACTATAGATAAATTTAACTTATAGCCAGGATGAATATTAATTTTCAGTCTTTTGGATTGTTTTTAAATCTCAAGGCAATATTTTTAGATTAATGGCTTCCTCTGTCTTATTGTTCTTTAGCCTCTACACCTGTTTAAAAGAAGTGGAATTCTGATAATAGAATACATGTTTGTAATGGGAGGCTTAGCAAGATGAGCACTGGGGAGGGAGAGGGAGGTCATCAGTAATGAGCAACCAGTGTAGCAGCAGACTAGCTCAGAGCTCAGGCTCTGAAGCCATCCAGGCAGGTTGAATCCCAGTTCTGAAACTTACTTCGGATGATGGAAATTTGGGACAGTTCCATAATCTCTCTGGGCCTCAGATTCCTCGTCTGAGGGTTGCCGCAGGAAGTTTCTGTTGCTGCTGCTGCTTCTATTAGGATGGGAGCTGTCCTGAGACACTGAGCCCCTTCTCGACTGGATATTCTCAGGCATTCCAAAAAGTCTGAGATGGAGTTCCTGCCCTTGGGAAACTTATCTTCTCCCAGGAGAGATTGAATTATACATAGAACAATGAAAGAATAATTAAGAACTGAATTAATATGGCACTGGCTATAAATAGGAGTTGAGAACAGGGAGAGATCATTGCAGTCAGAAGGGGCTTTAGGGCAACTAAAGGTCTTGCTCTGGGCTGAGATGCAGAGATAGATGAGTTTGGGGTGGCTAAAAAGTGAAGATGTGTTCAAAGATTTACTGAGCTAGGTACCGCGGTAGGCTCTGATTAGAAAAATGAAAATGATATGATCTCTGTCTTCTTGGAGTGTGTGGGCTCGTGGGGGGCACTTATCAACAGATCCAAAAAAACCAAACCTGTTCCCGTCAAGTCAATTCCGACTCATAGCGACCCTATAGGACAGAGTAGAACTAGAACTGCCCCATAGGGTTTCTAAGGAGCAGCTGGTGGATTCAAACTGCGACCTTTTGGTTAGCAGCTGAGCTCTTATACCTGGTGCTGTGCTAGAGTTGTGTGTGCTGTCAGGATAAAGAGTGTCACAGTCCAGAAGGGTTGTAGGAGGCTTCCAGAGGAAGTGGCATCTGGGGCAGAAACTTCTAGGATGGTTGGGATTTAACTAGGGGAAGATAGTGGAGAGGACATCCCAAAAGAGGCCTGAAAGGAAGGGAGAAAGCATCACAAGGAGAAGGAGGCAAATGAGACATTAAGTAGCATGATGTGCTTTGGGGATTGCAACTTGTTCCACATTGCTGGAGTGACAAATACAACATTTGGAGTGACTTTTGCAGTCATCCCAGCATAAGGTGAGGAGAGTGTTCTGGACTAAGTCAGCGCCAGTGGAAAGAAAGAGAAAGATCGGGTCTTAGAGACTCCCCAGAAGTAGAAACAGTGGGGCTTGTGAATGGAAGGAGTGAATATAGGAAAAAGGAAGACTTCAAGGTTTCTTTTCTAGGAGCTCCTTTTGGGAGTAGAAGAGGATTTTTGAAGTCACCTAATTCAACCCCTTCATTCCACAGGTGAGCAGGGTGAGACTCAGAGAAGTTGGGTGAGTTGCCCGAATTTACCCAGCCCTGGTTCATGGCAGATTTGGCAGTCTGTTCAGATCCCTAGGCCAGCACTCTTTCCACTGTATCATGCTGACACGTTGAGTTTGACGTGGCCCTGGACCTCTGAGTACAGGTGTTCTCTGAGAGGTTGGAAATGAGGTACTGGAGCCCAGGTGAAAGGAAAGGGCAGAGGTGCACATTTGCAGAGGTTGTAACTGGAGTCATAGGAAGGATCTGAGGAGTCACAGAGAGAACCTCTAGAGTCTAGAGAGATCTCTAGAGCCTAGCAGCTGCCCACAGACACCAAGTGATGATCACAGCCAAGTAAAGGATACCAGCCTTAAGCATAGTGTGAAACAGAGAAGTAAGGAAAACAAAAAACTGTAATGTGAAAAAGTGACAAATGATTGGCTCCCTGGTAGTAATAAAGCTAATTACAAACAATTCCTGTGAGCTAAGCACAGATCAGACTGTTAACTGAATTTTAAGTCTGGTTTAGGAGGTACAGTGCCAAGGTGCAATAAAGTACAAGCTTAATGCTGCAAAGATGGCAGAAGGTTTGAAAAGGCAGTAAAGCTGGGAGTAAATGATGGGACTCAGTCTCAGGCAAGTGTTGTTGCCACCTTCAAAAGCAAGGGGACAAGGCCAACACTGCCTCTTAAGAGTTTAGGTTAGATGTAAATATTTTGTAAAATACTTTTCTAGAGGCCTTTGTAAACAATACAGGTGGTCAAATTCAAATGAGATCTTGTCACAAAGTAGAAAGAAGAAAGGCTGCATTGGATGACTGCCAGTGAATTTCCCAGAACCCTATCATAGTACATTTGGGGAATGAGAGGAAGAAAGAATCACATTTTAAAATTTTAAATAAAATGTTTCTGACGTATCATGTAAAAGAGATAATACTCTGTGTGCAACTTACACATACACAATGGACCCAACTCCTCCTAATGACTTGGTAATTTTGTTCCTTAATCTTTTCTTCTGAGGATAGAAAATGCTACTTTTCCCCTCAGTGAACACCATTGTGGACGGAGTGATGTTCTGAGCTTGTGACTCACTTCCCTGAGAGAGAGGTAGCGTTAGCTTCTCCGGAGATGAGCACTGTCATGATTATGGTATTGTCCTAGAGAAGATTAAAAAGAGAATTTAAGTATATAAACTTATAGTAGTTAGAGAATCTTAAGATAAAAATTATTAGGTGTACCTGTTCTATTCCTTGATATATTCAAAGAACATTTTTCTCCCTCTGAATCTACCATGTAAGTCCTTCACAAAAAATAATTTTGGATGTACACAGTTGTTTTTTGAAGAACTCAGCATAAAATCTGCAAGAGAAATTTTGGATTAACAGATAGAATCTCTAATTAGAGTTCTACTCAGACCCGTAGATACCGGACTGTCTAAATATTGGAAAGACTTTTTTTTTAAATTTTAATAATTAATTGAACTATTTTCAGACTAATTTATTTCCTGCTTGCCTTAACTTTAATGAGAACTTCACTTTCCATCTGTGAAATTTGTTTGACTTATTTTATATTCATCAGATGATTCACTTTCTATGGGACAATTCGTGTTTTAGCCAACTAACATTTTTTATTTTATTAAGGTATTGGTTATACCAAATGAAGACCATTGTTGTTTATGATTTATGTGATTTCATCCCTGGGAATAGGGCACTCTTATAAATCCTTTTAAAATTGACTTCCAGCCTGGTGAACAGCACCCTCCAGAGATGACGGTGGCAAGATCTTTGGTTAAAGAGTCCTCTAGAGAAGGCGCATCTTCATTCCACTCCCGTCAGAAGTCTGAGGTCTGAATTCTTCGGAGTTGCTACATTTTACTGTAAAACCTATCTGGAAAGATTGGTCATTCTACGTCATTGCAGCCTACCTTTTAAAATTTATTTATACTCGATCTCTTCCACAAATAATTTGAACTGGCTTATAAAACAAGCAGTTTTCGTCATAGCATAATTCTGAATTTTCTCTTGAAAAAAATCATTGAGTAAATAATAGGCTGATTAGGCACTGTGCTAAGTTCATAGACAGCATTGTCATGAATCTCTTGTTGAATTTTTATGAACTTTTTCCTGCCTCAGGGTGGAGTATATCATGACCCGCATTCTGATGATGGCACAGCCCCCAAAGAAAACAGATATATGTATAATGATCCTGTTCCGAGGAGAGTTGGAAGCTTTTATAGAGGTAAGCCCAGTCCCTAGCATTCCCCAGGGGCCTCTCTCTCCTCTCTCTCCCTAAATTTTCAGCCCCTCCCCTCCATTACATTTTCACTGCTTCTAACTGAGTTTAGACCTGCATCATTCTTGCCCACACTGTAGCCTTCCAACAGTTCTCCTTGTCACTGTCTTAGTTCAGGTCTCCTTGCTTCTCAGTTGCGTACCTTGAGTAGCCTCCTAACTGGTCTCCTCACCTCCAGGGTACCCATCAAAATAGTCACTGGAATGATCTTTCTGAAGCTGTGTTCTGACCATACCACTCATTGATTGGATTAAGTCACAAACTATTTATCAGATGTCTCCTATGTGCCTGGCACTGTTCTAGCTTAGGACATGTCAGTGAGCAAGACGGTCAAAGATCTCCACACTCATGGAGCTCATATTCTTATGAGGAGAGATCGACATTAAATGTAATGATGATATAGAATATTAAAAGATAATGAGTGCTACAGAAGACAGAAAATAGAGCGGCATAACCCAATTGCTCCCCTCCCTCCATCCCAATCCCCTGTCTCTTACCTTTTGAGGGTCCTTTGGTGGCTTCCCATTGGTATCAGGAAAAATCTGAGTTCCCTAACCTGAGATGGCACTCCAGACTTTCCATGGTCGGGCCCTTGTCATACTTTTCAGCTGCCCCTACCCCTCGCCTCTCTGGTGCCCAGCTTGTGGGACTTGCACAGGCCATACTCTCCCCTGGCCTGAACCACACTCCTCCCCCTGCTGGGGTAGCTTGTTTGGGTCACTTTCTTTCAACATTCTACATCTACTTTAAGGTCCTATCCTGTGTGATGTCTTCTCTGACCACCCCAGAGGAAGTCATTGCTTCCCTCTCTGTTCCTCCCGTGGTACCTTGTCTGTGCCTCTAATCTAACACAGATACATTACACTGATTAGTCCTCTGCATTTCTCTCTCATGAGGTTGTGAGTTCTCATCCTCTTTTGCTTTCTTTACCCTCATTGACTGGCACACTGCCTGGCACAGTTGAATAAATATTTGTTGACTGACTTCAAGAAAATCTTCAAGTGTACTTACATAACCTTAAAAATGTACTTTTGACTTCCTGTTATTTCTAGTGTTTTGTGGATAGCTGGAAAGGGGCAGGAATTGGGGAGAAACATAGAGAACTGCTTGGTCATTTTAATTAGGAACCTGAGCTAAATAAATGCATAAAAACTCACTGCTGTTGAGTCTATTCCAACTCATAGAGACCCAGTAGGGCAGAGAACTGCCCCATAGGGTTTCCAAGGCTGTAAATCTTTAAGGAAGCAGATCGTCACATCTTTGTCCCGCGGAGTGGCTGGTGGTGTTTGAACTGCTGACTTTTTGGTTAGCAGCCAAGTGCTTAACCACAGTGCCACCAGGGCCCCTTAAAGTTAAGCATAGACATGTTATTCAGTACTGAATGCATACGGAATGATTAGACTACTCCGTTTCCTCCAAGCCCCGCCTTTAGAAAAAGCATGGGCATTGGATATGCCTTTTAATCCATTTATTTATTTATTTATTTTTCTGATACCATGATTACTTTAGACTCTTATGGCACTAAAGTTAATTAAAACAAAATATAGTGTACATGAGCAAAACCCTTTTCTTCTATCAATGTAAGTTTTACTTCCAGAATGCTCCCTACACATTATTTCTATGGATAACTGGAGAATATAATATAAAATATTAATGAAGTTTTAAATTAATTAGACTTTGACCTCTGGAAACACAGTTTTGTTTTGATTTCAAGTGAATAAAATTAGTTCGTAACAAAGTCCAGAAATAGAAGGAAAAGATTTAACTAGATGGAACAGCTGGAGACCCCCATAATTTCAGTACTACTAAGTATCATTGCTGTTTCCACAGTGCTTCCCATTTTCATTCCTACTGGTTAAGAGTCAAGTCACATGGTGTCATTTATCTATTTCTTTTATGATGAAATTTATTTTGATTTAGGACCAAGCTTAGAAATTGACAGGAAAAGATAGTAGCCCCCCCCGCCCAAAAAAAAAAAGAAAAACAGGAAAGAATTTACTCACATACATTGTACTTTATCTTTCTGTTCATTCCTGGATTGAGATGTTAGAGAAAAAAATAATATTCTTTGTGCAAATAACTGAATAAAAGATTGGTACTGCCTCCCAAGTGTCAAGGCTTAAACTGTAGTTTGCACATTCCAGCACACATATTGTTAAGAATCATTTCAGACTAAGAATAGATTGTGCGAAGTTGGGTCAACTTCAAAGAATGTCAACACAGTGGCCGGGGTTCATGGTGGAGGATATGTTATTTATACTTTTAAATATCCTACAATGCTCTTGAATTTACCAACTGACAGGTCACGTTTATGTTTTATATACATATTGCCTGGAGTTAACTGACCATTGCAAGTTAATGTTGTAATAAGCGGTGGGCAGAGGGGGAGTTCCCTGGAATGCCTCCACCCTCAGAAACACAACAAGTTTTCTGAAAGGCAGATGAGAGTTTTTACCTGTTTATTTGATTTGTGTTAGAGAAAATGCAATAGAATAACATGCGAACTGCTCTGACCAAAAAAGTACATCAGGGATTTACTTTTTCTTTATTTAGTGCCATCACCACGTCCAGATAATTCTTTCCATGAGAATAATGTGTCAACCAGAGTTTCTTCACTACCGTCAGAGAGCGGTTCTGGAACTAACCACACAAAAAGACAAACAGCGTTTGATCCATGGTGAGTATTTTGGTTTATTTTTACTCTTCTTCTTTCTAGTGGTAAATGGGAGAGTTCAAATAAGTTCTGAATAAAGTTTTTAGGGTTCTTTATCTTTCTTGGCCTTTCTTTCGCAGGAGAGATTGATAAGGATATGTGTGATCATTATTCGTAGTTGTTTTTTAAAGTTCAGCATTTCTATTAAATATCATGTAAAAGAAAAAAAATCTCCTGAATCAACAAATACCTCGTAAGTCTTTCATTGCATTCTGCTGACATGAAGGATGTCTTTTGCTGTCTCCTTCTTTCATTGGTATCAAACCACGTACTAGACACTTTGCTTAGCACTTCATTGCATTGACTCCGTCAGTTCTCACAATCGACCTTTGAGTAGGGGTTATTCCCATTTAACAGGTAAGAAAACTGAAGCTTAGAAAAAGTAAGGAACGTGCCTGGTGTTAGACAGCCGATAACATGGAGGAGGGAGCCAGGATTCAGACCTCACTTGGTTCTGATTCCACCTGTACACCACCTGACTCTCATTCAGGGTAAAAAGGTAGAAATAAGGGAACAACCCTTTATGAAAAAAGTGTAATGGTAGTCAGAGGTTAAAATGATGTGGCAACTCTTGTTCTCCTTTTATCTGTAATAAAAATTTAAGGAGAGAATCATAAGGTATGTGAAGTTCCATTAGCACATATGGGGAGTAAGGACTTTTTTCTTCTTTCTTTAGTAATAATGTAGACTTTAAATTCTCAGCTGCTCAGAAGGACTGCGAGAATCTACACCTGAGGGGTGATTTTGTGTACCTCATAGAACTTTACTAAGTGTATCATGAGAACACACCGAATTTAGAATATGACCAGTGTTATCAGAGGTTCCAGCTCTGATGTTTGTTGCCAGAAGTAACAGAAGGGCCTGTGTCAGGGCTTCTGACCCTGTATGCTTTCACAATTTGGACCTGTTGACAAGGCTCCATCAAGATTTCAGTGGTTATTGTGTCCTGTGGTGAAAATAACATAATTATTCTGAAAACAATAATAAAAATAACCATTTATTTTAAAGCTTTAAGTGTACTTTACATCCGTAAAGTGTACTTTACAGCCTCGGCTTTTTCATCTGTAAGATAAGGCTAAGCACAGCACCTACCTCATCAGGTTAATGTGAGAATTCAGTGTGATCGTACATGAGAAGCTCCTCATGCAGCCCCTGGCACTGGGGGGACTCGTCAATGTTAGCGGCTGCAGTTAGTATCATTAGTGTCATCTAACTTCACCTCCCGAGACTGCTGATAAACATGAGTGCATTCTTCCTCCAGGTGGCTGTTTTATGCTCCATGGTATGTTGAAAAGATAGACTGTACACTAACCTAAGAGCACAGGTACAACTTCTTTTAGTTGTTGGTGTTGATTTTCAGGTGTGGCTTTGACAGGCAATGAGAATAGTGTCTAAATTGTGGGAATGCGGAAGTACAGAAGGAATTATCTTTTTCTTGGTCATTGCATGATGAAGTATGATGGTTTAAAAGAGCACCAATTACAGATTAACATAGTCCTATGAAAATTAGATCAGTCACATCAAAATTAATTCCAAATGGGCTGTAGGCAGTATTAATACTGTATTTTTTTTTTTGATAACCAGTTTGAATAGAGCTTGTTTAGACATGGATATGTTTAGAAGCCTGAAAACGGTTGTTGTAAAAGAATTGGGAGCATAATTGGAACGTTGAACTTCAGCCAAATCTTCATCGGCTCATCCTTGCTATGGTATTGCTGTGACAAGCTGAGAGAGTTCTGGAATTGCCGGTGATGAAATGGCCCCCCAGTGCCCTCATGAGAACGCTACCCTGACGTTTCTTCTCCATGCAGCACATCTGACTCAGTCTAAGTCATTAGTAATTAAGCTTAACTCGTCCTGCACCTGTTTTCTTGAACAGCATCTGTAATTTGTTCACCATGTTGTGTATATTTGGAGAAATGCAGAGATTGATAATTGTTCCAAAAACGTTCAGAAAGAGCCTTTCTATGGTCACATAGTGATTTGCTGTTCCTACATTATCTAAGTGCAGTCTGTTTCTTCTCGATAGTAGTACTTCAGATTTCTTTTGGGAAGAGAATATCTGTATGGTGTATACATTTTTTCAGTGGAAAACTATTACTGTGCCATGTTTTAGATAATAAATAGCTATTGTAGTAAAATATCCATAGATGTTGTTCTGACCGTCTCAGCTATCCAGAACCCAGTTAAGAATTGGGAGAGAAGTCATAATATCCCCGAACAAGAAAAATGAGAGTTATTGCAGTCAGCTTCATAATCTTTACTACCAGGATAACACCTCTACCCTCACTCAGAGCCTGTGTATTTTTCTCTGATGCACAGTTCTAACAGTTAGCGCTGAGGTTATCAGGACAAGAAGTAGTCCCAGGCAACAGTACAGACCCCAAGCTTGGCTGTGGAGAGAAGAGGGTTATTTCTGTCTTTTCTCAGGCCCCCAGTGAGAAAATCATTTCTCACTCTTACGGTTTCATGCATATAATTGATATCCATGTAGCATGTATTTATACAAGATAGGCTGCTTTTACTTTGCTTAAAAAGACAAAGTGTATAAATAGGTTTAGAAAGACTGCCATCGAAGTTGGACTAAAAAAAAATTGGCACTTAAGGAGTAAAGCAAATTAGTCAGAAACCCCAGTAGGTAAGATAAGTGAAGACACGCTGTAACCCACTTGCACAATCCGGTCTTTTTCTTCTTGTAAAGTTACGAATATATTGGTATCCATTATTGACTTGTCACCGTAACTCACGGAATTATTCCTGTGGAATGATTCACTGACTTTCTCTTCTCAGACATTAGCTGGCCACTTAGGTTACACTGTCCAGGGAGGGAGGTAGCAGGGCAAGTTTCACAGAGTAGTAGTGCCCTCACCTCTTCAACTCATCGTCCACACTGCTCCCAGGGGGGTTATGCTAAAACCCTGTAAGTCTTACTGTGCCAGCTCTCCTGTCAAATCTTTGGATCTCCTCCTATGTGTCTGCAGGCAACCTGAGGTATCGCCAACACCTAACATAGGGCCTGGCACATAGAAAGTACCACTTACTAGTTGTCGTTGAGTCGATTCTGACTCATGGCCACTCCATGTGTGTCAGAGTAGAACTGTGCTCAGTAGGGTTTTCAGTGGCTGATTTTTCAGAAGTAGAGCGCCAGGTCTTTCTTCCAAGGCTCCTCTGGGTAGACTCGAACTTCCAACCTTTCCATTAGCAGCCTAGCACATTCACCATTTGCACTGCCCAGGGACTCCACATATAAAGTATTCAGGGAATATTGGTTGACTTTAAGTCAGCTTTGATTCCTTTATTTAGGTGAGTCCCTTGAATTCTCTCTCCTCTTGATGCTTTTATGGAAATACCTGCTGTGTTAGAGCTAGTTTGAGTCACGTGTGTACCCTGTACCATAGCCCCCTCCCCATACTGTTTTTGTCAGAGCTGCCTCTCTGGATAAATGTGCCGGCGAGACAAGATGCGTGGACCTTCTCAAAGCTTCTATCCCCGCGCTTTCTGTGGATCACCCACTTGCCCTGCTGCTCCTCTTAGACCTGTCGGTTGCCTGTACAGTTAGCTCAGCACACAGCTGCTGATTGCACCAGGTGGAATTGCAGGGTCCATAATATGTAAGTGAGGGGATTTACAGGGATCCCTCTTACCCATTCGGCTCAGTACAGGCTGTGAATGTTCATGCAGACTTGAAGGCTGCCTTTCCATTCCTTTGTACAACACATGGCTTTTCAAATGCCTGTGTTGCAGCCAGGTCTCCATCTCACTTCCTGTCTCTCTCTCAGAGTCTCTCTCAGGCTTTTCTCTCTCTCTGTGTGTCTGTTAGTTCTCTGCCTGTGTATGTTTCTATGTAGCTTTTTCTCCCTCCCCTCTCTATCTCTTCTGTTGTCCTCTCTCATTTGTGCTTATGCTCTTTCTCTCTGACTTCCTTCTTTCTGTCTTTTGTGCATGCGTGCACAGATATACAGCTCGGCCCCAGCTTTTAGCCCCTTGTTTAAGGGTAATTTCTTGTTTGTTTTGGCCTCCGGGATCTTTCCCTTCCCGGGTCTTTGCCTACCACCTCTGCTCAACTTCATTTGAATGTTTTCCTCATCATCTTCCCCTAACCCCGTGGGCCCTACTTTATATGATGCCTCTGAAGAGACCCTGCAGAGGGTCTTTGACTCATCTTCCCCGTGTTTTGGGTCACAACAAACTGTAACCACTGGGCTTTTTGTGCTGTTTCTTCTCTTTCATTACCTACCTCCCAACCCTCTCTTCTCAGTCTCCATCTCATCCTGGGTAGACTCACCTCTTGCCATCCCAAATCCTGCTGCCTCCCTAGGACTCAGGTCCCAGCCTTGATTTTCCCTCATGCCAGCATGAACATTCTCATCGTAATGCCCGTTCAGGTTCTGAGGTTGCAGCCATGATGAAGATGTCCTCCTCAAAGACTGGCTCGGCTGGCAGAGGCACTTTCACTGCTGACCCTCGGCAAAGCTTTGATATTTTCTTATACTTTTATTCTGATTGGTAAAACTTCTCCCAGTTCATCTGAACATTCTGCTGTACTGTTAGGTTATGTGTGAACATTATAAAAGGACATACATAAGCTGTGGCATAAGCATATAATTCTGTAACTTCTGGAAGTTATACCAATAAAATCACCAATAATTCTACCACCCAGAGATGATAACTATTAAAATTCTTCCTGGTTTTTTTTTTTTTTAAATGCATGTGTATGTACACATGTATACCTTTTTTAATATAGTTTGGTTCATACTATATAGAAAATTTTGAACCCTGCTTTCTTTAGTTTGTACTGTAGTTTGAGTATTCTTTTAAGTTAACTTCTGGAAGTTACAGAACATTAAAAATAGTCTTGCTAGTTGGACTACTATATGCTCTCTAAGGCGCCTTCCAATCCTAAGATTTTTGTGATTCCAGCAAACAACACTGTTCTGCTATGTTCACTAGAACCCTCATATGACTGAATGCAGTATCTGAATTTAGCTTAAGTCATTCTATCTTTAGACCCCATGTAAGAGGGTTTCATCCCCTTAATCCCAAGTACTCAGCATAAATCTTCTCTTACCAGTCAGTCAGACTGCCAGGGCTTAGGCCCAGTCTGTCACTGGGGGAGGTGTGATGCCCAGCAGCAGTACGGCACTGCATTTAAAAGATTGTTACATTTCCGAAGCCCTCAGGTGCCAGAAGGAAGGAAATAATAAAAATTAGAGCAAAATTTTGTATCTGTGAACCATCTCATAACATGGATGAAACTGGAGGACATTATGCTGAGTGAAATAAGTCAGTCACAAAAGGACAAATATTGTATGAGACCTCTATTGTAAAAACCCATGAAAAAGTTCACACACAAAATGTAACAATCTTTGTTGGTTACC
>NW_004444036.1:2543633-2544794 GCF_000243295.1 Trichechus manatus latirostris
TAAGCCTTCACCTGAAGTACAATAAAATATTTAAAAAAAAGAAAAAAATTAGAGCCAAATTAAATGAAATAGAGAACAGAAACACAATTGAAAGTTAACAAGTTCAAAAGCTGGTTCTTTGAAAAGATCAACAAAATTGATAAACCATTGGCCAAACTGACAGAAAAACAGGAGAGGAAGCAGATAACCAGTATAAGAAATGACCCAACTGAAATTCAAAGAATCATAACAGAATTCTGTGAAAAATTGTACTCTAACAAATTTGAAAACCTAGAGGAAATGGACAAATTTCTGGAAACTCACTACCTACCTAAACTAACACAAACAGAGGTAGAACAACTAAATAAACCCGTAACAAAAGAAGAGATCGGAAAGGTAATTAAAAAACTCCCAACAAAAAAAGCCCTGGCCCTGACAGTATCATTGGAGAATTCTACCAAACTTTCAGAGAAGAGTTAACACCACTACTACTAAAGGTATTTCAGAGCATAGAAAAGGGTGGAATGCTCCCAAACTCATTCTAGGAAGCCAGAATAACCCTGATACCCAAACCAGGTAAAGACACCACAAAAAAAGAAAATTACAGACCAATATCCCTCATGAACATTGATGCAAAACTGAAACAAGACCCATACCTCACACCATGTACAAAAACTAACTCATATTGGATCAAAGACTTAAATATAAAATCGAAAACGATAAAGATCATGGAAGAAAAAATAGGGACAACGCTAGGAGCCCTAATACATGGCATAAATACAATAGGAACTGTAAGTAACAATGCATAAGCACCAGAAGAGAGACTAGATAGATGGGAGCTCCTAAAAATCAAGCACTTATGCTCATCAAAAGACTTCACCAAAAGAGTCAAAAGACAACCTACAGACTGGGAAAAAATTTTGGCTATCACAAATCTGATCAGCATCTAACCTCTAAAATCTACACGATACTGCAAAACCTCAACAACAAGAAGACAAATAAGCCAATTAAAAAATGGGCAAAGGATATGAACAGGCACTTCACCAAAGAAGATATTCAGGCGGCTAACAGACACATGAGGAAATGCTTACGATCATTAGCCGTTAGAGAAATTCAAATCAAAACTACAGTGAGGTACCATCTCACCCCAACAAGGCTAGCATTAATCCATAAAACACAAAA
>NW_004444036.1:2545606-2554900 GCF_000243295.1 Trichechus manatus latirostris
GAGATGGGAAGGCAGAGAAGGTTAGGAGCTGGTTGAATGGACATGGGGAATCGGGGGTGGAAAGGAGGAGTGTGCTGTCGCAGAATGGGGTGAGTGATTAGGGTCACATAACAATGTATGTATAAATTTTTGTATGGGAGACTAACTTGAAATGTAAACTTCATTTAAACTACAGCAATAAAAAAAAACTAAAGTAAAATAGCAACAAGGAAAAAAAAGAATTGTTACCTTTTCACCATTCCATTCCCACTCCTCCCTTCATGTCTGAAGTTTTCTAGCTTCCAAAATTATACATGCATCATCAGTCAGAGTTCCAACATTAGTTATTTTATTGGCTGTATTTTATTACCAAAGTTTCACTTCAGAACTTGGCACTCTCTCAGTGGTGTTCAAAATTGCAATTCCTAATGAGTTTCAGGAACCCTTGGACCTTCAGTACCTGATTTTCCTTCCTTGGTATTCTCATTAACTTTTTTAGGCTAAACACTTAAGAAGAAATTATCATTACTCCTTCAAGCCGTCATGGTTTTTACTTCCTGTTTTTCTCTCTCTTGTTTTAAAATCACTTCCCTGGTTGTCTTTGATCTTGAGCTCTTGTTTCTTTTTAAAAATAAATTTTCTGTGGTTAATAAAACCTTTTTATTATATCCGTAATATATCTTTGTTGGTTGAAAATTGTAAAGAAGAAACTATAACTTAGAGTTATAATTCTGAGTTATAGTTCTACTGCTCAGAGATGATAACAATTAATATGTTATTTCTTCCTAGTTTTTTTTTTAATGTATGTGTATATATACATACGTACTTTTTTTAATACAGTTTGGCTCATATTATGTACAAAATTTTGCATCCTGATTACTTTGTATTGTAGCTTGAGTATTCTTTCATGTTAGTGAATAGTCTTTTAAGATACGATTTATTTTTAATAGCTTCATGGTGTTTTCTGTCACGTGGATCTGTAATTGTTCATATACATGTTTTCTCCCTTCACATAGATTTAGCCAAATTGAGGCATGATACGGCTTTGCTCATGTTTTCTTAATGTTCTAGTAACTTCATCACTGTGTTAGACCTGAAGCCATAAATATGAATCAACTCTGTCACCTTCAACATTTCTGCCACTCTTGATTTTAGGAAATAGCTAATAGCAGAAATCTATAATCATTTGAGAAAATGGCTTTCAACAGTCATATAGATTTTCAAATTTAAGATAAAGTCCATGGAATGTACCTTTTTGTGGAATAACATTAGTTGAGTTACTTTATAAAAATTGTAAATTAAATTAAGTAATATATAATAGTATTTTATTATTTTAACATAAAACTAACCAACATATTGGGACCAAGGTGTCTTCTTTGCTGTCTTTTAACGTCTTCTATTTTTATTAAAATACCTGGCGATGTCAGTGGTGTCACGCTTAATGTCATAAGAGTGTTTTGTACTAAAGCATTCATCCTGTCTACATTTTTTCTTATCTATTTTTTGTTTAGTTTTAAGTGCTAAAAGATTTTTATAAAGGAATTTTCCAGTGTCAGGTAATTTTTTTAACTTTTATAATGTTTCTGTAGCAGCGTTGATTTTTATGTTCAGTAACTTGGCATGCCGCTAGCAATAAACTTGTTGAGCTGATTTTAAAAAGGTAAATAGAAAAATGAAGGCATTGAAAATGTTTCTGCCATCTCCCTTGGCATCTTTTAAGCCATGCCCTTTTCACAATCTCTGATTCTGAGGTTTTCCACAGCATGAAACAGGCTGTGCTGCACAGATCCAGATCATTTGTGATAATGCTCAAATTGCTAGCTCGAGTGAGCTGTGCCAAAGGATTGTCATTAACTGTGGCCGAGAGTCCTTAACCACGGTTTCTCCTGTGCTTTTCTAGAGAGTCTTTACATATGGGCTGGATTCTTTGTGGCTATTTGAGCCTCTCGTCATGCATTTTCAGTGTTCATTATATTTGTCATATGATAAGAGAATGATTGAAACGTGATAAAAATGTCTTCCCATTTAGGAAAAGTCCTGAAACTCTTGGTCATTCTGAACAAGTCAAGGAAAAGGAGAAGCAAGGTTTTCTCAAGTCAATGAAAAAGAAAAAGAAGAAATCTCAAAGAGTAAGTAGATGGCCAGTTTCTATATACAATGGTATCTATTTCGACATTATTCTATGAATACTTTACGCTTTGTACGCGACAATCAAAATGATCTATTTTCTTATTGCAACTTGAGAAAGAGACACTAGATATGTCTGTTTCTGAAATTCTGTACAACTCTCCTCCTCTCACAGAGATCTTTCTAGATCCAACAGAATAGAAGGTACTTCATTTGGAAGAGAGAGAACACTTTAACTCTCTCTGAATCAAATCCCTATCCAAGTGGATTTATATTCATGTAAAAACTATGAATCTGCAGGATTTGTTTCTTTCCAGGGGTTTAGAGTTATGTGAAAACATAAGAAATGGTTTTGGTTTCCATTTGAATCTGAAGTTCGTAAATAACCATCATTCATTATTCTCCCCTGGCTGATTGTAGAATTCACATGTTGCTAAATGTGTTTCTGAGCTGTGTAGTCACAGAGAGGAGATAGTATTTGACATTTCAAGGCTTGCTTTAGTAGGAAGATGTGTATCTTGTGATTGAACTATGAAATAGAATGTGCTTATCTTCTGGGACCCTTCTGAACAAAGGGCTGACTCCATGGAGCCGTGCACATCCCTTCACTGAACCACTCAAGCAAGAGGTCTACTGGTTATTGACAGAAGAGCACATGGGAAACTAGGCCAACAGGATAGTGGAGGAGCAGTTCTTCACCCAAAGGAGGCCTCTTTCCCCTGTGCTTTGTGGTACCTTTAAGACCAGACAAGGTTGAGTTAGCCATTTTAAATGGCTTTGTTTCTAGTTTTACTTCAATCTGATTTACTCTTATTTTTTTTGAAGAGGAAAAAGGCATAATCAGAATGGCCTGTTGGGATGGACTTCATTGATTTCATCTCTGAAATGAGTAGAGATGAGCTCAATGTTTCTGAGTCCTTTCCATTGTGAAGATTCTAGGGTTATGACTTCACGGTAAGTAAAGATATAAGATAGGCGATAGTAACAAAGTACGTAATAACCCAGAGTAAGGATTTTTGTCTCACAAATGTTCTAGAAATATTAACAAAGGCCTCTCTAGATTACCTTTCTAGATTGTTCTTTTACTTGCTTGTTTTGTTCAATTTATTTCATTATAAAATAACTATGAGTTCATTACAGAAAAATTGAGAAAAAGAGAAAGATCATTTCTGATCTTACCACAAGCAGTATTAAGATTTTGATATATTTTCTTCTGGCTTTTTAGCCTATGCATATATTTGTGGAAAGAAGCTGATTTTTTAGTTTGTCTTACATACATAATCTTTCCTAATACAATTTTGCGTTCTGGCTTTTAGCAGTATACCTATCTCTCTATGGAGCCCTGGTGGCACAGAGGTTAAGAGCTTGGCTGCTAACCAAAAGGTCAGCAGTTTGAATCCACCGGCTGCTCCTTGGAAACACTGTGGGGCAATTCTACTCTGTCGCATAGGGTTGCTATGAGTCGGAATCGACTCAACAGCAGTGGGTTTGTATAGACACACACACAATATTATGTTACTACACAGACTTTATTATCTTCATTTTAATGGCTGCATAATATTTCTGAAATTCTCATTAAAAAAAAAAAAATGCCTGCCTATATCTCTAACCGAAGCCCACTTAGAGTGTCCAGTCAAAATACCAGTCAGTCAAATATTACTACCTTTGTTATTTAGACAAGATGAATGAAATAGACCTAATTTAATCTAGAGAAGTTTGAAATATTTCAAGTGCTAATAAAGTAAAACTTTTATCATTGTCTATAGAACGTGCTTATCTTTTATGAATGTTAAACATAGGCCACCTTCTCCTGACCACTGTTATTTTTATTTCAAGGTTTTGTTTTTGTCCCTAGCTGCAGAGAGGTCTGCAGCCCCTGTGGGGGTGGCGGGGGGTGGGGGGAGGTGAAATGATAGAAAGTAGAAAGGATCAAGGGATTGAAGGTATTTTTTATATATAGATTTAGCTTTTGATGTCTGTCCACTTTAGACTAACGTTAACCCTAAAGCCCGTTTGACTTTATTATTCAGGATCTAGTCCAAATTTTAGATGTCAAGATTGTATAGATCAGATTAAATAGGAAAATTACCATCCGCTAACATCCTTTCCAAAGAGTCTTGATGGCACAGTGGTTAAGTGCTCGGCTGCTAACTGAAAGGTCAGCAGTTTGAACCCACCCAGCAGCTCCACGGGAGAAAGACCTGGCAATCTGCTTCCATAAAGAAACCCTATGGGACAGTTCTACTCTGTCCTGTAGGGTCGCTATGAGTTGGAATCGACTTAGACAGCAGCAAGCAACATCCTTTCCACTTGAACTTAAAATCTGATGCCCAGGGCCCGTAGAGAATCACGCAATTTTAAAGCTGAGGTGGATCTTAAATCTAGTCTAACCCCTTGATTTCACTAATTTAAGAACTAAGCCCAGACTAGTTGTGACCTGCTCAAAGTCACATAGTCAGTTGGGAAAACTAGAACTGGGTTCTCCTGAATACCTCTTCCAGGCTCAGTCCATGCCCTGGGCCTACCTGTCTGGAGAGTCTCTGGCCGCTTATTCCTGCGCGTTCTCTTCCAGCTTCTTTAGCAATGCTGTCATTGGAACAGGAGAATTTTGGGATATTTTACTCTAATGTCTTCATACACGCACACATAAAAGACTATCTGGATACCTTCATATACATTCTAGTTCTTTGACAATTGAGATATCCAAAATGGGGAAAAGTGGTGCCAAAAAGTAATTCTGTATTGTAAAGGTGCCTGGCTTGACTCAAGCAAATCTGGAAGCTGCTTTGGGAAATCTGGCTTCAGTTACATATCCAGAGAGTTACATAAACCCTCAGAACATATGGCGACTTTGCCAACTTTGTAATCCTATCCTAGTTAGTTAGTATCTGAACTGGTAACGATGCTTCCATTTAAAGATTGAACTTGTTTCTTCACCTTGAAAACCAGTATTCTGAATTGTGCCAGATATTTTTCCATCAGACAGATATTTCCAAGAGTGTAGATCAAGCTTCTTACTCAACACAAAGATCCTGCAACAGTGATATTCCTCTTTCAAGTGATGTTTTCTGGCTCAAGAGTTGACCAAGTTCATAAGGGATTGCAGTATCTTTTTTTTTTTTCCCCCACTAGGAAAATTACATGGTAGTTTTTTTAGTTGCTAACATCTTCTTTAGCAATTAGGAAAAGATTGAAGTTCATCAATAGCTCTTTGAACAAGTTCTTTATAATAATCATATTTCTGTTAATAAATCAATCCTTAAATGGTTAGTAAGCTTCACATGAGTAGACGCCTATACGTCTCAAGGCAGTCTTTTCTGTGGGTAATGAATGGGTAATAACCATGACTATGTGTTCTTTTTGTACTTAGAAGAAGTTTGTGCACATCTTCCATTTGCATTATTGGCATCTGTATGTCCAAGTGAGAGCTGGCACAGAACCTCTATAGATGCACAGCATAGAGATTCTTTCTGTAACTGTTGTTAATGAACAATTTGAGGGTTTCCAAGGGCTGGTAGTTTCAATAAAAGCACCTTTTTTTTTTTTTTTGCAATTAGTTTATTTGTATCTTATATTGCAGATAGAGTCCACCAACGGGGAGAATCCAAGCATCAAGAAATCCCTCTTTCCTCTTTTTAATTCAAAGAATCATTTAAAGCATAGTTCTTCTTTGAAAAAGCTTCCTGTAGTCCCTCCACCCATGGTACCCGTTTTTACGTGTGATAGTCCTGAAAAGCGCTTCAGTAAACTTGTTTTACTGATGACGACAGCATGGCTTTTATTTTCATGGGGTCATATTCTCTTTATGCTAGTTAAGTACCTGAGCCAGTTCCATAAATTCATTTAGGTGCAAATTCTTTGCCGTTCTGGATTTTCTGAATCAGTTAAAGAGGATGAAGCATAAAGGCTATTAAACAAACTAGTGAAAGACTAGTTGGGATTGTCTCATTAGCCAATTGTTGGCAGATAGCATAAAATCCCTTATTTCCTGTAAAGAATTAGATTAACAGTTACAATTAAGAGATGTCCTTTCATTTGGCTCACAGAGTTTGTTAACACTTGGTTTGCAGTTTGTTTCTTTGAAACCAAGTTGAATTGACCAAATTGAGTGAGCTAGCGGGCTCCATGAAAAAGCAGCTTCTATTAGTTGGTGATTTGTTCTTTCCTTGCCTGGCTGTAGCTTTTGCTGGTGATTTAGTTTAAGCCAGGGCTTCTGCTTGGCATGGGGCATTACTCTTCTGTGTTCACCAAAACTGATAAATAGACAAACTGCACAAATTTGCAACATTTTCATAGTGCATAATGCTAGACCCAGATTTACTGGGCAGTATTTTGGGAATATGATTCAAACCACCCTTTTCCACTTTGCTCTCCTTGAAAGCCTACTCGACTTCTTTGGCACCACTAAATACAGTGTTTGGATCATTTTCCCAGCAGGACAAAATGTTTGTTTTATTGAACTGGTTCATAACCTAACTGCAATATGGAATGAGGATACGCCAGCAATTCCTGGTACAGCCCGATTTAACTGCTCTCTCTTACAGCGATAAAACTAACAGCATGGGAATGCTTTACGGGTTGAGGTTTTAACAAAGCTGCATGACATCTGCCAATTTTTCCTAATGCAGGGAAAATTATTAAGAGGGCAGCAGAATTTAACTAGCATCACGTGCATTGTGAACACTGGGAGACGTTTGGTTTCCTTTTTTAGTGGGTCCTTTTTTTATTATTGTTTATTTTGGTTGAGTTTTGGTTTGATTTGCTTTGGGGTTTTGTTTTCGTCTTGGGTGTGGTTGCATATCTTAATCAAGCATATCAGTGTGCTTTTTTGAATGCTCGTCCATATTCTGTTCTAGGTGCCCAATTCTGATGGCCCAGATCTTCTGACATTACAGAAAACTGTTCACTCCGCTAGCACCCCGAGCAGCAGACCCAAGGAGTGGCGTCCCGAGAAGATCCCAGATCTGCAGATCCAGGTGAGTGAAGATGTGTGTCACTCCTAGACCCTCTGAGTCCACAGTGACTGTCTCACACCGGGGGGTGGGGAAGGGGTGAGAAAATTTAGCCTCTGAATGTTACAACAAAGGTCCCTGAGTGGCGCAAATGATTTGCAATCTACAAGTAACCTGACGATTGGTGGTTCAAACCCACCCAGTGCCACCGCTGAAGAAAGGCCTGGCAATCTGCTTCTGTAAAGGTCACAGCCACGAAAGCCCTATGGAGCAGTTCTACTCTGTAACACATGGGGTCGCCATGAGTCAGAATCGACTCAATAGCAACGAGTTTGGTTTTTTAATGTTAGCAGTAAGGCTGAGAGACTTCCAAAATACACCGTCATTAATAGCCAGATACATCTGGGGAGCGAGGCTGAATTTGCCTTCAGAGACCCATGTCCTATTGGGAAATAGTGAGCCTCCATTAGCCTTCACCTAGGTGTGGGATTGGGCAGGTAGGGGATTGAGAGGAGATGAATAAAATATAGTCCCAGCCATAAATAGTCTCTGGCCTAGGAGAAAGAGAAGATCCATGAATAACCATAATGCATGGTAAAAATTGAGACGTGGCATAAAAGAAGATGCTGGGAAGGTTGAGGTTTCGTTAAAGGTGGTAGCATATGAATCGGGCCTTGAAAGACAGATGTGATGAGGTTTCTTGCAAGAATGTTCAAACTTCTGAAATCCACACTGTTTCTGATGGAAAACAGGCAAACAGCTGAATTAACAACTGCATATTAGACAAGTATTGCGTTAATCACGTTTATCTGCCATTAATGGGGCAATAAGCAAAAACCGAATCAAGACATTTTTTCAGATTAACTGAGGTTTGTCCCTTAAACAACTATTTTGATTACAAATGTTCTAATAGTGTATCTTGTCAGTATCCCATAATGAGCATAGTAACGTAATCTAACTCGGTTTTTAATCATGTTCAGTATTTTATGAATTGATTATTCCTCCGGCTATAATTTCAGTCAGTCTCATGAGCTTTTGAGGCAGTAGGGTTACTTGTACCTATAAATGGCCACAGGTTTCTGTGATTTGGAGGAGGAGGTCTCCTTTTTAGAGAGTTTTTGTTGTTGTTGTTGTTTTGTTTACTCTTTAACTATAAGCTGTTACTTAGAGCTCCTGAGAAAGGATCCCCAAATTGTTGTTCTACATCCCTAACCAGTTTCTGCTTCTAACATAATATAGGCTGGGCGGCTGGGTAGAGAACCAGACAGCCAAGTTTATTGGGTGTGTATCCACACTAAAAGCCCAAGGCTCTGAGTGAGGGCCTGATGTTCTAGTCCCAATTCAAAAAAAAAGAACATGGGGCTTTAGAACCTTCTTTGTGAAACCACTTCTTTTGCCAAGAAGCTCTTTTCAGGTACCTTTGTATCTCCAGCACAGTCCACATCCTTGTAATTGCTTGATAGTACCTGTGGTCGAGGCTATGCGGATAACGAGAGTCTCATCGCACTACCACACCAGTTAAACGAAAACAAGATTTTGAGCACTTGAGCATGCAATGTACCATGCTACCTCCTGCGGGGACCACAAAGCTTTCTCAGAAAGACTGAAATTGCAATGGCGGATACATCCCCAGGATTGATTTCTGGTTGGGTCCATTCTGAAGTAGTCAACTTTGGGTTTCAGGGCGCTGTTCCTTCAAATATTGTAGTGTTCCTCGAGATCTTTAGCGCTTTGTTAAAACTTTGCTTAGCCGTTTAATGCATGTCCCTGACACTCGGAGTAGAGGTGCTCTGAAGATTGGCAGCCAGAGGTGCCCGAGGTTAGGACTGCAGCTGCAGTGCCAGCATCCAGTAATAGGGATTAGCTGTGTCCTGGAGCATGGTGAGGGTCCTGAATTTCGGAGTGCTTGCACATGCCTCTTCCCAGAGTGACCCTCCCCACACCCCCAGGGAGAGGAACAGGGAATGAGAAGCCTAAGGCTCAGGACTGCCTGGAATCCTTGGCCCATGAGGGGCAGAGCCGTTTCCAGGACCCTGCCTTCTGCTTTGAAGACCATACCTCCCTCACGGTGCAGCACCCGTAGGGCATTTAGGCAGCAGCCACACAGACAGGCAGAGCAGCTGGGATCCTATTTTAGGAATTGAAGGCCTCCTGTGAATGAATTGTATTTTAGATTTGGTGGAGTTTTTGCCTATTTTGCTTTGCTTTGCATTTTTAACACTCAAACCTTATCCCC